>NW_028292569.1:19800401-20126959 GCF_029948245.1 Actinia tenebrosa | reverse complement strand
AGTTGGTTGTTTTTTTTTTTCCGATAAAGTCTTTGTAGGCTATCAATCAAAAAAGGTCAAGGTCAATTCGGCAAAATGGACAGAGTTTTGTATTTTCTTCTTGGCAGATACACCTTCCGTCCCGTGTCTGTCTTTGAAGCACTTAAAAAATGCCTCCCTTCCAAAGCCAGGCAAAATGGGATTTTTCCCACCCTAACACAGGAGACAAAATCTAGGTGAGTATACGATGGCCAGTTGTATCTGCCAACACCTCGGTTCATTCCCCATCGAGTCTAGAGTGCTACAAATGTCCAGATGTTTTGGTTTTGGCTCATGTGCCGGCAGGTGTCCGTGATCTTAATCTCGATGGTGTGAACTGGCCAATATATCCTTCCTTCAGATAGACCTTTGGAATCCATAACGTATTGCCTTATATATCATGCTCTAGAAATACGCTGCAATTCGGTACAAGTCCTTTCCTTTTTGAAGGATCAACTTAAAAGGGTTTGCTATGCGGTGCTACTTTAGTACAGCCCATGGGCTTAGTGACCAACTCAAGACTGGAATAGCCAGCAGATCTATGACATTTACAAGAATATTTGCTTTAAGCCATTCTTTCAACTGAGAATCAAGAAGGTGAAATGCTTGGAAGTTTATAGATTCGCGCTTACACACACCATACACATACGCCAATCCAAAAAAACACCGTTGTCGGTTTAAAATCAATGTTTTCAGTAACAGTGATTCTACGTAAGTGAATATTTGAATGGAAAATATTTTCAAATGATTTGAGTGATGAATCTTGAAGATATCAACATTTTAAATACTTCCATTTGATAAGTGTGATGTCTGCCCCAGAACGTTTTGTTTTTAATAATGCCTATAATGGCATCACACTATTAGCCATATTGGAAGTTAATAAACCTATATATCGCAAGTTGCACAACCCAATCATAGGAAAAGAAATTACCATTCAACTATCACTTTATTAGAATCAATACTGAAAATATTGAATTTGGTGTTTATAGGCACTTTCAAATTTAGCCTGTGAGATTTTTTCGAAGTTGCCCCATGCCAATGCCAACGTGCACTTATTCCATTTGTTTTCAATTTTTTCCATTTTTTTCAAGGAAGAGAGAATGCACTCTTGTGCTGTGTGCATTATAAAAAGCACACAGGGGTTGGCAGAACAAGTAGCATGATGGGGTGTGTGGTGCTCTCATAAAGCACAACATGCTCCCAACCAATCAGAACGCAAGATTCATAATATTTTTTTTATCATGTGTGAAATATCTACTAACAGTTGGTGGTGTGCAAAAGTTAATATATTCCAGAATGATTACTATTTTATTGATGTAATTTATTTTTTGAACTCGTTTATGAAGATCAATTAAAAGAAGATAATGACATGTTTTACACGAGGAATATTATCTGTGACTGCAAATTCTCGCTATAGCAAATGTTAGCATTATCATGACTACATGTCTGCTTTGGTATTAATGACCACTTACGAAAGTATTGCATATTTATATATTTAATTACCCCATAATGCTCCTGCTATTTTCATGGAATATGCACTTTTGCATCATCATCATGCCATTTTCTACCATTGACCAACATGGTACATGTATCCGATTGTTCTCACCTACTCATTGGTTCACCTACTGCAGTTGGTCTGTATTCTTTACAGTATATTTATTGTCTCACCCTTCATAGATAGGTTTTACAATGCATTTGATACGTAGGCGAACTTCAGTAGGCAAAACTTATACGTAGGCGAACTTCAGTAGGCGAACCAATGCGTAGGCAAAACTATCGTGAACCAACAAAATCCCTTGCACATTTTTTTATTAATTACAGACTTAATCCACTGTCTTTCCCTTTTGGACAATTACTGCCTGTAGTAATCTGAAACTTGTTTTCACTACCATAGTCAACATTGTTCAAATTTTTCTCAGTCATTAATTAGAACCAAAGTCACCCAAGTCTGACTTCATGGTGGAAATCAATTACTAACAAGATGTATGAAAACATTGATAGAATAGGCCCTTTGCAGCTAAGCAATCACGTGCTGATTAATTCACTGAGAGCAAATGAATGAACATCTTGATTCCCATGGGTGAAATTTACTGGACTGCAAACAAACTTTCTACAACCAGTTTCGAGAGATCGTAATAAAAGTGCATTTCGTAACACACTGGATACACATGTTTTCATTCAGTTCTTTACAAGTAGCTAAAAAGAATCACCAATTTAATATAAAAACAAACATTTTGCAGTCCAGTACAGACACGTGACCGTTAACTGCAAAGGGCCTATTACCCATTCTTGCTGCCATCTACATGTAACATGGCTTCTGTCACGTGTTGGTTCAAAACCCTATTGGTAAAACGGATTGTTTCGTTGCATCTGATTCCAAGACTGGCTTTGGCTTTGGGTGTACTGTATCTAGAACTCTTGGTCAGATAAAATGTTGGTGTCTTAAGAAAAACAGCAGACCTAAGTAAGTGCATAATGCACTCAATATTTGGATTTTCTTCTTCATTACATGATCCCTTCGACAAGCTGTCTCACCATTGTATGTATCTGCTTGTCTGTCATATACTCAGCATTAGTGATGGCATTTGAAATTGCAATTACGTGGGCTAATGTTTTTGCATTTATCCAGACTCTACCATTAGAGCCCACAGTACATTCAAATGGGAAATATTTCCCAATGAGTGGAAGTAGAGTAAAGTCCTTGCTTAACAACCTAAAAGATAAAAAGAGGAAGGTTGAATAGACTTTCCCAAATTTGCTTGAGTGACCACAGAACAATGGCTCCAAGTGGAAGCTGAACTTGATGTCTTCATACATTTATTTAATGCATTTTATTATAATTGAGTCTAATCTTGTTTTGAGGACATTTGGGGAAGCACCAGTGGCATGTGCTGCCTGAGTTTGAGTCCTACCGATCTCGATGTTGTATGTGAGTAGAGTTGTTTGTTGGTTCTCTCCTGTGCTTCAAGGGTTTTCTGGGTTCTCTGGTTTTCCTCCCTCCTCAAAAATCAATTTCTAAATTCTAATGGGATCTTTGGGCTTTCACCTAGTTTGGAGCCTAGCTCTGTTGTGGTTGTCCCACGCTTTGATACAACAGCGAAAAGCATTGTAGACATTGTTTCGTGGACATTGAAACTGATTCGGGAAAGAAAGTTCAATAAAATAAACACAGATTTCTGCACCCAGTTCAGTAATACATTCAAGTACTGATTAATAAACAAGGAGTGTTTTATCAGATTGAAAACCACGAGGCATAGCGGAGTGGTTTAAGACCTGATAAAGCACAATTTGTGAGTTTATTGAACAACTTCAAAAATAGAAAAAAAAAATGTGGAGTTGAGTTTTTACCGAGTATAAAGATCCATGCACGTGATGGATTTGAAGGACCTGATAGATCTAAATGCTCATTAGATATTCCTGAATTTTTGAAAGAATAGTAATGATAGTCTGTAGACAAGCACCTTATATATACCATTTAAATTTATTTTTTTGGAGGGGAAGTTGTTGGCAAAACTTCTATTTTATTTTAAATCCCTCTTGATTTTTTTTTTTCAATTTAAACCTCTGCTCCTCCATAAAAAAGTAATGCAAAATATAATTCCTGATCTAAATTCTCCACACTTCTATTAATTAAGATTCCCCTAGAGAAGAGAAAGGCAAACATTTTAAGTGACCCAATACCCCCCTATGGAAAAAAATGAGTGGTTTATCAAATGCTTACTTTCTGGATAGACCAAGAGAACATGTAAACATAAATCCTCCATTTAATGGTCCAAGGCCTGTGCTGTGTCCACTACCATCTGTGCAGTCTAACTCTGGTTCCATGTCTTTATTTGCAACTGCAAGTCTCGCATATACTATGTCTCCAATCTATAAAAAATATAGAGGATATTTATTATAGGTAAACATCTTAATAAAGGATTTATGTAATCAAACATGTAATTTAGACTGTGAGGAGCAGGGGAGTGAAAAAAGTTGACTAAAAACCCATTATCTATTTTTCTTTCTTCCATTTTTGCAAGTGAACGACTTCTCAATTGGTATTTCTCATTTAATTGATAGTTTTTCCTTTGGACATATGATGACAAATTACTATCTTACATCTTGGAGCTGAAATTTTATTTGATTAAGTGATTCCTGTGGATAGTGTGGAAAACATGAAATGCGTATGCGAATTGGTTGCAAAATGGTGCATTCCCCCTACCCCTCCCCTATGGTGCAAACATTGCTACAGTACCCAATCAGGCAAAGGGTTTTTAGCTGAATACAAAAAACTTGACTGTTTAGTTTTCAGCTTGTGAATAGCTATTAGAGTGGCTGGATTTCGCATTTTTCGGATAACGCTTCTCAGCCAATCATTTTGGGTAATTCCCGTAACCATGGAATCCATTGTATTCGCCAAGTGACGTCACTGGAAGAATCCACGCACGCTGCTTGCAGAGGAAGCCATTTTGGATTTTCGACCACTTCATAATCACATGTAATCAGCAGCATATTTTGAGTATTCTTAGTTTACTTATGCTCTTTTTATTAGACCTTGAGATATGAGATTGTCCTATTTATCATCACGTTAGAAGAAGAATCCGAAAACAGCCTGGTTTGTCATATATTGGATCGATTAGACTTGGTCCAGATAATCTGAATTGTAGAAAAAATTCGTAACCAGAAATCGGAAAAGAAAGGATTGTAGCCAATTAGAAGCCATTAATTTATTGATAAAGACAGTTTGTTTGCACAAAACAAACTTCGACTATCACCTTACTTGGGTCACAATACCCTCAATGAAATGAGTCACGAAATGTCATTTGTTATCATCTTAGTTCATTGGTACTCAAAAAGCTTCACGAGCTTACCATGGGTTACCTTTGATTAAATTTAGCTGCCATAAATGAGACAAACATGGGGGTTTGCTAGCCACCAAATCCACCACCAATTAGCCTTTCACCAAAATTTCAATTAAGATTCTAAGGAAAGCCAAAACTAGGGCAGATCATATTTATGAAACTCTTTAAAAAAATAATCAAACAAACCTGTAGATTTGGTCGATTTTTTTTCGTTGCTCCTTCAAAGGCCAGAGACGACAGCGATGCAGAAATACTCGTACCAATGTCCACTTTAAAATTATCTCCAGCTTTGTTTAACACGACACCAATGCCCCTTTCTTCCTTTACTGGAATGTACTACCAAATATAAACATAAGTGATTATAAATAGGGAATTTAAATATGATCAAAAAACACGTGCATTCTAAGCTCATCTTACTCGTTTTTGATTCGTGTCAATCCAGAAAGTTGCAGGACTGCGATGCCTGAGAACGCCTGATTTAAAAGCAATAACAATATCTTTTTCTTGTCTTAAGCCGGGTCCTAGTCTTGGCTTGGTATTTTTATTCTCAGATTGATGTTGGATGTCTTGTATACTGCCTAATATGTCCCCCGGCATTACTACTCTGTTCACCATGTTAGCCGCCATTTTGGTTTGAAGAGAACATCCGCTGACATTCTTACAACGTGATCCAAGTAAGGATAACACAGGAAGCCCGCCGCTTCCCAGTCCCACTCTTTTGGTGCAACTGAAAGACGCGAAAAAAAGGAAAAAAGAAAAAAGAAAAAATTAAAAAATTAAAAAGAAAATAAAGAATGAAGAATGAAAAAATAAAAAGATAAAAAAGGATCAGGAATAAGTGAATAAAAAAAAACGAACGAATAAACGAACGAACGATGGATGGATGGATGGAAGGAAGAAACTAAGGACGGACGGACGGACGGACGGACGGACGGACGGATGGACGGATGGATGGATGGATGGATGGATGGATGGATAATTCTGGTTCTTTTCACTCAATCGTGTCCAAGTTTGCCAGGATTACTAATCTTGAGATGCTTTTTCAAATGGCAAAAGTTTTTTTGGGAAAAAAGCTTTTGGTCTTTTTATGATCCAAGTTTTCTCCTGATACAATGAGATTAAGATTATTCAAAACTTGTATGCCGCAGTCTTTGCTCGTTTTTAAAGTGTCCAATAGACTACTTGATCGACTAATAGACTACCAGTGGGCAAAGCCAATCAAAGATGACGCAAAATACATAGATTTTCGTGTGTTTGTCAGTTTCTTTTATGGGTAAAGGTGATCATTCCATCTGCCGCCTTACATCTTTTTTTCGTATTCTCTCGTGATGAGTTGTTAATGATAATCGACTTCACTGTAACGAAGCTTTGTTTGCCCCCTACACGACCCATAATGCATTACGATTCAATATGGTCGCCACATCGTCGAAGTAGTCCAATGGAAACCTGGCACAGATGAACAAAATATGATTTTGGGAATTCAAAATTGAAAATAAGATTCAACCAAATTTATATATGCATAGTTAATTTTAAAAAAATATAATAATGTCAAGGTTGGCAGGATTTGACAAACATCGTTCGATACGTAATAACAGCTTGGTTTCCACTTGACGTAATATTTCCTGTCTGAAGCAGTATGCATGCGTTGATCTAGTCTACCCCACATCCGCTTTCTACTCAGGCGAGAAAGTGTTGCGTGACGACACTGAAAGCGGCTGTGGAGGAGGAGCGTTAATCAGCTTTCAATAAAATTCTTTCTGCTTACCAGCGCATGCTGTTTAGTATTGGGAAACCCCTTGGAGTTCTGATAATGGACTGAAAGACTTTTATTAAAGCTAACTGACACCAAGAATTTTTACTTTTTTCTGCTATTGACCTTTTCGGAGGTATCAGTCTTCATGGATCAATGTGTTAAGCTGATATATATTTCCTCCAGCTATGAAATTCCCTGCAGTCTTTGCACTCATGCATTTACCGCCGAGAGCCAAGCGTTTTCCGTCATGCAGGCGTGCTGTTAATTTAATCAAAGCTCAAACAGATTAAATTAAGGCTGGTAATACTGAAGTATGATGCTTTGAGAACCTTTGAATAAGTTCTAGTTCAAACGCTTTGGGTTGGGGGGGGGGGGGGGTGGGTGGGGAGAAAAGGACTGTACCGTTTTCATCGTTTTGGAAATGACATCTGACTTATTTGTCTATTTTCAACAATATGTGTAAACATTGACATCTCATTTGGCACTCAACTAGCCTGAGCTTTTTATTTTATCGCCAATGTGTATACATGCAGGGTTATCTCATTTAGCACTAAGTTTAGCAGTAAAGAGAGCGCTTTACTGAAAAATATTGATATTAAAGCAAAAGTTGTATGCCATTTTATATTGAAATCCCCGTCACGGCAGTGATTAACCTTATTGAATGTTGACTTCGTTACATATATATGCATATAAATGAGTTTGAAAAGTTGTCGTGTTATGTGCATTGACAAGTACAGGAATCGATAGTAACCGTCATATGGTGCTTTCTCAACAAACTGACCCATTGAAGTACTCAGAATGATATCTTGTAAACACGTAAGGCTTGCAGGAGCAAAATCTTCATTAATCTCTAGTGCTTGTCGATAGCAGTGAACCGTGAACAAATCAGAAAGCGTTGATAAACATGACTAAAAATGACTGAGGCATTCATTGCTATTCTGGTCTCTCTATTAACCAGTTGTTTTGAACACTTCAGGCAGCTTTGACTCGTCTCTAAGATGATGCTACTTGTGGCTTGCGTGGTTCTCTTGGCATTTTATCTAATATACTTTTTGGTTTCTGAGTATTTGACGTCCAAGTCTCTTCCACCAGGACCGTTTCCTCTGCCAATAATAGGAAACCTACATTTGCTCTCCAGCAAACCGTACTTGGATTTCTATGAGCTTTCCAAGACGTATGGCCCTGTTTTCCGACTACAAATGGGAAGCAATCGTGTAATTGTTATAAACGACTACAAAAACGCCAAAGAAGCCATGATACAAAAAGGGACAGACTTCGCTGGTCGACCACCACATTATGTTGGTAGTATATTCTCAAGAGGAGGGAAAGGAGTTGGCTTTCAAACGTACAGCGACATGGTGAAACTACAACGAAAGGTGGTCATGAAAACTTTGAAAGAACTTGAAAGGAAGTCCGAGCTAGAAGACATAGTTGGTACAGAGACACGGGAACTTATTTGCCGTATTGGGAACACTGGGAACTTTTCAGAAACCAGTACGATCCGCGTTGATTCAGCTCTTGCTATGAGTAACATTGTAATCTCTGTTATTTTTGGAGAGCGCTTCAGTGAAGGAGATTCAGAATTCTTGAAATTAATGGATGCCATCACTGTGTTTCAAGAGAGTCTCGCTGCGACAAGTTTTCTAGACACCTTTCCGTTTTTGAAGTATTTTCCGTTTGACATCATCAGTAGGGTGAAAAGGGCTTGTATAGCAAGAGACAGAATACTTGACAAAAAGTATGAGCAACAAAAGAATGCATACCGAAAGGATGCAAAGACGCATTCAGCCAGAAACCTCTCAAACGCACTTCTTGAAGAAGCTGATGCTAAACATTTACATGGGCAAGTAGCCATGAGCGACGACCATATCATGATGACCATGAATGACGCACTAATTGCCGGAAGTGAGACTCCAGCCACCAACTTATTATGGGTAATGTATTATCTCATCAAGTACCCGGATGTGCAGAAAAGAATTCAAAGTGAGCTGGATGAAGTGATTGGCAGAAACCGCGCGCCCAAATGGAGTGAACGTCAAGATCTTCCTTACCTACAAGGGTTTCTTACCGAGGCTCTTCGTTACAGCAGCGCCATGCCATTTGCAATACCCCACCAGACTATAAGAAATACAAGTCTTGGTCCATATCAAATCCCCGAAGGAACAACAGTCATATTGAACCTATGGGCTATACATCGTGATCCTGAGATGTGGAAAAGTCCAATGGAATTCAAGCCAGAAAGATTCCTTGATGAAAATGGCCATTTTTGTGCAGACTTTGGAGCAGGGATGTTAGCATTTGGTCTTGGACATCGTTCTTGCCCAGGAGAAACGTTGGCTAAGATGGAGGCTTTTTTGGTTACCTCGCAAATATTACAGAAATTCAATCTAAGACAAGTTGAGGGAGAAGTCCTGCCAGAGCCAACTGAAAGTAGCTTTGGTATTGTCATGAGACCAGCACCTTTCAATGTTTGCATCAGGCCCAGAAACTAACTGACTGTAGGACCACCTGATGATATGACGTCCATAACTTACACTGATAGAGAGTCATTCACCATGTGAATTGCGATAAGTACTTTCCAAATATGCATGGTTGTTAGTATCAGTGACTATTTCGATTGTGGATGATTGTGGTGCATGGATTTAATCATAGTAATTTATGCTCTAGTGACTGCTTTAATATAAAACTAGATCAGAAAAATACGAGAAAAAATAAATAGTATAAGGGAGGCAAACAAGATGGCTATTTACAAGCATAGTCGAAAAACTATAAGAAATCAGGAAAAATACAGTCTCAGCTAGTGGCCTCAAAAAATTAAAGCTGAATAGTTGAAGTCATTATTAGACAACATAAATAGAGCAGATTTCGTAACTATGTATAACTGTGGAAAACCCTACTTGCAGTGACCGGCGCGGTGGAGTATCCGCCGAGTGATTTTAATACATAAAAAGTGATTTCGTATACAACACCGAGACTACGGATGAGAAGAGAGAACTTGAAACTGGAGTATGTTGACCCATGATGATATCTCATCTCACTGCAGTCTTATAAATCATATATATATATCTTATAAGGTCGTACAAAAATTCTAGTTGAGCCACATGGAAACCAAACGAAGTATATTCGCATTTTATGATATACAAACATATATTTACTCATGTACGGTTTAAAGTTTAATTCATTTCATAGATTTAGCGCGCGCTAATATTGAGGTAAGCACTATGGATATAGTTGTGTACGTGTACCAAGATAACCATGTAAAACTAGAGTGTTCTGCATGGAAACAATAAACCAAGATTTTCATTAGACTATAGGTACCTTTTAAATAAATAATCATAGCTTTTATGATTTCCTCGAATCTGATTGGTTGATAGAGTGTTCTATTTTATCATTATTTGGATAGTTATAGTTCGACAAATTTAAGAGCCAATCACATTTCATTAAAAGTGCGGGCGCTTGATCATGCAATCGCTACGCCATCGAATTTGTATAATTTTTCCTCAATTTTTCATCGACATATGTCATTGTCTTTGGTCATGTCGTTCTCTTGGAAAAAGTTATTCTTAAGAGCGACTGTCTGTAAGGATCGACCAAAATCGAACTTTCATGGCACAAGTCAAAAAATCGATTTCGCTCATATTTGGTTTTTAGATAGCCCTTAGTGTAAAATAAATCGAGGTGTTGTTAGTTTTGAAAAAAAAAAATTTTTCCCACGAAATTTACGAAAATAGATTTCGCCCAAATGCAGGGGGAAAATGACCGACGAGGTCAAGGAATTTAGTACAAAAATAAGCGCATCCTACAGCTAAACTACTTAACAATTTTTTCGGTTGGTACTTCTTACCGAAGGAATAGGTATTCCTCTTGCTTTTCGTTGTATTTATTCTAGAATATTTGGCGATTTAAGATTCGAAATAATTTTTCTACCGTGTACACTTTTTCCAAAGTTTAAAAATGCAAATTAAGGCCTTAAAATACTGCTTATAAAAACTATGTGCGGAGATACCAAATTATTCAAAACCTACACCCAGAGGATTATCTAATGTATTTCTATCAGATTGAAAAGAAAAATCTCTGGGCAAATCATTTTTAGCTTTCCGTTGAGGTCTTTTTACGATCTTTATTTCGTGATATTTCAACCGTAAACAGCTTGTTGCGTTACCTCCACCGACGTGACTATAATTTTAATTGCAATCATTCCATCGCTGAATTTTGCTAAAACTAGGGGATCAAACCGAGAAAAAGACATCATAGTAATATTCAACACATTTCAATTGCGATATATTGACAAATTTTATCACATACTTTTTAACTCATTCTATTGCGTGACATAAAGCATGCTTTGTCGGTAAAAAGTATGTGAGCTAAACCGGTTCCAATCTCACATTTTTGCGATTGATATATGCTTTCACAAGATCTTCAGCGTGACTTTGAAACAGCTGAACTGTCCTCATTTAGATGCAGAACATTTCCAAACATTCAACATATATTAACATCATAAAAATGGTGCGTGTTGCCAACCAGCAAAATTCGCTCGTGTAAATAACTTAAATTAGGCTGCGCGTTCATAATGTATGAAAGGGGGGGAGGGGGAGGGGGAGGGGGGGGGCAGGTGAAATTGAGGGGGGATCGGGAAAATTTTGGTAGGAAAAAGGAGTAGGGGATGCACAATTTTTGAAAGAAGCTACAAGCCTTGCTTAGGGGGAACCGTATTTTTTTGCATAACTTTAAGGGGGATGTTGAGAATTATTCTGGACATTTCAAACTTCTACCTGCCACCCCCCCCCCCCCCCACCACCCCCCTCTGCCATACATTATGAACGCAGCCTTATATAACAAAAACAACAAAACAAATAAAAATCAATACTTTTATAATATTGCATAAAGATGATTGGGATTAGTAACGCATTTTATCGAAATAATTATATGAACATTTATATATACAGAATATATATGTACGTATGACGTGTATGTGTGGAATATGTGAATATAGATATTATGCACATACATAAACATACGTATATACTCGTAGAGTGCACGCACTAAAACCCTGAACATTAAATAGTACTAATTAGTACTATTTATTACAGAATCCTTTGTTTTCTATTGTTTAATTAATCACTATTTAGTGCTAAAAATTAGTATTTGTTTCACGGATTTAGTGTGAGCACTCTAACTTATTTGGAACTAAGTTGATGTGCAACTATGTACAAAACGCCAAATAAAATATGTTTGTCTGTCTATAAAAAGTTTATACACTTATTTCAAAAAAGTTAGTCACCTGAAAAGCTATAAAGCTGATGCCGACAAGGATTATGGGTAGATTCATTTTACACGTTCAACCGCTTGATAACTGTTCATGGACTTGTGATTCTTTTACGGGTTATAGTCTCACCTCTTCTGAGCATCATCGAGCTGCAGTTTTTATCAAAAAAGCTTTATATATATATATATGCTTTTTTGATATGAAAAGTTTCCCATGATGCTCATATCAGTGATCCCAGCTTTCTAGGTTTTTGGTGACTAACTTTATTGAAATAAGTATATACATTTATCTCTGAAACGATAATTGATATAGGTCTTAGACTTGCTCCAGTACTTCTCGGTCGAAGTTACCGGGAAGTACTCCAGCGAGAGAGATGGATGCCTGGGTTGGTGTGAAAGATTACTTTAATTATTCAACACGATGACACAACAAGGAAAAATATTTAAAAAAATAATCAATGTCAAACCCTCCTTTGGGGTATTGGTATTTGTTATTGAATATAGGATACTTTTATCAAGTTAGCGTTATTTACCAAATGTCAAAAGTATTACGTAGGAGGACTAACTACCACAATGTGCGTATTTTCGTCAGAATGCAGTTTTCATATATCTTCTTCACTAGAAGCCGAGAAGCAATTTCATCTATACCAGCTTTATCTCAAGAGCAGGAACAGGACTTGCCTATTTGTTCGAGCTTATCTGATATAGCTTCTTGCGTTTGACGGGTAACGACTCGACTGACTTATTTCTGTCTCTTCGATCATAGCTACACGGACCTCCAACTATAGAACTATTAAAACGAACAAACCACTTCCATGTTTATACAGTGCTTGCTGAACTTTCCCATGGAAAGATGGCACGTGATTTTAATCATTGCGGCAGTCAACTCAATGTTAGTTTCATGCATTATCAAAACAATGTTTATTGAAGGAAATTGCTATTATTAAATGCTACTGGATTAGTAAAACCATATTTTGAAAATCCAATGAAAGAGCTGCTAAATAAAATAAAGTTAGTTCACTGATATATTTAGTTTGAAAGTTATTGTTCGATTTTCATCTGCGTGTTCATTTTACTGACAAAGCATGCTTTGTGTCACGCAATAGAATGAGTTAAAAAGTATGTGATAAAATAAGTTAATATTTCGCAATTGAAATGTGTTGGATATTACTATGATGTCTTTTTCTCGGTTTGATCCCCTAGTTTTAGCAAAATTCAGCGATGGAATGATTGCAATTAAAATTATAGTCACGTCGGTGGAGGTAACGCAACAAGCTGTTTACGGTTGAAATATCACGAAATAAAGATCGTAAAAAGACCTCAACGGAAAGCTAAAAATGATTTGCCCAGAGATTTTTCTTTTCAATCTGATAGAAATACATTAGATAATCCTCTGGGTGTAGGTTTTGAATAATTTGGTATCTCCGCACATAGTTTTTATAAGCAGTATTTTAAGGCCTTAATTTGCATTTTTAAACTTTGGAAAAAGTGTACACGGTAGAAAAATTATTTCGAATCTTAAATCGCCAAATATTCTAGAATAAATACAACGAAAAGCAAGAGGAATACCTATTCCTTCGGTAAGAAGTACCAACCGAAAAAATTGTTAAGTAGTTTAGCTGTAGGATGCGCTTATTTTTGTACTAAATTCCTTGACCTCGTCGGTCATTTTCCCCCTGCATTTGGGCGAAATCTATTTTCGTAAATTTCGTGGGAAAAAATTTTTTTTTTTCAAAACTAACAACACCTCGATTTATTTTACACTAAGGGCTATCTAAGAACCAAATATGAGCGAAATCGATTTTTTGACTTGTGCCGATGTTTGGTCGACTCTTACAGAAAGTCGCTCTTAATTGTTAAAAACTCTGACTAAACGTCCAATCCTAATTGTAATAAACGCGGTCGTCGAATTTTGTTTGTATATATCCCTCGTTAAAATTTGAACTAAGAATGGAAATACAATATGGACTAGCTCAATGCTATTATCGTCATTAATTCGAACAGTTTAAACTAGCAATGATTGTTTTTTAACTCCTAAAACTAGTTTGCTTACGACAAATTAAAGCATAATTTGAACCAGCGTTTTCGAAATGGCGTCTAGACTCAGTTAATATTTGTTCAATGAAGCATTATCTTCTTGAAAAACATTAATCTTTTGAATAATTTGCAAAGGGTTATCTAATATAAACTTTCTCGGTATAAATGTTCTGACAATGATAATGGACACTTGACTACACTTTGAGTCGGATAGAAAGGCTATGTTTGGCCAACACGCGAAATCATTACGAAATTCTAATTTTGATAATGTTCCTCAGTCAAGGCAATGCGAATTAGAATTCATACTTTTTCCAGATATGAGAGCCAAATAATGTATGCAAGCAACAAAAAAAAAGATATGATATTGGTAACTTTTTTTTACGACAGGGGTGGGCTGGGGTGTAGGGTGGGGATTATTTTGGTAATTCGAGACCAAGTGTATTCACAGTCGCTTGGTCACTAGTGTAACAATTGAACTAGACAGTAAGCTACAAAGGCTCTTAGACTTCATGTTTCCTTTTTCAGATTATGCCTTTGTTTTGGAGCAGTTATGAGTTGAGTGTTTTATTTTCAGATTAAACATTTGTTTTTTTGTCAGTCTCAAATGCTCTGTGTTGACATTAGAGCAAATAAGGCAAAAAAAATAGAGCATTCTTAGTATGACTGTGAAAAGCACGAAAATGGACGTAACATGGGAAGGCACACGCCAGACCAATCACATTTGTCGAGAATTTATTCACCATCCAATCACACACTTACACACACTTACACACAATTACACACAATTACACACAATTACACACAATTACACACACTTACACACAATTACACACACTTACACACACTTACACACACTTACACACACTTACACACAATTACACACACTTACACACACTTACACACACTTACACACACTTACACACACTTACACACACTTACACACACTTACACACACTTACACACACTTACACACACTTACACACACTTACACACACTTACACACACTTACACACACTTACACACACTTACACACACTTACACACACTTACACACACTTACACACACTTACACACACTTACACACACTTACACACACTTACACACACTTACACACACTTACACACACTACACACTTCACACACTTACACACACTTACACACACTTACACACACTTACACACACTTACACACACTTACACACACTTACACACACTTACACACACTTACACACACTTACACACACTTACACACACTTACACACACTTACACACACTTACACACACTTACACACACTTACACACACTTACACACACTTACACACACCGCCAGGCCAATCAAATTGCACGAGAATTAAAAAGAAAGAAAGGAAAAAAAAAAAAAAAAAAATCCGCCATCAAAATTCTAGAAAACTTCACGGTCGCAAGAATTCTTCGATTGCGCGTTACGTCTTCGCGACGTCTTAAAAGGTATGCTTTTGTTTTTTAACTTTCTTGGGAATGCTTGCAATCCATCAATACGACACCGACTTTTTACATTCATACGAAACAGCGTGAAAAGCAAATGATTTTACAAAAGATAGTCGTATATTACATGCAGGATAAATTTGAAACAACGATTACAAAGCGCGGCCATCACGTCTCTCAAACAAAAATATTCGAACGTTCGAATTCATTCATATGCAAGTTAACAAGCGCGCGCTAGAAAATCTTTATTTAATTATCTTGAGTCACAGTCAGTAAATGAAACCAGAATTCATTTATTTAAATATTACAAGAAAGGTAAAACGCAACTCTACATCTCTGAGGTAAAAACGAGAAAGAAATCAACTTCAGACATGTTTTCATTAAACGATGACGAGGCTGAATACGACAATAGAAGTGAGATTATCGAAACGTACGACGGAGATCGAAATGAAGAGGGTGAAAGACATGGATATGGAAAAGCAATGTTTGGGAATGGTGACGTCTACGAGGGGCAATACAAATATGGAAAAAGACATGGATTGGGGAAATACATTTTCAACAGTAATGCGAGGTAAAATTCAGTGTTTTACTTGATTCTCTTCTCTTCTCTTCTCTTCTCTTCTCTTCTCTTCTCTTCTCTTCTCTTCTCTTCTCTTCTCTTCTCTTCTCTTCTCTTCTCTTCTCTTCTCTTCTCTTCTCTTCTCTTCTCTTCTCTTCTCTTCTCATTTTCATGGCTTTTTCTATCATTTTTCATTTAATAATTTCTTTTGCAACAGGTACGAAGGCTATTACAAGGAAGGCAGGCGTGATGGTAAAGGTAGAATGATTTTCCCCGACACGTCTGTTTATACTGGTGATTGGAAGAACAACAAGCAGCATGGTCAAGGTATTTACGTTTATACAAATGGTGATCGTTATGATGGAGAATGGCGTGATGGACACAAGCATGGAGAAGGTTCTTACACTTATGCAGGACTTGGATTGACATATAGAGGTAATAGCAATACTCGGTGTTTTAATTTGAACCTCCTTTTGTTCTTGAGTCTCGCGGATTCGCGGTTTAAAACTACGACATCAAATTATTTTCCGCGACAACCTCTGGAACGAGAGTATTTTGAAATTGTGAAAAACAGTGAAAAAAAATTACAAAATTATGTGAATCTTTTTTTTCTTTCCAAGGAAACTGGGATTACGACAGATTTGATGGAAAGGGAGAACTGCACACCCCGCGTTTCTCATTTTGTGGTACGTTTAAAAACCACAAACCAAGAGGCCAGGGACGGTTTGTTTTTGACAATGGCTGCGCTCAAGAAGGTGTGTTTGTCAAACCAGTTTATTTTGAAGAAGACGAGAATGAAGATGAGCATTACATAGACCTTATCGAGCCAACATGGCACTGTGTTTCTCTTCGTCACGCCTCACCACGTGACAGAAATGTATCAGCAAGCAACAAGGGCTGAGGATGAGGAGTTTTGATTAGGATTGTTTTATTCTCCCCGCTATTTCTGTTATTGTGTCTTAATTGTTTTCAGTGTTTTATTGTGTAAAGTGGTGTTGAGTCTTCAAGGCCGTGTAAGTTTGATTTGCACGAGTTTTAGTAAAACGTACTTAATTTATGTAAATGCTGTACAATGTGTTCTTATTGTTTTTTTTTTTTAATTAACCGTTTCTAGAGTTGAGATCATTACAAATCAAT
Source organism: Actinia tenebrosa (assembly GCF_029948245.1). Taxonomy (NCBI): domain Eukaryota; kingdom Metazoa; phylum Cnidaria; class Anthozoa; order Actiniaria; family Actiniidae; genus Actinia; species Actinia tenebrosa. Next base: position 20,109,885 of record NW_028292569.1, on the reverse strand, counting down.
CATTCAACCAAACCAACCAATCGGTTTTCCTTCCTTTCTCAAAAATCAACTTCAAAATTGCAATTTGGGCCTAGGGTCATCACCGGCTGAAGGCTGCACATACAAGATTAACGCTCAGCCATCACTATCTTAGACCCAAAATCTTCAAATGTTAATCTTTTTGTTTTACGCAAGTGTGCTAGATTAAAGGACCATTTACTTTTTTACGTGCATGTAGGTGAGGAGTGCAGTGGGGTTGGGAGAAAAGGAGGCTGGCACTTAAGAAGGAGCATCCCGAAAATAATTAGCTAAATACGAAAATTATTTTTAAAGCATCCTGTTTTAATAGGGAGCCAAATTCAGGTTGGGAAGGGGTTGAACATTTTTTTGAAAATTGCGTAAAAAATAAATAAACGATCCCAAAGGAAATAAGAATACTCTTACCGTATAAGGCAAACAACCTAAGGCCAATTTTGTTTCATACACGAATTTGTTGGGGAAAACTTGAACTTAACTGCAAACGTTGTACATAAGAAATAATAGATTAATCGTCGGTGCTATAAATGTTGAGAGACTAGCTACATGTACGTGTCATTCCCTAGAAAATATGGTTATTTGCTTCAGTTGTTAAAAATGAAATTACACTCTTGAAAATGACACTATGTATAAAATGGGAAAACATTGATGAATTTATGAAAAAGATTGATATCGAATAACGAGTATTAGAAATGGCCAATTTTACACCCCTTTTCATAGTCAGGCGACCCAAAATTTCTTCGGAAATATTGCTACTGGTTTTTAACTTGTCTAGCAGTCTTGGTGAGAGGGGTCGCTGAGATTAATTTTGTAGTTGAAGAACGCCAAATATAAAGTCGGATCCCCGTGGGCGGTGACTCTTGTTTTACCTTTTACGGTTCTAGATCCGCAGTTCGGTACCTCTTAGTGTGTCACAAATCTAGAAGAAAAGTCGAAGAAAGCCAATTGTAAATTTGGATCCCCCGTAGGTGGGGAGGACTCCAATAGACCCCTTCACAGTTCACCGCGACATCTTGAAAGGTAACCGTGCCTTGCATCGAGGCGAGACGAACGGTGAGCTTGTAATGATAGAGACAAGTGAATAGTTGTTCAAGGTTCAAAAAAGGTCTCTATCATTGCAAGCTCACCGTTCTTCTCGCTTCGATGCAAAGGCACGGCTACCTTTCAAGATGGCACAGGGAACTATGAAGGGCACTATTGAAACGGCCTATAGTGCTAATCTAAAAGTTAAAAACTCGTTCTCGTACTCGTCGTAAGGTCTAAACGTCTGTATTGCAAGTTCTTGAAGTGAAAGGTGACCAGTGAGAATTAAAAATATGGTTCAATATTTAAACAAGAAATGTTAATATAATTATATATAAATATACTGCGGTTTGCATAAACTTTGACCATTAATATATATATACAAGTATATCAAAAGCATGTCAGAAATTATGGGATGTCATCCCAGATTTTTTCCCCACAAAGCCCTAGTGCTAGACAACTCGAAAAAAATATCAGGGATCTTATCCCATAATTTTTGATATACTTTTGATATACTTGTATATATACACAAATGGTCAAAGTTTATGCAAACAGTTGTATATAATATAATATAAATATATATATATATATATATAGTTAATATAGTTCTAAATATATAGATTTTTTTTCCTTTAGCATATTCTTTAACATGTAATTAAGTGCACTGAGGTTCTTTGCTCACTAAACGTTGTTAATAGTATATACCTAATGTCTAGGAGCTATCTACAATAACAGTATTTTCTAACAGAAGGTACTTTACTCTCGATACATCTTGCCTGTGTTCCGTATGCGTTGATTCGGCTCACTTCGCCATGGACTTTATATTCACCAGTGTTCATCATCTCCACAAAGACTTCAAATCTGGCATCTCCTGGCATTGTCTCAATCTGCAACTGATAGCTACACCGATCGTACCTGCCATTAACTCTATTATTGGTTGATGTTTTTTGAACGGCATTTCGAATTCGTTTCAATGTGATCCTCTCGCATAACGCACTAGATAGTTCGTGCTTTGCTAGGTTTTGATTCATCGATAAGACAGCGTGGTGTGCGCTACCTACGATGTGCGCATGGGTAGGGTCCACTGGATGCCATTCTAAACATGGACACCATTGGTCAGGGATGCTAGCATTTCTACACGTACGGTTTTCTGGTAGGGCCTCAAAAAGACTTGTACCTCGCTTCGTTTTGGCAGAAGGTTTAGAGAAAGATAATAATTGTAAAAACGTCGAATGAAGGTCATAAGGAGAAGTAATGATTTTAGTGTTGCTCTGCAAATTTGCGACTTTTTCAGGAAACTTTTCTTTAAACCAAGTTGGTAGGGTAATGGATAGAAATGGAAGCCTTTCCTCTAGCCTTCCTTGTTGTGTGCTTCTAATTTCACCAAATCGAGCTCCATGATCACTCATCATAACAAACATACTCTCATTTAACATTTTTTCTGTCTTTAGTGATTTCAGAAATGCCAACATCTCTAAATCCGCACCACTGACTAAATTCAAAGCCTTGTGGCATAAATCGCACAAAATTGTGAATCCAAACTTTCTTTGTCGTGGATAGGATTTCATGAAACTTCTGAGGTAATCCAGCTGCACTTTGACTTGAAATTGTCCTCCCAGGCACATTCCTAATGCACCACTTAACCAAAGAGGTCTGGGATAGTGATCAGTCGGTTGTTCTTTGAAGCCTGGAAGGGTTAACGTATACGCGCCTGAAACAAGAAAACTTATATGAAACCATTTATGATTGGAGTTGGAGTCTTTTATTTCATTTTATATCTTCCAAAGAGGAAAAGGCAAGGCAAATAAAATTAATTTCCCGAGTTCATGTGTATATTTTGGGAAAGGTCTATTATATGACATACATGGGTATATTACCTAGGGCAGCAAAATCTTCACTCCACATTGTAACGAAACCATTTTTCTTCAAGTCTTTAAAAAGAAGGGACCAGTTATCGACATTCTCGTCGTCATGGTGAAGTTCTTTATTCTCCTCCACGGTATTTCCCGTCAGCATTGCGTTAACGTTAGGCAAGGTTGCATCTCCTACAACAGAATAACCTTTAAACATGTAAGATCCAAGTTCATCTCTAAGAAAAGCGTAAGTCATGGGAAGCATGCGTCGAAAGTGAGCCTCCGATGTTCCATCCAGTTCAATGATAATGATATCCAGTGGTGCATCATTATTTGGCATGCGCGATAGCACTTCCTGTTTTTCCACCACCGACATATGATATGTTGTAAACGTCTGACCATTCTTTAAGTTTGTAGTTACCTTCCATAGGTCTTCCTCAATGGAGAAATTTGGTGTATTGTTTGTAAGTATGTGTGGTTCTCCGAGATGAAATGAATGGTCATTTCTCGCAGTAGTTCCATTGGGTCTGTGAATGGGCTGTGCCTCTGTCTGTAAAAGATTAGAATCTGGAATACAAGATTGGTAACGAAGTGATTAACGTTCTTTCACTACTTAAACCATTGCAACACCATGCACATTTTGTTTTTAATCACAGAACTACTGGTACTACCACTCCTCCTCCTCCTCCTCCTCCTTCTCCTACTTCTACTACTACTGCTACTACTACTTGGGTTTTTACCCTCTAATTACCCCCAAAAGACGCAAAGTATTATGGGAATGTGAAAGTAGAGAACAACTACCACCACAATGTCTCAAATATATTTTCTACCAAAACTACTCCCTCTGCTGATCTATACCGATGCTATAGATCATACATACCATTCAATCTATTTTCTCTTATCTTAAGAATATTATTTTCCAGTGCTGTATACAATTGTTTCTCGTCACATTTGATAGGTGTCTGTGTAGGAACCAAATGTGCAATTTCTTTGGCATAAGGATCCAACACAGGAAGCTTGCAGCTGTTTAGGTCTTCAGACACGTTGGCCAGCGGACATTCCAAATTCACTGAAAGAACTGACCAGGACTACCTAGTTAGTAAGGGATACTTAACATATAAGTTTATGTTTCTATTCTACCTAGAAGGTTTCACCACGGTCAGTTTGTAGAGCACATCAATGGCACTTTTTTGAGTGAAAATAACCTCCCTTGTCATGGAAAAACATTGTGATATTCTTGATAACATTGTTAACTGCCTTCAAACCCTTCGACAGCATGTGAGCCTAATGTGACCATTTCGACTACCTTGTACTTACTAGCTTAAGCTTTGTTGTTGTGTGTTGATTTTGTTTAGTTGTGTTATGTATTTGCTTTGGTGATCTCATTTGTTTGTATTATGAATTGAGCTTCCTGTGCTTTGTGCAAATTTTGAAGGACCAACATTTTGTTCTTACTTGATAAATACAAATGAAGATATTTCCTCTTGATGTACAGATTTAAAGACGAAGGCGATGGGATTCCAAATGATTGCTTCAGATAGGCATATTCTGGTTCATGTTTTCCAATGTTTTCAATAAAACTGAACGCCTTACATAGTGACTGCATTTCGTCACATTTTGAAATGACGTCAGAGATGTTGGTTATCGGCTTGTATGACGTAATGTCCCCAAGTCCAGGGAAGTCAGTACCAGGCACCTGAATAAATAACCAAAGCCAAAATATCCGTCAATCACAAAGGAATGTTTTTTTTTGGCGAATTCTCTTTACCAGACCATTCTCTAAAAATCAAAATACGAGGTACGAGAATAACTGCGATACATCTTCTTAAATCTGATTCAGTACATACATGCATAAGCTAGTTCATAGTTTTGATAATCGTTTCCAGTGTGCATTCGATTTTATCCTGGAACACAAAATTATCTGAGAGAAGTTTATTGAGAGATTCGGATGTTCACCGGATTCAGGTTGTCCGGTTTTAATCTGCCAAAATTGAAGCACTAAATTCCAATTCGATATCTGAAATACAAATTAGCCGTGCCGTGACTTTTGATCAGTACAGACTGTTGTTTAAGGGTTCAATTCGAGAAGTGAATTAGCCGTGCGGAGACTTTGATCAGCCCAGACTGTTGTTTAAGGGTTCGATTCGATAAGTAAATTAGCCGTGCGGAATTTTGATCAGCACAGACTGTTGTTTAAGGGTTCGATTCGATAAGTGAATTAGCCGTGCGGAGACTTTGCAATTGATCAGCCCAGAATGGTGTTTTATAAGGTTACTGGAGACCTTCGTGGGTAACGTTCCCCCCAAAAAATTTTTAATTAAATAATATAAAAGATTGTAGGCTGAGCTTTTATTTTCAGCAATTTCTTTTTAGAAATATTAAATATTTCGCGAGTTATTAAAAAGAAGAAAAAAAAAAGATTTGAAGAAAAAGTAAACAAATTGAAGGTGTAGTAATCCACCTTAATCCTATTAGAGTAGTGCTTGGTTACCCTGGGCAACTTTTCAATTCTCAAAAAAATTTTTTTCGAGGCTATATTGATTCCGTTAGTTCTAGTTTCTGGTTGGCTGGCGGTATCTTTATGTTGACAGGTGTCTTAACGAGTTGTGAAGCTCTACCACTGAACTTATGCCCCGTCCACACTATGCCGGATAAATTTGAATCACTTGAATTTCACACCGAAACCGAAAAAACGTTTTCCGTCCTCACCAGAAAACGGATAAAATGTCTCGCGTCGACACTAGTCTGATCAGAGGCGGCAAAAACGCTTCATTGCACATCTGAGCATGTGCATCGAAGCTAAAAATTAAGCCCGCGGTGAATTTTTAGCCTTCCCGCCATGTTCCCATGACAATCAAATTCGTCATCATTCATCGTATTCGAAAATTACCACCTAAGATAAAATCATGTGGTGACGCTAGGACTTTCTCCAGAGAGACTTACGGCTTCCTTAAAAATCTTGCATTAACAATAATCATTAGCCTCCTAGTTACGCTTTAATTAATTAATTTTATTTATTTTTCTTCCTTCATTTTGGTATTACCTAAAATTGGGATATTTTTTTCGTTACTTAATATAATAAGTATAGATTTTTTTCTCATAATTTTAAAAAAATATTTTTTAAATAACTTTATTATCGATAGAAGAGCAAGTCATACATTAACACCGTCTACCTCCACATAGCTAATTACACAAATGTTTTTTTTTTACTTTTCATTTTTTTAAAAATTATTATTTCATTCTATATATTTTCCTCTATATGCCGTCCACCTCCACATTACACGATTATTTTTTTACTTTACATTTTTTAAAATTATTTCATTCTGTTATTCATATATATTTTCCTCTATATGTATTTTTTTATGTATTATTATTATCTTTATATATATATATATATACATGAATATATATATATATACCGACCTCCTGCGCATAAATATACAATTTTCTCATAATTTTTAATAGATTGTTATAAAGTAAGGTTATATTAGTAGTGTAAATATTTATTTAGCTTTTTATCAGGTGAAGAGCCATCTCGTGGATACTCTGATAATAAACCATTATTATTATTATTATTATTATTATTATTATTATTATTATTATTAGTATTATTATTATTATTATTATTATTATTATTATTATTATTATTATTATTATTATTAGAACGCCATGTATATTAATTCACACCTACGGAGCGTACCCGATTCGTGTTTAAGGCTCCGACATTTTTTCAAATTAGAAAATCGCTTTCAAGTGATATATTTATCGTAATCTTTATCATCTGACCTTTAAAACGATATATAGTTTTATAGGGTTTTGTTGAACGTGTTGCGTAGAGAAAGTTTTAAACGTTAACCAGTAACTAGTATCCTTAAGGGTTCGATTCAATATGTGAATTAGCCGTGCCGTGACTCTGATCAGCCCAGACGTTGATTTAGTTATCAATAAAGATTTAAAGGCCCAACTCATTTAAAGATTTTTAAATTACCATTACGTATTCTTCATTATGTGGCAAAGTTATCCGCGGCAAAAACCTTTGTAGAGATGATGATATATTAGGAAGCGTCGTGGGTACTTCGCTTTTAACCTGAAAAATAAGGTTCATAGTTGAGAATATCATGCAGTACGATTCAACCTTGGCCTCATCACGAACCATTTCTTAAAATAAATGGCCATGATTGCAAGGCTAGCGCATTATTCGTATCAGTGATATTTCATGTATGGTGATGCAGTGTAAACACGTGGACCACAATCAATACATTTATTCGTAGGAGTAAAGTTATGTGCCATTTACGAAGTTACTGCCACTTCGGCAATAAGAATTTGTTTAGTGGAAGAAATACTAGTCAGTTCACCACACAACGACGTTATATTGATGTAGCATTGTCCATGGTGACCCGTGCTTCTTAATACGACTAACATGAGGCTTATCCCGGTGTAAGTTCGCGCTGTTATATCACTTTGATAACTAATTAATTCAAATAAATAAATAAATAATATATATACACTCGAATGCAGAAACTTCAGACTGTCAAAATATTCTTGTCTATTAGATCGTACAGATTATAAATCAGTTGGTTTTAAGCGTTGAAAATGGCTATTTTGCATTATGCATCTCATTAGATATTTGTATAAATGTATAAATGTGTACTACAACGGTTTCTGCAATCGAGTGTCTATATATATCTTGCTATTCTTTGTACTTGTTAAATTATCAAAAAATAGCCATAGAATCTTCTGCAAACTTTATCTTTAAAGCCAACCTGGAAGTAACGGCTGCTGTCCCTTTGATTTGGTAGGAAAACTGCTAAAAACGCCACGGTGAATATCATCAGCACAACAAAAAGTGCCCAGGTTTGTCGATTCAAAGACATCGTACATATGAAACCCGGAAAACAATACTAGACTAGTGATATTGTTCTAGTACCCTCGACCAAGTAGATCTATTACAGCATCAATGGGATAATATTGACTGATTGTTGTAGGTTATAGGTGATTAAGACTATTTCAAAGCAACACCGCTATTGAGCGCTTTGAGTTCTGACTACGTCAGTGAGTGGGCTACTCATGACGTCCACTATAAATCCCCCTCCCCCCCTCAGAAATGTGAGTATGCATTCAATAGCAAAAACTATACATATTACAGACCAATGATCATGAATTTTCAAGAGTTAAAAACAGAGACTTAACATAGTTAATGGTGGCTTACCGGTAGTACTCTTGCCTCTCATCTCTGGTTTTTTTTTTTTTGTCTGTTTTTTGTTTAGTTGTTTAACTCAATTATTCATTTTAGAGGCTTTGAAACAATGAGAAAGTTAAGAAAATAATGACCTAAAAAGAAAAAAAAAAAAAAAAAGGAAAGCATTCATGGATCGAGCTAGAGTCCTCACTGTCATAGAGAATAAGAATGTTCAAAGGTTTTGTTTGAACAATTAGCAAATTAAAGTGTTTTTGCTGCTTAATGCAATTTTTTTTCGGAAACAATTTCCGAGCTTTAGAGTCCTTTTAGTGACACGCTAATTGCTAATTACTAAATGCACTCCTAGGAGGGATTAGACCTTCTGTTTGCTAGTCAGCCGCTCCAACCTGTTCAGAAAGATTATTTTCATCTTCCCAGAGTTCGCACTAACTGAGGAAAACAGCGATTTCTATATCAAACTTTGACTATTTTTTAATCTTTAAAAGTATATAATGAATTAAACTTAGATTATAAGAAAATAACATCAGTCGATTCGCTAGAAATCTCTTAAAAGTATTTATTAGCTTTTTATTATTTTGTACATATCATAAGACTTTTTAGATCACTCTTTGATATTTTATAATTTTACATTTTTCTTATCGTATTTAATTTATCTTTTTATCCAAATTTTTGTTTATTCATATTTCTTTAATTGTATTATTGTAAAATTAGTCGTTGTATATTCTTATTTAGGGCACTGAAAACCACGCTTAGTGAGTAGGTTTCCCTCATTAAAGATTATCAACACTGTTACTCCTAGTTTCACGCTTACGCGATCATCAGCCAAACTTTAATTAAGAATATATCTTACTTAGATGACCTATATACAACTATTTCGAAAATCGTTGTCGCACCAAGAGCCTCAAGTAACAAGCCAAGGCTCCAGAGCACGTCGGTACTTTTAATTATAATTGATTTATTCATGGTTCATGCAAGTGGCTATAGCTCTCCACTAATTATGATCTCAAGCAGCCCTGCTTGGAGTAATTTGTGAAGTCAATAAATGAAAATGCACAATGAATAAACTAAACAGTTAAAAGTTCGGCAGTCTTGGTTTGTTGCTTGAGGCTTTTGGTCCGACAACGATTTCTGAGTAGGTGTATTCATTGGCGGCGATATCTATTTTCTAGTACTTGTATGATGAAATTGATCTATATATATAAATACCTAATTATACAAAAACATGGAAAAAGACAGAATATTTCTTTACTCCTCGTTCCTTCATATTAAAAAAAATTTTTTTTTGAGATGTTGTATAAGTGAAGAATATAATCTCAATAATATATACATCCGATCTCAAAAATTCTGACATTTATCGGGTGTGTATATTTGTATTTAACAAATAGATCAGTCTTAGCTATGTTCTGTTCTCTGATAAAACACGACTGAAGCTGTAGGACACGAAAAAAGTTATAACTTTTTGAGTGTTCTACAGCTTCAGGAGTGTTTTATCAGAGAACAGAACATATTTAAGCCTGATCTATTCGCTTTATATAATAGATTTTTACGAGAATTAGCGTAAAATTACAACAACCACAAAAAAAAGGTTTGTTTACACAAAGAGCTCGCGTCTGTCGTCAAAATTACGTAAACAAATTTGATCTATGCGATGATTGGCTAAAAACGCGACATATGGCTATGTGATTGGTCCAGTTTTGACAGGTAATGACAGCTCTGTGCAGGCTGGCATATAACTGGTTTATCGCATTTGTTCAACAAGAAAAGGAGAATTGCTCGTAAATCTTAGAAAATAGCCAAAGTAAACAAGCATTTAGGTGCTAGAAAAGAAAAAAAAATTCAAGTACTGAAGAGTTTGAAAAGCATTTTCAATGTTCAGATCGTTAAATGGACATTTAACCTGCACAAACACTCAAGAAAACCAGCTTATGAACACTTTGAATGCACAAGGAGCCGAGAGACTGAAAAATATCTTGATCTTCGATCGAAGCTGGAAGAAAGCTAGCATTGCAGCACTTGGAAAACTGTTTTTTAGTTGATCCTGAACTATAAGTGAAAACTTTGTGCCACTTGTAGTATTATTTCGTACTCGTAGTTTCGGGCTATTGGAAAACAAATTTCGGTAAAAAATTTACTAGTGGATCGTAAAATTGCCGATGCTCGTTTGTAAAGTTAGCTTAAGTTTCTTACCATAGATTTGTTTATTCTTGTAAGACTATGGAAAATGTTTAAAATTTTTTTTTTTGACTTCTCTAACACCATCAAAGGTCAAGTAAAAAGATTCTAGTTTAGCGAAATAATTGTAATAGTCGCAGCACAAGCGAAAGAAAGCTTTACTCTTCGAAATGTAGTACCAATCAAATGTGCTTCAAAACGACGTATTTTCCTTTTTTAGAGGAAAGACATATTTTTAATAAAAATAAATAAATAACTTGAATTTAAAATGTCAAAATGCTTTAAATTGAAAACCGAAATCCTGTGACGTCATTTCTGTTTAATTTTGTATAGAAAACATGGTTTTGACGTCATTTCTATGTTTCTATACCCTAATAAAACATAGCTCTTCATCCAATCAGAGCGCGCGTTCGTGAAAATCTATTATATAAATATATATATATACATATATATGTGCCGATTTTTCTTTTGTCTTGCCTGGATTAGTATACACTCAATTGAAGAATTGCCGGAATTCAGAAACATAGAACATAAAAGCTGAGAACGAAATGGCACATGGGAAGTACGTTAATTAGATGTATGATTTACTTGATTCTATTCTCTTCCCTTCTTGTTTCTTTTCTTTTCTTGTCTCTTTTCTTTTCCTGTCTCTTTTCTTTTCTTGTCCGTTTTCTTTTCTTGTCTGTTTTCTTTTCTTGTCTGTTTTCTTTTCTTGTCTGTTTTCTTTTCTTGTCTGTTTTCTTTTCTTGTCTGTTTTCTTTTCTTGTCTGTTTTCTTTTCTTGTCTGTTTTCTTGTCTTGTCTGTTTTCTTTTCTTGTCTGTTTTCTTTTCTTGTCTGTTTTCTTTTCTTGTCTGTTTTCTTTTCTTGTCTGTTTTCTTTTCTTGTCTGTTTTCTTGTCTTGTCTGTTTTCTTGTCTTGTCTGTTTTCTTTCTTGTCTGTTTTCTTGTCTTGTCTGTTTTCTTTTCTTGTCTGTTTTCTTTTCTTGTCTGTTTTCTTTTCTTGTCTGTTTTCTTTTCTTGTCTGTTTTCTTTTCTTGTCTGTTTTCTTGTCTTGTCTGTTTTCTTGTCTTGTCTGTTTTCTTGTCTTGTCTGTTTTCTTGTCTTGTCTGTTTCTTGTCTTGTCTGTTTTCTTGTCTTGTCTGTTTCTTGTCTTGTCTGTTTTCTTTCTTGTCTGTTTTCTTTTCTTGTCTGTTTTCTTGTCTTGTCTGTTTTCTTTTCTTGTCTGTTTTCTTTTCTTGTCTGTTTTCTTTTCTTGTCTGTTTTCTTTTCTTGCCTCTTTTCTTTTCTTTCTCTTTTTTTCCTTCTTGTCTCTTTTTTTTTTCTTTTTTTTTCCTTTTCTTTTCTTTTCTTATCCTTTCTTCACTTCCATTTTCACGATCCATTCTTTAACTTAACTGTTTTCATTTAATAATTTCTTTTGCGACAGGTACGAATGTTATTTCAAATAAGGCAGGCGTGATGGTAAAGGTAGAATGATTTTCCCAGACACGTCTGTTTATACTGGTGATGGAGAAGATTCTTACACTTATTCAGGACTTGGATTGATATACACAGGTACAACGCATCATTAATTTGATATGTACCAGTGATGAATGAAGCTGTTCGACGCGATACAGCAAAAGAGGACTTTTTACCTTGGGTGTTACCGCCCGTTTCAGACCATATCATTGTCTTTCTCTCGAGAATATAATTCTATATGTGCTTGTTGTATCCTTATTCATGTGTCTTCTAAAAGAATGACACGTGGTCCGGATTGGGGAAGAAGTCTAAGGTAAAAATTCTTATAAGAATTGGTAAAGGCACCCGGTTGGCTCGGTTGAGCATCGGACTTTCGTGCGGGAGATCTTGGTTCGAGTCCCGGCCGGGCCAACATTCTGGGTCTTCAAATAACTGAGGAGATGGTGCTGCCTTTGTAATAACAACTACAAATGGTTAAACCTTCACGTGGCTCGGAGGACCAATGTGCACACTACCTCGCCCTACAACGGAGGGAACAATTTGAATGAAACTGAAAGGTAAAAATAAGATCGGCGAAAAAATCTTCAATTTTTTTTTATTCGAGATGAAGATAATTTCTCCCATAATGAAAACCATGCCAGTAAAATTGAATCGAAATGCACTACATTGTTTTTGTTTTTTTTTGCGCGAGTATACTCTCCCACTTAGGAATTTCGTACACAACTCACTCCCTTGTTACTTTCGGCCAAGTCATCGGGATCTTCACATATGCTGTGGTGTTTGGTTCTCTACTGCTGTTAACAGATTCTTCTGCATTACTAAGCCATCTGTCTACCTTAAATACTTCAAGCCAAGACCTGCGACCCTCATGATCATCGGAGCATGGCTCTTCGCGATTTCCAACACAGCACTATTTGGAGAGTGTCCAATAGAGTTTCAGATGCAGAATTGGATTATTGATGTATTATCAATAGATTTAGGCAACGTTTACAAACATTACGTCCACCTCAACGAACACTCTCATTTCTTGATAGATAACCACGTGACGCTAACTAAATCTAATTGTCATTCTTCCAAGTGTTAAAGTCCGTTTTTTCTCTTCTGTCATGGGTCAAGAGGGTGCTACGTGGTAGTCATCGACTTGCATTGTTTACCGGCAACCGTTCTGAGCATCTAAAATTTACAATTTTCACCGAACAATGAGAAAAACGGAAAGTGACTTCACGGTGAAACTTATGATTGAAAAAATGTTTTATAAAATAAAATAAAATAATCAAAACTCAAATAATTTTCATGTGTTTTTTGACATTTGTTATATATCAAATCACTTTTATTTTGTAAAAAGCTGGATTCACACGCCCTGACTTAGATGAGCCTAAAGCTTGTTTCGGGGTTCGGGGTAAGGCGTGTCAGTTAAGCCGTGCCCTGGCTTTCAACAACCAAAGATGTTTCAGGGTTTGATTCGCAGAACTTAAAATGTTTTAGCGGTGGGTATTTGCCTTATAACTGTGCCAAGGATCGTCCCAAAATGATCTTTTCTGTGCATTTCCGAGTTTGCGCATGCTTTGAAATCTAACGGGAACCGCTGTGGTGTGTACACAGACGTACGTACAGACGGAAGTGACGTAATCAAGCCATGAAAAATAAGCTCTTGTCAGTTAACTGCTCACGGCAGTTTTTAAAACCACAAAAGCACACCCTTCCTAAACAATAATTCCATGGGATGGAATTAATAAGAATCGTTTATTAAAAAAGCAATAGTGAAAAATAGTTAAAAACGAGTCAAAGGCTAGAAGAAAAGAAGAAAAAATACATATGTATAAAAAAATCTTAAAATCTTAATAAGGTGAAGATCGAACCACGTCCATCAACTTTAATTAGATAATTAATTAAAAAATACATAAAAAGGAAAAACTAGTGCCTTCATGGGTCATCGTATGGACTTCGGACATGACGGCGATTAAGTCCCTCTGCCCTTGGGTGTGCGGATTACGCAGGAGTGTGTTCTAGCCGAAGCATCAGGGGAGAGACTAGCCGGCCCCCAGACCATATCTATAGCTAATCCCTTGCACTCTGGCACGCACTGGCGCGTTGATTTGAAGTGGATAATAATCTAGTCTATGTGTTGTTTTTTTTGTCATGTCTATTGTTGTGCTAATTTCCTGAAATCGTTGCCCAGTGGAAAAAAATTGGGCTTACAAGACACTGAGTCAGGCAGGTTTTTTTTTTTTTTTTTTTTGTCGTTTTTATAAAAGATATATATGTTCAACTTACTTAACAAGAAACCAAAAGTGTAGTTTGATGTCCTGATTTTACTTATTTTTCCTCCTTCCCCCCATCTTTTTTTCATTCCTTCCTTGTATATTATTATTTCTTCTTCTTCTTTCTGTCCTTTTCAAATGCCCTCTCTCTATTTTAAAAGATATATATATTTTGCCTTCCTTGATTTAAATTATATTATTTTTCACTAATTATTAAACCTTTCCTTTCTTAAACAGTTTTCAGATTTCAGAGTACTTCAAAATTACCTTTATTCTAGTATGATGGTAAAATTGTTGGTGTTAGTAAGTAATCCAATGATCCCAAAACATGCATTAAATGTTCATTTTGTGGTGGCAAAACGTTTAACTTAAAGTTATAAGTACAGTTAATCTTACTAGTATTCCTTCGAAACTGCAGGAACGGTTACCCAATTCTTACGAACCACGGATACTTAAAATTTTGAAATTAAAGGTGTACCCCTAATTAACCCCCTCAAACAATCAGTAAGTAAGTAAGTAAGTAAACTTTATTTAAAGAAGGTTTAAGAAAGTATTTACAAAAATACACCAGTTTAGCAAAGCCAATCTTACACTGGCCAGGGCCTTCTAATAAGTGGTTCTTATAACGAGTATTTCATTCTAAACCAGTTGATTTGAGAAATATATTTTTAGCCAATCAAACTAGAGGAAACGTGCAAAACTGATATTTCAAAAGCATCACGTTTTTTACTTTACGCAAGCAGCAGACATGACCATATTTTCACTTTGCCTTTTGCAAACCTTCCATTCAAAGATAAATTTTCTTTCATTTATATTATCTACTAGGCGGAGATTTTTTCGATTGCATCTCGTGTTTCATGTTCGCCGTAAACGAGATGCCTGCACTCTCTAATGATGGTTTTAGCTTACAATTGTTATTTGACTAATGTTATTTAATTCTACTCGTAAAGGCTTATTTTTGTTGAATGATTTATGTGTTAAAACTCTTTTAAAATTTGCTTTTGAGGAAAATCTGATGTGTGTTAAGTGAATGAATGGAGAACGCAGAATGTTCAATCTCGCAACAAGAGGGTGGCAAGAGTGAAGTAGCTGTAAGAGCTCTCGACTCTATCCACGCGAACCGAGTTCGAGTCCCGGGCTCGACGTCGTATGTGAGTAACCATGCTTTTTGGTTCTCTCCTGTACTTCGTGTTTTTTTCCCGGGCTTTACGATTTTTCCTCCCTTTTCAAAAAGAACGCGCAGAATTGCCGTCGCGACGAAGGTTGTGGTGTATGTCAATCACTGCGTTTCCAAAACGTTCCATAGGCACGTGCATTATAAAAAACTGTGTTTTCCATATTTGAATATTTAAAAAGAAACAAGTCTACTAACCTCGGTCAAAGCATGTAAAGTATCGAATCCGGTTTTCAAAATGGTTACAACGTTATAGTAGGCAAGTGTGGGCTTGTTGTCAAATCTTGAGGCAAATTTTGGAAATTTAAAAAAAAAAAAAAAAGCTTGATTACTTCAAGTCATAACTTGGAAGGAATCTGTACGGTGACATCAACATGCAGTGAGCTGTATAGCACTAGAGAAGCAAGCTTAGGAACACTAAACGTAGTCGACTATTTCTCTTGCTTTTCGAGTGCTCTACAGCTTCCGGTGTTCCGGTGAGTTAATGTAACAGGCAGTGCAGGGACATAAGTAGTCGTTCTATATTACTTTTACATAATTTTGCGCAAGGGTGTTTGATAAGATACATATATAATTGAAGTAGTTCTTGCATTTCGTCATGCACTTCAGTTCTAAGCTATCCGCTATCCAATCCTTGGATAGTTCTGATTGGTTAAAAGGCTTCAAAAACTATCTTTATATCAGTGAACATGGAAAACACACTTACCTCGTCAAACGTTGTGTTTGTTTATAAAAGGAATATAAAAACTATATATATATGTACAGCCATTTGCAAAAATTATGGCCGTTTCAAATATAAATACAAGTATGTTGAAAGTATATCAGACACGGCGGGATATCTTTCTTGATATTTTTTTCACAAAGCCCTAGTGATAGACAACTCCAAAAAAATATAAGGATGTCTATCCCATAATTTTTGATATGCTTTTGATATACTTGTATATATATTGGAAGCGGCCATAATTTTTGCAAATGGCTGTAAATATATATACAGTTGATTGCAAAAAGGTTGTAGCATACATTTATGAATATATCTTTTGAAATTGCAAGATATCAAATGAGATGCAGAACGTAAAAAGTAACTTATTTGATCTTATTTACCTTCTATTATAAGTATTGCACTAAGTCAAGTTAAAAGAGTATTTTCCACAAAATGTCGTTGCTAAACAGTTGTAATTAAGCATGTTTTACATTCTGCATACATCTCATTTGATATCTTGCATGTTTTTTCTTTAGCATATTCTTTACCATGTAAGTGTATTGAGATTCTTTAGTACTCACTAAACGTTGCTAATAGTATTATACCAATGTCTATGAGCTATCTACAATAACAGTATTTTCTAACAGAAGGTACTTTACTCTCGATACATTTTGCCTGTGTTCCGTATGCGTTGATTCGGCTCACTGCGCCATGGACTTTATATTCACCAGTGTTCATCACCTCCACAAAGACTTCAAATCTGGCATCTCCTGGCATTGTCTCGATCTGCAACTGATAGCTACACCGATCGTACCTGCCATTAACTCTATTATTGGTTGATATTTTTTGAACGGCATTTCGAATTCGTTTCAACGTGATCCTCTCGCATAATGCACTAGATAGTTCGTGCTTTGCTAGGTTTTGATTCATCGATAAGACAGCGTGGTGTGCGCTACCTACGATGTGCGCATGGGTAGGGTCCACTGGATGCCATTCCAAACATGGACACCATTGGTCAGGGATGCTAGCATTTCTACACGTACGGTTTTCTGGTAGGGCCTCAAAAAGACTTGTACCTCGCTTCGTTTTGGCAGAAGGTTTAGAGAAAGATAATAATTGTAAAAACGTCGAATGAAGGTCATAAGGAGAAGTAATGATTTTAGTGTTGCTCTGCAAATTTGCGACTTTTTCAGGAAACTTTTCTTTAAACCAAGTTGGTAGGGTAATGGATAGAAATGGAAGCCTTTCCTCTAGCTTTCCCTGATGTGTGCTTCTAATTTCACCAAATCGAGCTCCATGATCACTCATCATCACAAACATACTCTCATTTAACATTTTTTCTGTCTTTAGTGATTTCAGAAATGACAACATCTCTAAATCCGCACCACTGACTAAATTCAAAGCCCTGTGGCATAAATCGCACAAAAATGTGAGTCCAAACTTTCTTTGTCGTGGATAGGATTTCATGAAACTTCTGAGGTAATCCAGCTGCACTTTGACTTGAAATTGTCCTCCCAGGCACATTCCTAATGCACCACTTAACCAAAGAGGTCTGGGATAGTGATCAGTCGGTTGTTCTTTGAAGCCTGGAAGAGTTAACGTATATGTGCCTGAAACAAGAAAACTTATATGAAACAATTTATGATTTCAGTTGCAACACAGGGTCCCCTATTTACATAAAAGTAAAAGGTGACAATAAAATTGGGAATCGCGCCTTTAACCTTTATCTAAATTAGGTTTCCTGTGGTTACACTCGTTTTTCATGAGTACATAAACAACACAGTGACGCCTTTGTTTTCCTATATAATTCCCCTATGGAATCTGCTGTCGCTCCTATGTATATACTCTTACATGGAAGCAACAATCAAGAGCCTACCAGTCTCGCTATCATATAACTCTGCAGGTATTTAATAATTGACAACAGAACTCTCCAAAGTTGCTAACTTAAACATGGTCTTTCTTGTAATCAAAAAATATTTTTGAAATCATTAATTGTTCCTGATGCTCGTTTCCAGTGTTACACTGGTTTTTCATATGGTCTAAAGAGTTACACGTTTCAACTTCTTTGTGACCTTCTGATTGAATGCTTAGAAAAATAACGCAAGGCTAGAACGATAATTAAACACATTGGAGTCTTTATTTCATTTTCTATCTTCCAAAGAGGAAAAGGCAAGGCAAGTGAAGTTAATTTCCCGAGTTCATGAGTATGTCTTGGGAAAGGTCTATTATATGAAATACATGGGTATATTACCTAGGGCAGCAAAATCTTCACTCCACATTGTAACGAAACCATTTTTCTTCAAGTCTTTAAAAAGAAGGGGCCAGTTATCGACATTCTCGTCGTCATGGTGAAGTTCTTTATTCTCCTCTACGGTATTTCCCGTCAGCATTGCGTTAACGTTAGGCAACGTTGCATCTCCTACAACGGAATAACCTTTAAACATGTAAGATCCAAGTTCATCTCTAAGAAAAGCGTAAGTCATGGGAAGCATGCGTCGAAAGTGAGCCTCCGATGTTCCATCCAGTTCAATGATAATGATATCCAGTGGTGCATCATTACTTGGCATGCGCGATAGCACTTTCTGTTTTTCCACCACCGACATATGATATGTTGTAAATGTGTGACCGTTTTTTAACTTTGTAGTTACCTTCCATAGGTCTTCCTCAATGGAGAAATTAGATGTATTGTTTATAAGTATGTGTGGTTCTCCGAGATGAAATGAATGGTCATTACTCGCAGTAGTTCCATTGGGTCTGTGAATGGGCTGTGCCTCTGTCTGTAAAAGATTAGAATCTGGAATACAAGATTGGTAATGAACTGATTAACAGTAATTTCACCAATACCATTCTTTTACTACTTCCACCATTGCAACGCCATGCACATTCTGTTTTTAATCACAGTACTACTGGTAATACCACCACCACCACTACTACTACTACTACTACTACTACTACTACTACTACTACTACTACTACTACTACTACTACTACTACTACTACTACTACTACTACTACTACTACTACTACTACTACTACCGGGCCAAGTAAAATAAATCTACCAAACTACTACCGCTGCTGATCTATACCGATGCTGTAGATCATACATACCATTCAATTTACTTTCTCTTATCTTTAGAATATTATTTTCCAGTGCTGTATACAATTGTTTCTCGTCACATTTGATAGGTGTCTGTGTAGGAACCAAATGTGCAATTTCTTTGGCATAAGGATCCAACACAGGAAGCTTGCAGCTGTTTAGGTCTTCAGACACGTTGGCCAGCGGACATTTCAAATTCACTGAAAGAACTGACCAGGACTACCTAGTTAGTAAGGGATACTTAACATATACATAAGTTTATGTTTCTATTCTACCTAGTTAGAAACTAGTGTACCGCAGTCAGTTTGTGGAGCACATCAATGGCACTTTTTTGAGTGAAAATGACCTCCCTTGTCATGGAAAAACATTGCATTGGAAAAAATTGCCCATACATTTGGAATATTTGCTCTTTTCGGTCTTTTTCCTCTCTTTCCAAAGCAAAAGGTTGTTCTTAAAAGTAAAGTTATATAGCACAGGTAAACTGCGTGACAAAACATCCTAAATGACCCGTAATTCTTCTGTTCTTTCGCTAACTAGTAGTTAGCGTGTTTTCGAGGCTACGAAACCTAATAAACCATAAGAGGAGAATGTATAGGCCAACAGATAGTATGAGCTTATAAAATCAGCAAAAATACGTTTTAAATTTTAACAAATTCCTATGAATTATATACCAAAATGTTCAGGAAAGCCCGGGGTTTTCAAATCCACTTCTGTTTTTTTTTGACAGGTTCTGTTTTATATCAAGGAGAGACGATTTTCTAGCTTGACCCCGGTTATGTCATGCATTTTCTCTTGTAAAATACGTCCAATAGCGTAATAGACCCTTTTCGAATTCCAAATTACCGCTGTGTTTCTTGATTACAGACTCATTTGCACAGGGTTAGCCTCGAGTTTGTGCAGAATATTCACTTGTTCCAGTCAAGGTCCGTCGAGTTTCAAAATGTTTGTATTGTTGAAGTTGTGCATTCTTTACTTTTCTGTTGGTATTTGTGAATATTTAAACACTGATACGATGCTAACCCTGTGCAAATGAGTCTGTAATCAAGGAACACAGCGGTAATTTGGAATTCGAAACTGGAGTATTCAACTCAAAAAGTACGGTGGTTTTTTTCAATAAAATTCAATCTAAACCATATAATACAGTCCGTGAATAGTTCAATTAACTGAATCCACTTCTGTTTTTTGCCTATATAGTCATTATTTTGAGAAAAGGTCCAAAAACCGTGTTTTTGAGACATAATTTGTATGAGCTCACATGAGGGGGCGTTAACAGATTTTTGGATATTCTTGAAAACATTGTTAGCTGCCTTCAAACCCTTCGACAGCATGTGAGCCTAATGTGACCATCTCGACTACCTTGTACTTACTAGCTTAAGCTTTGTTATTGTGTGCTTTGTTTTTGTTTAGTTGTGTTTTGTATTTGCTTTGGTGATCTTGTTTGTCCGTCAGTATGAATTGGGCTTCCTGTGCTTTGTGCAAATTTTGAAGGGCCAACATTTTGTTCTTACTTGATAAATACAAATGAAGATATTTCCTCTTGATGTACAGATTTAAAGACGAAGGCGATGGGATTCCAAATGATTGCTTCAGATAGGCATATCCTGGTTTATGTTTTCCAATGTTTTCAATAAAACTGAACGCCTTACATAGTGACTGCATTTCGTCACATTTTGAAATGACGTCAGAGATGTTGGTTATCGGCTTGTATGACGTAATGTCCCCAAGTCCAGGGAAGTCAGTACCAGACACCTGAATAAATAACCAAAGCAAAAATATCAGTCATTCAATTTGTATAGGAAATCGCACGATCTCGAGTACAATTTGGAAATTAATAGACACGAGTAATGTTTTGAAAGTTCTTGTAATTGCACGAGCCTTTAGGCGATGCGCGAGTGCAATTAAAGAATTTTCAAAACATTACGAGTGTCTATTAATTCCAAATTGTACGAGAAGATCGTGCGATTTTTTGTTTATAGTTCACTCAACCAAATTTCAGTAAAAAATGCGAAGCGACGCCGTTCATCTTTGTCTATTTGGCGGCCGATTTTCAGTCCATCGCGCAACTGAAATGCATAAAAAAGATTAGTTCTTACGGCTTAAAAATTTATTTATATGTTTTTTAAGTACAAAATGATAGAAAATAATTGTTTTGACATTGTTTTGTCCGTGTTGCCGTAGCGACTTAATTCGGTACTCCTACGGAGTACAATTAACGCTATAATTGTACTCCTCTCGACCAATCAGAGTCGAGTAATTTTGTTGAGTGTACTATAAGGGATAAAATGGCATGCGCACTGGAAACGATTATCAAACTATGAATTGGCTTTAGACAAATTATATTGCATTGTTGACTTTCATATCGTGCACGTGGGAAGATTGGGTCAAAAGCAGACATGCTTGAAGAAGAAGCCATCAATATATGAATTTCCACTAATTTCTTGTTCACCTTGTCCTGAAAATTGAGCTACATTTGTCGAGATCAATGGAATAGACCTCCTCAGCTCGGGTGCAATGTTTTCCCATTTCGGACCACGTGTCATTCCCTAGAGTATGATTCATTTGTTTAACGCCTGCGCTTGGTTGCACATGAATATTGATACAAATCAAACAAAGAATCTTGTTCTCATGGGAATGACACGTGGTCTGAAATGGCAAAACATTACGCTCGATCCGAGGAGGTCTATTATACAACTACATATATACCCTGCAGCAGACAAAACGAAGAATTTCAATCTTCTGAGAATTGGAAACCTATTGTTATGTCCTCCAAACTGAGCTGCATTACGACGTACTGCAAATGGTCTATTGAAAATATTCGTTTTATAGCCTGGTCAGCAGTTGACGGTCTCCACGGTCCCTTCACTCGATATGACACCCGGCAATGAATCAGAAGAATATTACGTTTCATTGTATTGCTGAAAGTTGTGAACGGAGCATCACGGCGGATAATAATAATGATATAGGATCGGAGGAGTCCATCCATCCGTCCAGTAACATCATATCCTTATCCACCTCGTAACGTGGAGTAAATAAAATCTATGGTCTCGCCTCCAATTCTTAGACTTGGAAAAACATATCTGAGTGAAGTTTATTGAGAGATTCGGATTTTCTCCGGATTCAGGTGTTCCTGTTTTAATCTGCCAAAATTAAAGCACTAAATTCCAATTCGATATCTGAATTAGCCATGCCGTGACTTTGATCAGCCCAGAGGTTGATTCAGTTATCAATAAAGTTTGAAGGCCCAACTCATTTAAAGAACTTAAAATTACCATTACGTATTCTTCATTATATGGCAAAGTTATCCGCGGCAAAAACCTTTGTAGAGATGATGATATATTAGGAAGCGTCGTGGGTACTTCGCTTTTAACCTGAAAAATAAGGTTCATAGTTGAGAATATCATGCAGTACGATTCAACCTACAAATACATTTATTCATAATGTTACGAAGTTACTGCCAGTTCGGCAATAAGAATTTGTTTTGGTAGAAGTACTAGTTAGTTTGCCACACAACGACGTTATATTGATGTAGCATTGGCCATGGTGACCCGTGCTTCTTAATACGACTAACATGAAGCTTATCCCGGTGTAAGTAAGTGATTTAAAACTTCTGATGATGCTAACGACTCGCGGTGAGCGCACGGCCACGATAACCGATGTTAACCGAAGAGGATACAACTTATTTGCCTTCTCTAGCTGGCTTTCATAGCCGGATTAGGAAACGTTAATTCAACTTTACATCGACCAGTTTCATACCATATACTCTCAATTAACCTTTCTGGAATTAAGGAAGAGACGTGGAACGAGGGTAGAAATATTAATTTAATTAAAAAAAGAACCCCATCACATGAATGATGGCGATTTCGGTAGATGGAAAGAACCAAACAACTGAGAGATAATGCTTTTAGGAAGCCGATCGCGATTTCCAATAACTGTATACTGGCTTCAAACAAATCCCCCTATCCTCCATGTGGCTTGAAAAAGCATTTAGCTTTGAAATTATTGCTTCAAATGTAAGAAATTGTGTTACTTCGAGTGTTCTTTCTCAAGAACAAATGCCGATCGAATTCCTTGCCTTCTACCTTCAAAACTCTGTTCGTACATCCAAAAGCTATATAGTGTTTGGCCATAGTTAGAAAGACAACAAAGTACCTTGTATATCATAGATATCTATCAAAATGTAGTGATCTCTCGAAGATTCGTAGTAAATTTCTTAGCAAATTAACCGCGAAATTCGACCCGATAGTCTCGTTTTGATGCTACGTTCATCACGATACCGCTGGTTTGTTGGGGTGGCGTGCTCATCTACGGTAAGGGCTATTGAGTGACACATCCGGGAAATTAGAGAATAAAATACTAGATTCCAGTTTCCGAATATCAATTTTCCTCTCACGGCCATTTATATTTATAAGGCAAAGTCATAATAGTGAAAGTTTAAGCGCTTCGTGAAGAAAATCGAAAGTCAAAGCAAGAAAAGTAACATAGGAATATTAAAGAATGACAACCACGCAATATAATCCTACCATTTGTTTTGGTGATTCAATTTGCCAACATGCGATTTTTTGTGGGTCAATTTCAGGAGTTTTAACTTTGACCAAACAAAGCAAAACAGTCCAAAATAACGACTTTCCAGTGCCTTTTTTGATATAAAAAAATCATCTTTCTACCGCGATTTGTAAAGCCATAAAAACCTGGCCTTTTTATCGCTCAATATCCATAATTTCGTCTCCAGATCTGGCTTTAAAACGGACGTATTTGCTCAAGAACTCAACATATATTTTGGTACTGGTTCGACAAGCTGTCCGAGTGGAGACTGGTACCTAATTTGGAGAAAATGCCCGCGAATTTTGCTTTAGAAATATTTTCAATCGTTTTTTCCACCTATTTTCAAATCCTTTTAATAGTATGATGATATTACAGTGTTTCTTTAAAAAATGTTTCCCCATTCTTTACATAATATCCCTCATTTGGAAATGACCAGAGTTGATGGGCAATTCTGTGCGATGATTCATTTAACAAAATGCCCTTAATCTACTGACCTATCTTTTAAACCTTCCTATGTTTATTATATATCTCTGTGCTTTGCAGCAGACACATGCGCTTTAAGAGCGCCTATTTTTTCCCTCTTTCTTTTGTCGGTAGTGTAAACTTGATAGTTATTAGTTGTCACCATGTTGCTAAGGATTCTTTTGCTTTTCCAAATAATGTAACTACAAGACCTATTGGGCACCGTAGATTCGTGAAACAATTACTCACTGCTTAGTGCATAAGCGTGGGCTCAGTTTAATGACTGATTTATAGACGAAATCGCGCTGTTATATCACTTTTATAACTAATTAATTCAGCCAAATCTCCCTTGCGAAAAAATCTGCTGGATGGCAAACAAACTTTAAATGGCAGATGTCAAAGTAACACTCTATGGCCTTCAAATGATTTTGTCAAGAAAAGTACTCACTCAAATGCAGCAACTGATAGAAGGCAATATGGTGTAACGTTGATATCTGTTTTATTGTGACTTTTAGGCCCCGTCCACACGTATCCGGAAATTTTTGCATCCGCAAATTTTTTTTGCGGATACGGGTTGCGTCCACACGTGTCCGGAAATTTTTGTGTCCGTATCCGCAAATTTTACGAAAACGGAGACGTGTGGACGGTGATGAAAACGATTCGAATACGCTGCGTGTGGACGCAAACATTTTCGTATCCGCAAAAAATAATTTGCGGATACAAAAATTTCCGGATACGTGTGGACGGGGACTTACAGTTGTCTCTAACTTGTGAAATTCGTAACATTAGTCACATTATTGATATCTGCTATTGCGTTGTATCTTAAAATCGAAAATATCTAATAAGGGAACAAATATTTTGGAAAAAGTTTTGGATATGAGATTGATAATCTAGAAAAAAGTAATTGAATAAAGGAAGTCCGATTTTGCCATCTAGTAACAGTCATGTGATTATTTCCTGCCTATTCATTGAAAACGCGGAATAAAGTGTTGGGAAAATAAATTTATAGTATAAAATAAAATTTAAAAAATTATCAAAAAATATTAATAGAATCTTCTACAAACTTTATCTTTAAAGCCAAACTGGAAGTAACGGCTGCTGTCCCTTTGATTCGGTAGGAAAACTGCTAAAAACGCCACGGTGAATATCATCAGCACAGCAAAAAGAGCTCGGATTTGTCGATTCGAAGACATCGTACATGGAACCCGGAAAACAATACTAGACTAGTTATATAGCTCTAGTACCCTCGACCAAGTAGATCTATTACAGCATCAATGAGATAATATTGACTGATTGTTCTAGGTTATAGGTGATTAAGACTATTTTAAAGCAACCCCACCGCTATTGAGCGCTTTGAGTTCTGGATACGTCAGTGAGTGGGCTACTCATCACGTCCACTTTAAATCCCCCTCACCCCTCCCCCTCTCCCCTCCCTCCCCTCTTTTATTGTGTGTGTTGTAAGATATTATTTGAAAAAGCAATAATTGGATAGGAGAGAAAAATTTGGACAACTTTATTTCAAAAACGCCAAAGGTATAAAACACGAAAGTGTAAAATACGATAATTTGGTATAAGTGTTTATTAGATACTGTCAATCTGCAAGCTTATTTTAAATTGACGGAAGCAGAGAACATGACTTAAGCGGAGATGTAAAGTAATGAAAATTGTGTAGTTCCAGACAATTATCATCCGGCGAGGCTCAATAATAACAATAACAATAACAATAACAATAACAATAACAATAACAATAACAATAACAATAACAATAACAATAAATAACAATAACAATAACATAACAATAACAATAACAAGACATAACAATAACAATACAATAACAATAACAATAACAATAACAATAACAATAACAATAACAATAACAATAACAATAACAATAACAATAACAATAACAATAACAATAACAATAACAATAACAATAACAATAACAATAACAATAACAATAACAATACAATAACAATAACAATAACAAGACATAACAATACAATAACAATAACAATAACAATAACAATAACAATAACAATAACAATAACATAACAATAACAATAACAATAACAATAACAATAACAATAACAATAACAATAACAATAACAATAACAATAACAATAACAATAACAATAACAATAACAATAACAATAACAATAACAATAACAATAACAATAACAATAACAATAACAATAACAATAACAATAACAATAACAATAACAATGAACAATGAACAATGACAATAACAATGAACAATAACAATAACAATAACAATAACAATAACAATAACAATAACAATAACAATAACAATAACAATAACAATAACAATAACAATACAATAACAATAACAATAACAATAACAATAACAATAACAATAACAATAACAATAACGATAACGATAACAATAACGATAACAATAACAATAACGATAACAATAACGATAACGATAACAATAACGATAACAATAACAATAACAATAACAATAACAATAACAATAACAATAACAATAACAATAACAATAACAATGACAATGACAATGACAATGACAATGACAATGACAATGACAATGACAATAACAATAACAATAACAATAACAATAACAATAACAATAACAATAACAACAACAACAACAACAATAATAATAATAATAATAATAATAATAATAATAATACTCCGCCTACAAGACGGGAACAACAGACAAGAATAATGTCACATGCAGAATGTGCGGCGAGGGTTCCGAATGTCTGGCACATGTACTGGCTGGATGTCCGTCTCTTGCACAGTCCAAGTACCTGGATAGACACAACGCTGCTTTGAAAGTGTTTTTCTTTGAGATGCTAAGAGATCTCAAACTAGCTGATAGTACACCCCTATGGTTTTCTGAAGTCAAACCCAAACCACTCTACAAATCAACTGACGCTGAAGCATACTGGGATGTACCTGTATATGCTGACCACATGTATGTACGATCTAACCGTGTGGACGCGCGTTTCATCGACCACAATAACAAGAAAGTATTCATGGTGGAAATGAGCTGTCCGTGGGTTAACAACCGAGAAAAGAAAGACAAAGAGAAGACGAAGAAGTATGGAGCACTTAGACTTGAGCTCACAAAACAACACCCAGGATACACGATCTTGCAAGTGAACCTCATTTTGGACGCTCTTGGAGAATGGTCTAAAGAGATGGAGCCTGAGATGAAGAATATCTTTGGAGCAAGATACAAAAATGTATTACTTAGAATGCAGAAAGCGGTATTAAGCTGCACAGTGAACATTGCAAGAACATTTAAATTAATCACATCTTAAGGACATTTCAAACATTCCAAGTATTTAAACTGCATCTTAAGAACATTAATAATTGGTTTTAAGTGACTGTATATATTATTAATCCTGTCATGCTGGTAGTTTACGAAATTACGCCCTATCTAGCTTACCTAATTAGCATTCAAACGTGTTTACTGCTGATAATAATACACGGAACTACGTGCAGGCATCAAAAAAGAGTGCAAAAGCTCAAGTGTAAATCAGATTAACATAGTGTTTGACTTTCTCGCAGGACATCACGAACAGCTAAGAAAAGACCTAAGAACAATTACAAATACAGACAGGGAAGTGAACTTTCTTATAGAACGATGTCAGAAATGGATTTTAAGCCAGAACGTTAATATAGTCAAGAAGTTCTATAAATATGCATAAGCTGAAGAAAGGATTGAAAAAAAATGATGAACTTAACCAGCCTAGACTTAGTCCGCTGGTCAATGTAAACATGATATATACAGACAAATAAAACTTGGCATAATAATAACAATAACAACAACAACAACAACAACAATAATGATGATGATGATGATGATGATGATAATAATAACAAACATTTGTGAAGCGCTTATTCAGGTCTGTTCTAAGGAGAAAAGATAAACTAAATACTATAAGAAATTACGAACTGACTAAAATTATTTAGGCTAACTTAAAAAGGTGAGATTTAAGTTCCGAAGAGGCTGATATATCTATTGTAAAATCAACAAGCATTGTTGTTGCTGTCTTGTCAGCGTATCTTCAAGTAGCGACACTTTATTATTGGAGAGTTGATTGGTTGCGAAAATTATACATTGTCCACGGCTTACTGCTGATTGGTTGGACATATTGACGGACACCCTTACAAGGCGATAGCATAGTGGCTATGGCACTTTGAGGCAGTAGAAATTAATTAAAAGTAATCTTTTGTAGTAGAATTTGCGGGGGATGTTGTCGTTTTAAAGTTTTTTTATATATATGTTTACTGATCATTCTAATTATTTATTGCATATAATTCTTTGGATTTTAGATTAGATTAAAATATTTCAGATCAATTTTACAGCGCTTCTCATCACACTCGCGAAATCGGAGAAAAAAGTTCTAGATATAATAGAGTTTTGGTGGACGCAAATCAAAGTGTTTCCCAGCATTTTCGGAAAACAAAAAGCTTTTAAGGGCACGTGCCTATGTAATGTTATGGAAACGCATTGATTGACGTCCACAAAAAACCTACTTCGTCACGATGGTGATTGAGAAGCGCTGTAAATATACTTATCCCACACAGGAGGAGATTTTTAAAAATATAATAAAAAAATAAGCCGGGCAAAACACAAACGTACAGACTTTAAGTTATTTTTGGTGAATACGTGTTATAATAGCAGTTATTATGGATACATGTAAATGGTGCAAACGAGACAAGAATCATTTTATCGACCCGATAGCCTCACTTGTATGGTTCTTAAACTAAAGAATTTCTTTTTGCGGGCTCAAATGTAATAACAGCTATTAGCAAAGCATCGAATTCATTCTGCCTTGGTAATGAAAACAACTCGACTAGTCGCACTTATCAGTAATGGGATTGAGACCTTGTGTTTGTTCTTATAAAAGGAATTCTGAATGTGCCAACGAAGTAATAAAGTTAAGAAAAGGAGTATTGTAAAAGTAAGGAAACGCATTCAAAGTCAATTCATCATCTAGATTTTTTATAACTCATGTTTATTCATTGAAAACTAACGTAGCATTCAATAAAACATGGATAGACAGATCCAATTAATGATTCATTTGGTCTACTAACAAGCAATTCCCCCGTCACAAACCAAATATTCTCCTACAGTCCATGGTTTAAGTAATTAACCAATAAAAATTAGCTCCGGCCTCAAAAACGAGACCAACTTCGTTTAAACATACATTTACACAAAAACCAGTTTAACAAACGTGGGAAAGAATGGAATTATTTATAGTATCTATGGTAACAAGTGTCGCTTTGAAAACGATATAGATTTAATTCCCATTGAGTGAAAGATCGGCGCTCAAAGTAAGAAGTCCAACAAATGTCTGTGTTGATTCTTTTGGTTGCGATGACAATTTCTAAGACTCGAAAAGAACTTTTTTCAGTCTGTCACATTTAAATCTGAATATGGTGAAGAGGAGGCTGGCAAAAGTTAGTATGTTTTTCCGTAATTTCAAGTTTCGAATGTGTGCTACCTTTATTTCAAGTTAGGTTATAAGAAGAGCTAGTCATGCCAATTTTAAAGGGATTTCATAGGGTTTTAAAGTAATTGCAAACAATGATTTTAAGTAGTATATATTGCAACCTAACACTTCGATACCTTATATCGGCCGAATATATATTATTATATTAGTTCATGAGTTAAGGATTATTGTTTTAAAAAGAGGTTGGTCACGTATAACGTAATCATAGCAACACACATCAACTATACAGAAGGTTTTTTTTTTTTCAATGAATAAATAAAAACTCTAGTTATCCAAGGTGAATATTCTCAAAATTATATCTACGTAATACATAAATTCAGGCACTGCCTAAAAGCAGAGCTCCCAATAGGCACAGGGAGCCCAATTTAGATAAAACTGAAAGGCGAAAATAAAATCGAAGAAAAAATCTTCAATTTTTCTCTTTCTTCGAGATGAAGACAATGTCCCCCATAATGAAAACTACGAAGTGAAAAAACGAAATGGAAATACACTACATCGTTTTCTTAGCACGAGTCTTTGTTTTTAACCTTACAACTCTCCCAAATAGGAATTTTGTCACATGGGGGGTGGGGGTACTCTTGATCGTTTAGGGTAGGGATGTGCCGCTGAGCCCACTGAAACCTGACCCTGTTCCAGAGTAAAATCGCTGAAATTTATACCCTGTTCCGGTATTGCGAAAATGGATATCCTGTTCCAGAGAGGTGAGAGCGTAATTTCATATACCCTGTCCCAGAGCGAACGCGATTTTATATACCCTGTTACAGATTAGAATCGCTGAAAACCATAACCATATGTTTAGCGGCACGTACCCGTATAGCAAATATAGGGGAGTACCCTCCCCCCCTCCCCCCGGCATGTACACAACCCACGACCAACCACCCCAGGGGCTACTTTTGTTCTTGGAAGATTCTTCGACAAAGTTTTGCATGGCTGACATTTTTAAGCTTTGAATTCCTGGTTAATTTTATTTAAAAAACAAAAGACTGGATAACTACAGATAATCCAATATACAATATTAAGTTTAGTGACATTTACCTCGGATGTCTTTTATTAAGGTGACTGACTACTTCGGGAAAAAATAAACAGAAAATCAAAATTTGAAATTCCTTCAACCTGAAATTTAATGTTGATTCCGAATGTGAAAAGAACAATGGAGTGTCCCGAGCTTGTTTCCGAGATAATTAGCATTTAATGGAAGCCTACGCTTACGCGCGAGTTTTTGGAGCAAAAATTGCGCCACCAGAAGTGATTATCAAAAAAAAATTGAGATTCATAAGATAATATTTTTTTGCAGACTCTTAGATCGTACGAGTTACGGCTAGTACGTTGTTCTACAATAATACGTGGATATTTTTGACAAAACGACAAAGAAACACATTGATTTGTTGTATTTTTTCCTTTCAGCCTCTCAAAAACTCTCATGAAGTCGAATAAAAATCCCTACAAAAATCTATTTTTTCATTTGAAAAACGTTTTTCTAAAAAAATGATATAACCTAAATTTTTAGGAGTTTTTTCGAATAAGCTTATAAAAAGTATAGAGTCCTTTGCAAAATTTGAGGGTTTTGCCCTCTTGAAGTGTATGGTTCTTCAATAAAATTGTGAAGATTATTCAGCGGTTTTTGAGCACGCGCACATCGAACGTTCAAAAGTAGTCAGCCTCCTTAAAATCCAAACTTCGGAGATTTCCGAACTTTTTATGAACTTATCAACACTATGAAACAGATTTTTTTTCTTCCTTAAAGGATAACTTAATGCTTTTAACATAATGACTCACTTGTAGGATCAAATTCGCAAGTGTATCTAAAAATTCAAAGCCGTTAGAAAATTGTTGTCACTTTCAAATTATTCTTTTTTGGTCTTGTCTTCTCCTTTGGTCTTGTCCATATTCTAACTTTTTAAGTTCAGGAGATTTAACCGTTGTATGTGTAGATGATCTCGAAAATCTATTTCTGTTTTTTAATTCTTCAGTAGAAGATTCAGCCATAAAGTTGAACACAATTGGCAAAGAGACAAGCCGTTCAATAATCTCGAGCCCAGAGTCTTCATTCCGGTTTTTGATCAGCGGGGGCCGTATAGTCCGACAAGATTCAAGGTATCAGTGCTGCAGTTTGTAATGTCAATCGATATGTGCATACCCGAGTATTAGTTGTATGGTGGATGTGAATTTTCCGCAAGTTTTGATCAGTTTCTGAACTCCTTATATGATGGCTTGCTGGAATCGAACCAACGTTTCTGCATGGATCAGAAACAACCATTAACCATTTTTTGGAGTGTAGTGCATGCCAATCAGTTGTATGTGATTTGTTTGAAGAGGTGTGTGGGTCCTGTAGTTTTACTATGATATATATATATATATAACTGAACTGTAACGAATAGTTCTATTTACAAACTGGAACAAATAAAATGTGAAATGGACGTGAATTTAAAATATATCTACAAATAGGAGGATAAATGGAGGTGGGTCCTACTGACCTTTTCGTCCTTCCTCCATTGATCGCCATGGTGAATCAATGTTAAAATAGTAAGGCAGTTTGAATTTGATCAAAGACTTATCACGAAGGTCCTGATAATATTCTCTTCCCATTTTACAAAAGTTTCAAGTTAGCAGCAAACTCGTTATTGTGTCTAGGGGATTTACCTTGGTGTCAGGGAAGGTTCATTCAATATATTAGGAGAAGGACATACTTGTATCTAGTTTGAATGGGAGGGTTTTGATTTTTTTTAAACTACAAGCTGGCAACTACAAAAAAGTGAAACTCTTAAAATTTAGTATTTTAAAGTTCGGAATCTTCACACACACACACACACACACACACACACACCCCCCCCCCCCCCCCATCCCCTTGTAATATCAAATGAACCTTACCTTGGTATTACTACACAGGTGATTATAGAAAACCACGCCCTCTTGTTGGTCAGCCACTGAACTGGCTGTCTTGCTAGATACCTTGTGCTTAGTGTTCTTAGAGATCGTACACTAATTCACATGAATTGTTGTAATAATCACATGCGTAGTAATATTTAAAAAAACTATGGGACGCAGGCTCGGTGATTATCGTTGAAATGTTTTCTCTAATATGTATCGAACTACCGGTAAACCGTTAATCACCTCGTCTTCATCCAATAATTGTTAAAGAGGCATTTGGATGATGAAAAACCGTTTTTTGATAGTTCAAATAATTCAAATATTTTGAATTATATTTTATATTTTTCAATCTTCAATTATCATCATGAAAGCCAGATTGGCAACTTTTTTTATGATTGGGAAAATTTGATTTAAAAATTAAAATATCAAAACTGGGGTTGAGTAAATGACGTCATGTACTCTCAAATTAGGTACTACAATTTTCCAGCCAAAAATGTTTCGCCAGCCTGGCCTTCATAATAATAATTGAGTCACATCATCATCCAAGTGCGACTTTAACCAATTTACGTGTAACGTACCAAGGTTAACGTTGCACGTATGACAAGTGGCAGGACGTTTCGATTTCTTAGCCAGAGTCGAGATTGCCAGCCAGCCATCTCTCCTCTTCGTAGTACTACAGTCATCGTCGAACTTTTCCCTGCATCTTCAATTGAAAATCTACAATTGGACAACGAACAAACGAATCAATTAATTGCAGCATTTTAGTGATTTTATAGTACACATTATTTTGGACATAATAATTATGGTTGTGCATTTACTTACAGCATCTTAAAGGTGTATGGCCCTTGCTCCCCTTCCATCAGTTGAAGAGAGATCTCTCCTGTGCTTAGGTAGAGCAAGAGCCTCCATTTCAGTCGCCCGCCATTCACAAGCACCGAAAATTCAGGACTTGTCAATGGCACCCCTCGTGCCTTTGAGGAAACCATATCCTCTGCGGCTTCCTCGCCAATAGACCAGGTGTATGACCAGGCACCGAGCACTTCCTCCTGGTACCTGGTCATCGCTGAGGTGGGCTGAAATTCAATAATATAAGCAATGGTAAGCATTCCTGAAAATAGAGATTTGCATGACAAAACATACATAGCTGGCCTATATTACTAACGTTCTTTTTAAACGAAAATCCATTTTTATTTCTATATTCCTTAATTATAGTCTACACATATAAAAGACTGGAATGTACCTTGGTCTTTAATAACACCATCATATCGCGGTGTTCTCGTGTCAGGAGCTCGTTGTGGTTCTCCACGTTCGCGCTCTTGTGGAGCAGCATGTCTTCTTGATTGCCACGAAAATCGCAACCACGAACCTCACACTTCTGTACTCTGTTAGGGCACGTGAACATGTGCTGCGTGGCGTTGCATCTGTGACCACAAACATTAATTGAAATAATGTCTTAATAGTTTTAGACTTGACAGAGAATTGGAATTCCAATTTAATGTCTTAGGAAAAACATTTGAAAAGGCCATCACAAATACTCACATATCAACATTGTGGCTGTCATTTGGTCCCTTGAAATAGGGACAAAGGACCTTCTTGCACTCGGTGGCTTTGTGGTTGTTAATTGAAATTCTAGGAATTTCAAGTTGACACCAAGTGCGAGTTGCAGGTCTGTATGGGCATTCTTTCTCGTGCCTTGCTGCCTTCCTCCTCTGCACCTTCACCTGGCACCCAACATTACGAAACCTGCAGCTTGCCAACCTAAACTGGCATTGGGTTAAGTGGAAGTCGTGTCCGTCCACTCTTCCCGCCCACGAACATCCGTCATTAAGGCACCTGGCAGGCAGTGATGACACCAGCGTAGCCAGGGACACATTGACGGATGCCGCGGATAGGGGCCTTCTACACGAAGGGCATTTCTGTCTATCTTGTGGGCCATCTTTCAGCCTATCGACGCATGCGTCGCAAAACGTATGCCCACATTCCAGTACGATGGGTTTTAACATCAATGAGGTGCTAGGATATTTAAAGTAAAAAACAATGTCAGTCGTTCTGGGAATGATTTGTCTTAACATTAATATTCAGCGAATTTGAAATCGGTCCCTAATAATGTAACCCGCACAGTTTGTTTCTCTAGTTGGGCCATTCCCTTAATGCAGAGAGAAGTAATTTCCCGCCCATATCTAAGTAGCCACGCTTTCTCGCGTATTCATTTTCCCTTGTCTATTTTGCCATTTTGCGTCTATCAAAACCACTATTGGGCCTGATGCGCAGGAAAATCAAACTCAAATCAGATCGAGATTCTCTAAACCACACATAGCAGCTGCCGTACGAACTGAAATAGCACTACCAAAGGCCAGAACATTAACACTTCAATTACTTCAAAAATGGTTACAAACTACCATTTGACCTTTCTTTGATTGACGTCGGCGAAATACTGTGACCATGAGGGTCGCAATTCACTGCGATCGATTCTCAACATTACTCTATTCAAACTCAGACATTACACGGACTCGTTGTAATATTGGTTTTTGATTCTGTCAACTCAAATCATTATTTTATAATTTTGACTGGCGGAATTGAAAGTGCTCCAATCTCAAAGGATAACTAGCAACTACTGAGTTCGCAGAATATTGAGAATACCCGACACTTTAATAATGCTTCACATATTTATTGAAGCGGATTTGGAATACAATAACGAAGTTTTTGAAAGAAAAATAAAAACTTGGAAACTTTTGACTTATCTGCCACGACGGAGGTATTAAAAACCATCAAATATATTAACAACAGTAACAAATAATCATTGAATTCTTACCAGACATCGCCAATAACCACCGTGTGGCTCCTTTCCATCACCAGGCACTCTCCCACAGTCCAGTTACTTTCATCGCCTGAATACATTATTAACACAGAATGTAGGAATAAGATAGATCAAAGAAGCCTTACGCCAGTTGAACGATCCCACCTACTACAAACCCATCCCCCATCCCCCATGACCCTATCCCTCTATTAACTAACACCATCACACTACACCTCAACAAACTACTTTCCCTGAAACTTATAGACCCTAACACTTTTCGATTCCTACTCCCCCCTTCCCCAGCCAGAACCCCTCTCTTCTATATGCTCCCCAAGATCCACAAACATAACAATCCAGGTAGACCCATCATTTCGGGTTGTAATTCCCCCACTGAACGCTTATCCCTCTTCACTGACCACTACCTAAAGAAACTAGTACCCCACATCCCCTCATACATCAAAGACTCCACCCATTTCCTCAACACCATCCTAAACCTCCCTACCCCCCTACCCAAGGGCTCCCTTTTAGTTTCCATTGATGTCTGCTCCCTCTACACCAACATTCCTAACAATGAAGGCATTCACACATCTCTTAAAGCCCTTTCCACTATCCCATCTACACACAGACCACCACTCTTACTCTTCTTGGTTTTCATGAAATTCATACTATATCACAACTTCTTCTCCTTTGACAATAAACACTACCTTCAAACATTGGGCACCGCTATGGGTACACGCATGGCCCCATCCTATGCCAATCTTTTCCTTGCTGACCTTGAACACAAACTCCTTCTTTACTCCCCCTACAATCTCCAACCCTTTATGTGGAAGAGATACATTGATGATATATTCATGATATGGACACATGGTATCTCCACTTTAAACACTTTCATTACACACCTTAATTCCTTCCACCCCACCATCAAATCCCAACATACCTCTTCACCTTACTCTATTAACTTCCTGGATACAACCGTTATTCTCACCCCTACAGGTCGCCTCAAATCAACCTTATACACTAAACCCACTGACAGCACCCTCCTCCTACACCACTCATCCCACCACCCCCTCAAATGCAAAATTGGTACAATTTACAGCCAAGCACTATGCTACAGACGTCTCATCACTGACAACACTGACTTTCACAAACATCTAGACCGCCTTCAATCTATTTTACTTACAAGAGGCTACCCCAACTCCATTATCAACTCACAATTCCATAAGGTCCACCACCTCACCCAAAGAGAACTCCTCAAACACAATATACCTAACCTTCCACTCACCAACACCCCCTCCCCTATCCTTCCCTTTGTCATACCTTTCTCACATTCTACTCTCCCACTGGCACCACATCTCCAATGACCCTTTGCTCTCCCCCCTTTTCCCCACACCCCCCACCACCGCTTTTCAAAGACACAGCACCCTCAGGGACACACTAGTCCACAATAAATTCTTGTCCTAATATTCCTTCTCCTCTTCCACACCTTCAATAACAATATTTTCCCTCCCTATATTCTCCTCTCATCTCATTCCTCTAACTCTAAACCTTCAACACATACATCTTCCATCTATTTCTTCAAACAATATTGGCCTTAAAGAACATCTCAAGAATCAGAACTCCTGCTGTACTCCAAAACCACTGGGAACCACCTCACGTCTACCAAATCTTTTCCCTATTGGACCGTCTACAATTCCAAACAGGAACTCCTCAAGACCAAGAATTGTCCTAGACTAATCCCTCAATGGAAACAACCAATGCTCATCCACTTATGATCTCCTCATCCAAGGTACACACCTTCATCCCAACAATACCTCTTCAGGACGCACAGCAACACTAATTTCCTACCGCCAGACCCTGCCATCGTGAGCCCTCCCACTCTTCATCAACACTGGATTACTCCAACACAACTCCTACACACCATTCCAAGAACCAAGATCTGGCCCAAGACTCTATAGACTCTGCCATCTGTAACCTCGACAGCACAGGATCACCTCCACGT
Source organism: Actinia tenebrosa (assembly GCF_029948245.1). Classification (NCBI taxonomy): domain Eukaryota; kingdom Metazoa; phylum Cnidaria; class Anthozoa; order Actiniaria; family Actiniidae; genus Actinia; species Actinia tenebrosa. Next base: position 20,072,754 of record NW_028292569.1, on the reverse strand, counting down.
CTCCTACACAATCATCCACTCTTCATATCATTTTGGCCCTAGATGAACTGGCCACCTTATGGTTCTCGATAATAACCATCACAAGAAGACAACTTCACACCTATGGTGTCTTAATTTTATTACTTCAATCTACAACCGTTTACACCTCCTTCTATTAATACATCTTTTACATAATACACATTTACTATATATATATATATATATATATAAAATATATACCATATCATGGTAGTATTATTATATTTTTAAACTATGATATCATTATTACTATATTATATTATTATTTTCTCGTTCCTTTTTCAGCGGCTTCACCGCTCTCGTTTAGCTTACCCTTTCACTATATTTACCTCCCTATATATTATTATATTTATATTTTTATCATTCCAATTTCTTAGTTTCTTCCCCATTAGCCTTTCTTATTTATATTACACTCCAAGCTTTAAAAATAGAAGGGACGTCTGTCCAATTGTTTTCCCTTCCTCCTCGACCATCTTAAAGACAACATCAACTTCAGTGCTAACTACACCTCCCGCTAGAAGTACCTCCTACATGCTGAAAAAATCTACCACCTCGTCCATTCTGGAGATATGGAGATATGCTGCCATCTGTAGGAACACACCAAGGAGATAAACATTTGGACCATCAAACTACCGACATATAGACCCACTACAAAGCATTCTATCACAAATATCAGTCTACTCACCTCTTATTCTGCAAACCTGGCTTGAATTGTCACCCAAGATTATGAATACCATCATCCGCTCCCAAGATCCACCACAATCCCAGTAAACCTTGAAGACCCAAGACTGTATACCTTCAAAAAAACAGTTGAAACCTCATCACTAGGACTATTTTAACACTCCTAACTAAAGTATAATGCCAACTATCAGTTATAATATCTATTGATGATACACTGGAAATATATTCATTGACACTACTACAACAAATATGCAAGAACTGTTCCACGAATTCTCCCTAACATCCACGATTTGGTTTTCTTCACCTCCACTTATCAACATATCCATTCTACAGTACATCTCGACAAGCCTTCTCAGACACAAGGAGCCTTCACAGACGAATTCCACTACCTGCCCTTTTACCACTCTCCCCAATTGGATAGACGTTCCTTAGTCCACCTAGTTTGTTCATGTTCATTTACGTATGTGTATATATATTTATACCTGTTGGTTTCCACCCTACGGGTTCGTTAGTTTTCTATTTTATTTCATGATCTTAACAATTCGCCATTTTAATTCACTTTTATAAATAAATTACTTTATCCACTCACCTTCCGCTTCGTTTTTCTTCGTTTCTTACAGTGGGTCTTTCCTTCCCCTGATACGCTCTTCTCTATACCTTTATCTGCCATCTCTCACATTATTTCATACTACACTAAACGCTCTTGTGCTTTCTATACACAACTCCATCTTTAATTTGTACGACACCAACATACAACCGCTGACCACTAACCCCAAACACCCCCCTCCCCCTCCCCCCTTGTTGGTTTCCCTCCGTCCCTCTTCCTTTTTATTATTTTTTATTTGTTTGTTTATTGATTTATTATTTATTTATTTATATTTATATTTCTCTTCACCTATTATTAAACATGTTTGTTATTTTAGGGAGGGAGGGATGGAGGGGATGAGGATGAGTGAGGAGAGTGAGGTAGGATGGAGGAGGATGAGGTGAGGAGGGAGGAGGAGGTAGGAGGGAGGTGAGGAGTGAGGAGTGAGGGAGTATTAGGGATGGAGGGAGGTATTAGTGATGTAGTGAGGGATGAGGGATTATTATGGAGGATTTTTGTTAGGGTAATTTTTTAAGGTTGTAATGGTGTTAATGTGTTTGTAATTTTTTATTTTTTATTTTTTATTTATTTATTTATTTATTTATTTATTTATTTATTCATTTATTTATTTACTCATTTATTTATTTATCTATTTTTTAATTTTATTATTCATTTATTTATTTATTTATTATCATTGTTCCTTTCTCCTTTTTCCACCTTCTTCTTCTTGCTCACTTCCTCCATACTTATCCGCTACAACTAAACCCTAACTCGCCCTGTTTGAACCTTTGTCCACCCCACTTATTTTCGTAACCTCGGCTTTCACGACATACATAAACGCCCCCTCCGCGACTGGCCTTCCCCTTTCTCGCCATACAGTTATGGAATCTTCAATCACGAAATCGCTAGCCCGTCGTCTAGGCCACATATCATCATTTCCAGGTAACACACTTTATCCTTTACCCTATATCCACACCCCCGTTTTACCTCGGTATCCTTGTGGTTCCCTTTATCCGCCGCTATTGCTTATTCCACAGGCAGAACCGTTGACCTGGCGCCACGTGTAGGGTGAAGCTCTTGGGCCTAAGAGTCTTGAAACACGTCGAATTTCTTCGCTATCTTGCATCTTCACCCCTGACGATAGATGCATGATAGGGCGCTAGGTCATACATTCACCGACGGTTCTACCTACACGTGAGCTCATCATACAAACTTACAAGCAAATTATTTTTCGATACATCATATCAGCACCGCCCCCCGCCACGCGTGCCATCACCATACGCGGCGTATTTATCCTGCTCTTCACGTTGCCCTTGAATTTACCCCTATAAATAATACATTTTCCTCATTTCCCCTTTTATCATCGCTGCTACCTATTCCCTACATCCCTTCCCATCTATATTATCCATACGAAACTTATTCCCTTCCTATGCCCTCGTGCTCTATTGACAATCGCTCACATTCCTTTATACTTACGCACAACAACCCATCCCCCTGTCCCCTTGCTTGAGTCCGAATTCCATTTATCCTCTAAAGTATTTCTCACATTCTTAAACGTATTTCAGTTGACCACCCCTCCCCTCCCTAACAAAAGGTGCTGGATGGGGGGTCATAACTACTCACTACCACTACCATTACTACTGATAATCTGATAATGATAATAATAATTTTGAGTTACGTGAAAAGTTTGAAGTTTATGTTTTAAAGGCAAGGGGATTTCCAAATAGTGATTTTCGAATGGAAATTAAATATCAATGATATTATTAACTGAGTTTTGTTATCGCTAGCCTACCTTGGGTGCTTTAAGCGTTTAGCCAACATATTTTCAATGAATATATATCCTAAACTACCGTGTAAACTAAGTGTAAACGAAGGACTTGAACTAGCCATTTTCGAACCACATTTTCAAGATGAACGTTCGAATTCATTCAAACGCAAGTTAACAAGCGCGCGCAGAAAATCTTTATTTAATTATCTTGAGTCACAGTCAGTAAATGAAACCAGAATTCATTTATTTTTGTCCTATGAGAAAAATAGAACGCAACTATCTATTTCTGAGGTAAAAACGTGAAAGAAATCAACTTCCAACATGTTTTCATTAAACGATGACGAAGCAGAATATGACAATAGAAGTGAGATTATTGAAACGTACGACGGAGATCGAAATGAAGAGGGTGAAAGACATGGATATGGAAAAGCAATGTTTGGGAATGGTGACGTCTACGAGGGTCAATACAAGCATGGGAAAAGACATGGATTGGGAAAATATATTTTCAACAGTAATGCTAGGTAAAATTCAGAGTTGTACTTGATTCTATTCTCTTCCTTTCTTGTCTCTTTTCTTTTCTTGTCTCTATTTTTCTTTCTTTTCTCTTTTTTTCTTCTTTTGTTTCTTTTCTTATCCTGTCTTCACTTCCATTTTCGCGATCCTTTCTTTAAAGTAACGTTTAAAAAAATAATAAATAAATCACTTTTATTTAAGTGTCTAGTCGTTCTAGCGCTTTCGCACTAATTGGGGACACTTTTCGCTCACACGCACTACCACTACATTTATTATTCTATACACACAACGCTCAACTCACATGTTGATTTTTATGGAGGGAGGAAACCGGAGAACCCGGAGAAAACCCTCGTAGCATAGGAGAGAACAACACATCAAACAAACTCAATTCACATGTGGCGACCGCAGGGCTCGAACCCATGCTACCACATGTTTTTCCTTTAATAATTTCTTTTGCAACAGGTACGAAGGTTATTACAAGGAAGGCAGGCGTGATGGTAAAGGTAGAATGGTTTTCCCCGACACGTCTGTTTATACTGGTGATTGGAAGAACAACAAGCAACATGGTCAAGGTATCTACGTTTATACAAATGGTGATCGTTATGATGGAGAATGGCGTGATGGACACAAGCATGGAGAAGGTTCTTACACTTATGCAGGACTTGGATTGACATACAGAGGTAGGACGCACCGTTAGTTTGATACCTATCAGTGATGAAATATGCGTTTTAAGCGATACAGAAAAACAGGACGTTTTACTTTGGGTATTACCGCCCATTTCAGATCACATGATTGTCTTTCTTTCGAGAATGAAATTCTATGTTCTTACTGTATGCTTAATCATGTGTCTTCTAATAGAATGATACGTGTTCAGGAACGGGAAAGAAGTCTAATGTAAAAATTCCTACATAATTGGTAAAGGCATGTAGAAATGATTTTCACACCCGTGTACATCTTTTTGTCCGTGGCTAGCCAAACACAAAGACAGGTATTATAAATTTGCCCGATTGGTCAACCTTTTTTTTTTGTCATGCTCAGTGACAACTATATATCTATGGGAAGCAATAGCATGGGTTGTATATGCTGCCCAAACTTCGTACTCTCACAAAAAATTCAAGGCTTTGGTGCAAGAGGTCCGCGTACGAAGCCTAGTGAGTTGCGTTTGTTCTGTTTCATTTATTTATTTTTTCCTGTGCCACGAGGTTTTTTCTTTTCTTTTTTCCAGCGTGCGTCCTCCAGTTTTGTTCCCGCCGTAATATTCAATAATTGTAAATTTTAAATCAATCCAATCAGTTTCAGAGGGCCATATGTTTGATTTTTTTTTTGTGGTTAACCCCGATCTGTCCAATAATTAGGCGTCTTAAGATCAAAAGAGGTTCTTTATCTTTAAATTGATCTTTTTAGCATTAAAAATCAAGATTCGTTACGGAAACTAGTTTAGTCTTCATCGAACTGGCCTTTTTGATGCCTAAAGATATACATGGAATCCAAGCAAAGTGTCAAAAATACATTATTTCCAGTTTTGGAGCTTTTCCAAAAGACTGAAGCAAGTTTTCAGTAAACAAAAATCATGATTGATTGAGTAAGGAGGGCAGTGTTTTGCCCTTTACTGAAGCTTTATAATAAGATTCATGAGTTGCATTCAGCTGATTGGATCGAAGCACTGCATTTACTGTGATCAGAGGCTCTGAGTGGTTTTCTTACCGATGCAGTAGTATAGGGGATGGGGGTTCCAGCGCAACGAGCACCGGAGGATTACCCGCCTAAAGTACCCCCCTCGATTCGTACCGCGATTACCCGCATCCCGCGTCTATGTAAAATATGTTAGTCTATATATGGAGTGCGAAGATTGTAAGAGAACTTTTAAGAAAGAAGTGGACTTGAAGAAGCATTTAAAGATGAAGACGAAATGTATGAGCAGCTATGATTGTGGATGTGGTAAGAAGTTTGAGACTAAGGTTAAATTGTTTTGGCATTGTCAGGATTGTGAGTATGACTACGACGATCTGAAAAGGGTCTGGAATTAGGTATAAGATATTTCCTATTATATAGATGGAATCCCAAAGCAATTTCGAAACGGTGTCAATACCCGGTAACGGTGAGATTGACGTTAGACAGTTTTGGCGTCAGTCAGAAAGGAAGGTCAAGAGAACGCTTCGAAAAGGTATAGAAGAATTAGGAGCCCTGAAAGCGAGTATAATGGTAGAAGTGAGTCTATCAAAAGATGAGGCAACGACGACAGCAATGCTGCGATCAAAGTCGTTAGTGATATTAGAGTCCACCAATCTGGATAAGTCACTCAGCGAAGCCTTAGAAGCAATAATGGAGTCGCTGTCTAACTACACGAAAGAAGGATCAGGTTGGACAGTGGAGGAGGTAGAAGGTATGGAGGTTAGCATGGCAAGGTACGTACCAATACGAGGAGGAAGTTACGTGCCCCTACCAACTTGGGTAGAAAGGAAAAAAGCCATAGTCAACGTAAAGAATGACGACAACCGCTGCTTTATGTGGGCAATACGATCCGCACTGTATCCAGTAGATAAGGATCCCTGTAGGACAAGTAAGTATCCCACAGACGATTTAGAGTGGGATGGTGTGGAATTTCCCATGCAGTTGATAGACATCCCCATATTTTAGGAAATAAACGATTTAGCAATTAACGTTTACGGAGTCAGAGACCAGACGATAGTACCACTAGCGCTGTCAAAGAGTAAAGGAGAACGAATACACCTCTTCTACCACGGCGGACATTATTCGTGGGTTAAACATATTAGCAGACTGTTTTACAGACACACCAAGCACAAAGGTAAGAAATAATTCTGCGATTGCTGCTTATTATCGTTTACCAGCGTTAAAGCTCTAAAGGATCACGACGAAATATGTCGCGGAGTCGAAGAAGTGGCGCAACGGATCCAGATGCCCACAGATAAGAACCTATCCTACTCAGACCATCAAAAGCAGATGCAGGTGCCTTACGTGATATATGCAGACTTTGAAGCGTTGATAACTAAGGAAGAGCAGAAAAGTGGTGCCACGAATAAGGTGGGATTACACGAGATCTGCTCCTTTGGTTACATAGTAGTCAGATCAGACGGTAAGGCCGACCCTCCTGTAATTTACCGAGGTAAGAACGCAGCTAATGAGTTTCTAGAAGCATTGCGAGAAGAGGAGGAAGAGATAAGAGAACAATTAAGACACCCAAAGAAGATGGTATTTACCAAAGAGAACCAGGAGGCTTTTACCAAGGCAAAGAAATACCACATTTGCCAACATACGCTTCTCCAGTTTGGAAGACGAGCCAAGAAAGCGTGGGACGAAGATGGAAAGTATCTAGGAGAAGCTCATTTTAAATGCGGGAAGTATGCTAAGAAAGGTGAGAAGCCGGGAAAGCCCTCCACGCACTGCATTCACTGCCACAAAGCATTTGTTGAGGATTTCTATGTGGATAAGGTTAGAGATCACTGCCACATCACGGGTAAATACAGAGGAGCGGCTCATTGGAAATGTAATATAAACTTCAAAGTAGACCCAGAAATGGAAATACCCGTATTCTTTCACAATTTAAGGGGTTACGACAGTCACTTACTTTTACAAGGAACAGACGGCTCCGAAGTAAAGTGCATACCCAACAACAAAGAAAGGTACATGTCCGTAACTGTAGGCAAGCTGAAGTTCTTAGACTCACAGCAGTTCATGGCGGACTCCTTAGCAAACTTGGTTAAATACAACACGGAGTTCCCCATTTCCAGTCAATACGGCGCGGAAAGGAAAGGAGTCTACCCATACGAATACATGGATTCCTGGGAGCGATTCGAAGAACCCCTACCACCCAAAGAGAGATTCTACAGCACCCTAAACGAGTCTGGTATAAAGGACGAGGAGTACCAGCATGCGTTAGATGTGTGGGGAAAGTACTCCTGTGAGAATATGGGAGAATACCACGACATCTACCTACGTTCAGACGTAGTGCTGCTCGCAGATGTTTTCCAAAGCTTTCGAAAGATGGCAATGGAATACTACGGGTTGGATCCAGCGAACTTCTACACGGCTCCTGGGCTTAGTTGGAGTGCACTTCTAAAGGAGACAAACGCGCAACTGGATCTCCTAACGGAATACGACATGTACCGCTTTATGGAAGACGGTATCCGCGGCGGTGTTTGCGGACCCAGCAGACGATACGCCCGCGCAAACAATCCCACGGTGGAGTACGACCCGGAGAAGCCAACCACATACATCTTCTACTTAGACGCAAACAACCTCTACGGTTGGGCAATGTCGCAGTACTTACCTGTACGCGACTTCGAATGGGACAACATAAAGCCCATAGAGTTTTACCTAAACGTAGGTAAAGAAGACGACAAAGGTTACGTGCTGGAGGTGGACCTGGAATACCCAGAGCACTTGCACGACGCACACAATGAGTTCCCATTAGCACCAGAAGCAATAGAAATACCATTTAAGCAGCTGAGTCCGCTGCAGAGGGAAATGTGTCCTGGCTACAAGCCCTACAGGAAGCTAACGATGAACCTGATGGACAAGCGAAAGTACGTGGTGCATTACCGCAACCTGCAGTTCTATGTGCGCCACGGCTTACGCGTGAAGAAGATCCATCGCGTTTTGAAGTTCACGCAGGAACCATGGATGCGCTCCTACATTGACTTTAACACACAAAAGCGCACGCAGGCAAAGAATGACTTCGAAAAGAACCTGTTTAAACTAATGAACAATAGCGTATTTGGTAAGACAATGGAGAACATCCGCAAGCGCGTAAGCATAAAGATAGCCAGCACCAGAGAGGAAGCAGAAGCATACGTGTCACAGCCTGGATTCGTTAGATACGTAGAAATGTTAAACTTCTACGTGATTCACATGAAGAAAGCGAATCTATTCCTGAATAAACCTGTATACACGGGGTTTACAGTGTTAGACCTATCAAAGCTGCTCATGTATGAATTTTACTACGACAAGCTAAAACCGAAATACGGTGATAAGTGCCGCCTCTTATACACCGACACCGATTCCTTGATACTAGAGGTGCAGACGGAAGACATTTACGAAGACTGTGTTCCCGACATCGATGAATACGACACCAGTGATTACCCACGCGACCACTTCCTTTACTCCCCTAAAAACAAGAAAGTAATCGGGAAAATGAAGGATGAGATGAAAGGAAAACCCATCGTGGAATACGTGGGCCTGAAACCCAAGATGTACAGCGTGCTAAAGCTGGACGGTGTAGAAAAGAAAGCCAAAGGCGTAAAAAAGTACGTGGTTAAGAAGGACATAACCCACGATTCATACTTAAAGGTCCTGCGTACGCGTAAGGAACAGCGACATAAAATGAACAGCCTCCGCAGCTACGGACATCAAATACACAACGTTACACAGGAGAAGGTGTCACTGTCTGCATTTGACGGTAAGAGGTGGATGTGTGATGATGGTATCCATACGATAGCATTCGGACATCACACGATAAGCAGTTCTTCCATGACGAACCCACGTGTGGGGCCATCGTGAAGATAATACAAGATGGGCTGACCCTTCTTAGCTATCGCACTTCGGATCTGGTAAGTTTCCAAAGACCAATTAGGATCCGTAGCTCTTTTGGATCCTCCTTCTAATTCACCCGGCTCATAGAGATATCGAACCGTGACATTACCTAATCTTTTTTCATGGGGGAAGACCGCCCTCGAACTTCTGACGAAGGACTTGTGTTCCACGTGTTTCTTTTTTATGGCATCCTTGGGTTTCATTCCCGTAGCCCTGGCCGCCTCGTTGTTCAAAGCCGCGACGACCTGGGGGAGCCTCTGAGTCCATTCTCTGTTGCGTTTGGATGGATCTTCCAGCTCTTTCCAATACTGGTACCCAAAGAGACGCTCGGCCAGGGTCTTATTGAATCTTTCGACGATGCTTTGACCCCTGTGGTACTCAGCTTCAGCTCTTCTAATCTTAGTGCTGTGGTCTTTCAGGGTCTTAGTAACCACGCCCATGAACTCTGTCCCCGCATCCACTTGCAGCAGCTTAGGCCATTTCAAGACGCGCTTATAAATCCTACCTAGGGCTTCTGCGACTTCCCCAGAATCCTTGCTGGTTATGGGTTCGGCGTCCTTGTATCTGCTTGCGATATCGACTACGGTCAAAGCGTACCTATAGGTCTTCTTTCTCACCTTGTCGTGCGGTAAGAAAAGCAAGTCCGCCTGATGAACTTCATTGGGGGCATTTACGGTAAAGCTGGGCCTGGGAATGTACTTAGGCACGGGAAGATAAACCTGCCAGAGGGTTTGTTTTTTTAACCAGTTCTTAGCCGTTTCTTCTGATACCCTGGCCGCGGTCGCGAGTTTCTTGATAGCTGACGCTCCTTTCCAATAGCCTTCGGGTCCATAGTAAATCCTTTTGAGTTTGTCCTCTACGCGGCCCATTATATGAATTCCAAAACAAGATTGATTTGACGTCCATTGAAATCCACCGTCTTTCCGTCCACTTTAATGGTGATGTTTATGCTTTCTACTAAATTAGATAAATCATAGCTCAAAGAAATGGGAGTGTATTCTACTGGGTCAAATGGATTGCCTTTGGGTAGAAACTTGGACATAAGAGAAGACTTTTCTCCATTGTTGTAACTATGGACCAAGTCGCAATAGACTTCGTAAGAGGATGCGACTTTCCATTTCACGTCAAGTTGACCATTGATCGTGGTACTAGTAAGGCCCAGGAGTTCTACCAATGAACTGTCCTTTAAATTGACGCTCCCATTATTTTTCTTAAATGTCATTTCATGGGGTAATCCTGTGGTAAGAGTATATCCATGCTTTGCTAGCTCCTTAGCCAGTGTTATGGGGGTGTAATGGGAATCTGGCAACTTTGGTTTGTTGGCATTCACAACGACAAAGCCGCCAATCAAATTATACCAAGAATTGTACAAAGAGCAACTAACCAACCGAACCCTTTCCGCGCGGATGGGAGGATTCAGATAAGTGGTAAAGTTATTCTTGTCGCTTTCCAAAAAGACGATCATTATATTAGATACGCCAAGGCCACGCCTCCTGCCAGCCCTGCGACTCCTACGAAGACCAACTCCCTATTTTTTTGTTTCTTAGAAGGTTGGTAGTAATTCTTAAAGTCAGGCTTCTTTAACACCACTGTTGGGTGCGCCTGCGAATAAAGTTTGAAGGCGTAGTCTGTGTTTTCGAAGTTCTTATCCGCCTGCATTTTGTCTTGGTAATTCTTATCCAACCAATCCCTGTAGGCTTGTCTTTTTTTATTCCAAGCCGCCACGTCCCGCTGATATTTCTCCAGCGCTAAGTCGTGCCTTTTTCTTTCGGCGTTAGATTCTGCGTTTTTATCACCGCTAACTAATTTATCCAGATATCTACCACCATAATTAGCTCCTGTAAATGCTAAAGCTGCAATAACTCCACCTGCGACTAAGCTAACCATTATATATTAGAAAATCACAGGGATTTTCACGCCGTTGGCAGGTACTTTTCCTTTCGTAGGTAATCCTTTAGCATGATAGCCCCGCCAACGGCAGCGGTCATTTTAGCGAAATTAGCGAAGCTCTTGCTTGGGTCTTCAGTAAAGTCTTCTTTGAGTACTTTCTTACCAACCCAACCAATACCAGCAACAATAGAAGTAATGATAGCTGCCTCTTCAACAGTTTTCAACAATGCAGTCGACATTATATTACAAAGCGAGAAGGTCATTCCATTTCAGGGATTTTGCTTTTTCTAACCTCCACAGGTGCGTGATACGTTGGGGCCTCCCGCTTTACGTCTGGCTTCGTAGCCCGCCATTGTAAGTAAAGGCTGCCTGCTGCTATAGCAATTCCTATCGCGCCAATGACGTAGCCGGGATTAATAAAGGATTCGCTTTCGTCCTCCACCTTTTCTTCTTTTTTGGCTTTGTTCTTCCTGTTCATCTCCGCGAGCTTCTTTCCCGCGGCAACTCTGCCTGCAGATTTAGGCTTGGTAATCTTCTGCTCCTCCTGAGGTTGTTCTTCGGTGCCACTCATCTTATATCTAAGGACTTGAAGGACTTGATAATAACTTGACGGCGACTTGACAATGACTTAAGGATGACTTGATTAAGTACTTAAGGACGACTTGGCAATGACTTGACTAAGTACTTGAGAATGACTTAAGACGACTTGACTAAGTACTTGACAATGACTTGACTAAGTACTTAAGACGACTTGACAATGACTTGACTAAGTACTTAAGGATGACTTGACTAAGTACTTGACAATGACTTGACTAAGTACTTAAGGATGACTTGACTAAGTACTTGAGGCGACTTGATCATCAGCAAGTGCTGCCTGGAAGACCTTTTCGACTTCTCTATCCTTCTTGAAGTCCTTCCAAGATGTTCCGAAGGAACCTAGTACCTCCTTCAAGTCGACGTGCTGAGCTACGTGCAAAGCCGCAGAGGCTACTGCCATTAACTTACCGCACTTCAAAGACAACCACCCGCAGGTTATTTTAAGTTCTTGGGATATGACATAGTCCTCGCTAATGTCCTTCCGCAGTTGCTCCACATCGTCTATGGGCAGTGCAAGTCCAAGCAATTTAGTCGCAAGTCGGATAGCGGAGTCTGCGACGGCGTCCGTGGTCTTACTTGCAAGGGCAGCCTCGTACCTCTTATTGAACTTTTTGACTTCCTCTTCTGACAACTTGTTAACTTGCTCATGGGTAAGTTCCTTGCCTATCATTTCTTTACACTTCCCCGAAGACACAAGGATGTTGAGTTGTTCCTTGAGGTTACTTTCGTCTAACTGTGTGGGGACTTCATCTAAGAGCTGCTCAATCTCCATATACATTAGGAGTTAAAGATCTGAGATCTTTATTGAATACGGAAACCTCAAAGAGAAGATCATCTTGGAATGTTGATGCGTCTTTAAATGCCGCATGTATTCATGCAACTGTTCCTTGGATATCTCACCGCCGTAGTCGCTTAAGATGGTTTCCAGGTCAGACTTACTGGGTGTATAAAATACGACCAGGGAGCCTATGTTTTCCCTGAAGGGTTTAGAGACACTGGTAAGCTGCTGCAAGAGCAACCAAACGCTAATATTGTCATGTCTGCCGCTGAAAGCGAGCTTCACTAATTCGGAGGTGCGCTTTTTTACGTCGTCCCCACAGGCAATGTCATCCAGTATGAGCAAGGTTTGCGTATCTTTAGGGAATTGCTTGTGCCAGAACTTCAAATGGCTGGATAACTCGTTAGGGTCTAAAATATCTACGAAGAAGTCGTCATCTTTCACTCCTATGCCTTCCCAGGTGCGGTTATTCACGTAGGTGGGGCATAATAACACTATGTAGTCGAAGCGGTATCTAAAGGGCCCTAATAGCTGCTCCACGATGAACTGGGTCTTTCCGCAGCCGGTGGGTCCTACTATCAGAGCATTACAAGGCATGTGATCTGGATTCATATATAGATGGAACCAGTGGAAGCAGTAAGAAGAATGACCGCCGACGCAAAGGATAAAAAAAACACCATAGAAATACAAAGGGAAGAGATAGACCGGTTAAAAGAGCGCGTGCAGGAATTGTACGATGAAATGTGCAGTCTGAAGCGTGCAGAACGGTTTGGTGCGCTTTTGACGATAGCGGGGTGGGCTACGGAGTCCATCAAGGACTTCATTCAATATCCTCTATAGAACGTTAACAATTAAGGAACCTCGAAATGAATTAGGTTTGCTTTAAGTATGACCAACTTCATCGTCGTTGCTGGCGTAGCATTTCCGCCTTCTGTAGCAGCGCATCTCTCATACGCATTTCGGCGTAGCGACTGAAAGTACATGCTTGTGATGGATCGTATAAGCACTGCCACAAGTGTTGTTCCTTCCTGACGCAGCCACACTTATCGCAAGTGTCGTTCCAGTAGTTTACGTTCTCCCAGGCGACCTTTTCAAATGTGACGTCGAAGTTCACAAAGAGGTCGTCTATTTCTTTTTTCTGGTTGTTCAATTGCCTTACCGTGTCGACTGGACAACAACGTTCTGCTACGTCGCCATGCTCTTCGCAGACGACTTCTGAAAGGTCGTATCGTTTACATCTGTATTTGTGCCAGGCATCTTCAAAGGATGCGTTGCAGCTTTTGCAAAGAGATTTGAGGCAGACTCTGTGTTCCATGTGGTATGCTAGTGCTTGAGGAGAGCTTAGTACCTTGTAGCATTCTTCGCAAGTAAGGTTGTGCGCGTCGTTTCGGCGACAGACCTTCTTTTCGACGTGGTAGGAACAAGCTTGCGCGGTAGCAAAGGTCTTATTGCAATGTTCGCATGTCGTTGCTGTCGCGCGTTGCTTAAAGCAGACCTTGTTTTTGACGTGGTAGGAACGAGCTTGGCTGGTCGTAAAGGTCTTATTGCAATGTTCGCATGTCGTTGCTGCGCGTTGCTTAAAGCAGACCTTGTTTTCGGTGTGATAGTTAAGTCGCTGTAAGGAACTGAATCGTTTGTTGCAATCGTTGCATGTCATTATAGTAGGGTGTTCTTTATGCCTTATTAATGATCCTACTTCGTTGTTGCTGATAGGGTAGGGTCTCTTAGGGCCTTTAGTTTTAATGTCATTATTTCTTAATGTTTTGAATGTTATTAGGATTATATTCTCAATGCCTTTAGTTTTAATGATTGGTTATTATTCTCTTAATGTTTTGAATGTTATTAGGCTAATATTCTTAGGGTCTTTAGTTTTAATGATATTTTATTATTCTTTTAATGATATCTTATTAACATTACTTAATATAATAAATAAAAAGAGGATAATATGAAGGGCCCTAAAATAAGTCTTTACGTAACGTATTCTAAGAAAGAATAATATATCATTAAGATCTCCTTACATCGCCAATATACTACATCGAAGTCAGGGGCGCAGCTGCCTAGGAGGAATTCTAATTGCCCTTTCAATATATGGACTGCATTACATGTGAACTACCTGCCGACTGCATAATTCGTGAGGAGAAAAAATACACCTGTCCTCATTGTAATAAGGTATTCCCCGAAGAATCCTTCGTTGGGCATTGGTGTCCCACAGATCCTAAAGCACAAAAAACTTTAGCTTACAAAGAGGATCTGCAAGAAGGATTTTCAAAATAAGGTATATGGAGCGCATGCGATACCGTCAAAAGACCATAAGCGCCCTTTGCGGTGACTGCGGTCAAAAGCTGTCCACCCTCCAAGCCTTACAATATCACCGCGACAACAGGGTCTGTCTTAAGAACTGCTGCCGCCGCTGTGATGAGCCCTTCTTTGAAGAGAACTGGCATAAGTACCGCTGCCGCCGTTACCACCTAGAAGGTATTGCCTGTGAAACCCACGGTGACATAGCCGAACGCTGTTGTCCCCTTGAAACCTCCCGGGCGCTGACAAAACGTAAGAAGGAAATTGACCAAACCTTTGTAGGCTTTGACGATGTTGAGGGCGTTAAATGGGAGGACAGGGAACACTGGGAGGCTATTTGCAATCGCTGCGGCTGTCAACGGAGTGGACAACATATTTGGTGCTGTCTATACGACGGACCACGTCCTTTAGACCATTACCTGGCGGTACGAAAGGCTTGGAAAAATGATAAAGATATATGATACCTCAAATCGCAGCATTCGTAGGAGGCGTCTTAATTACCGTATCCGCTTACCACATAACAGAAAAAATGAGGTCCGCCGTAGCAGACCAATACTTAACCGCCCATGAGGATGACTTCTAATCACACAGAGGATTAGCATCTACCTTCCTTTCAACGTCGAACTTCCATCGACCGTTGACCTTACCATAGCTGCGTATGTGTGTGAATTCCTCACCTTGAAGGACATACCGCACGCAGTCGGGTGCCCACAGTGTGCACTCTTTACCGTCGTGTTCCAAGACCAACCTTAAACGGCTAATGTCTTCGAATACAACATAATTTTTTATTCTGTATGAAATGCCTTGGACTAATTCACGCCAGTGTGTCTGTTCAACTATCATTATATCTATGAAATATTCTTTGGTGAGTCCTTAACGCCTCCTGCGTCTTAAAAGCCTTAATACACCAAGGACAAGGTACACGAATGCCATCCGCGTAATGGTCAATTTCCCTGCATATAAGGTCATAATCGTTGCACACCATAGTTAGATAACCATTTGCCTCGTATTGTGCGAGTAATGCCTCTTGTTTTGAGGATAATACGCCGTTACCCTTAGGCGTCTTCAACTCCAAGCATAACCCATTATATTTTTTATGTGCATTGAGAACTAAGATGTCAGGCTGACCTGCCTGGTAACCTTTCTGCCAACATACTATCCTTTTGCTAGCTGAGTCCTGTAGTTCTCCAAGACCTGGTGCGAGCAGTAGGATAGGGTGGAATCGACGTATGTAGTTTACGACCTTCTTATGCAGGTCAAATTCATTTTCTATTTTGAATATTAACTTATTAGGACTGTCAAAGCGCCGCTCTATTTCATACTTACCTGTTTTCCTGAGGGTAGGGAGAACATCACCTAACACCCATTTTCTGAACTCCTTAGCTACGGACTTTTCAGATCCGAATATTAACTCATAAAGACCCATTTCAGTGATGTAAACGGTATGTGGTTGCGCATTAAGGGTGTCAGTCAGATTGACACCCTTTATAGACCCTAAAGTTACCTTGTTTTCCTCTGAGACGTGTGCTCTAGCTGCGTCCCTAGAGTTAACATAGCCCAACGCCAAAGCCACCTCCTTCGCTTTGAAATAAAGTTTATCGCCTTGCACTATGCATTGCAGTTTGGTGTTGTTGTTTTCGAATACGCGAAGCATTATATACAGAATATTTTTTATTGGCTAAGGGAACGAATCAATATGCAACACTCTTTAGCTGATTCATTTCTACGGTCAGTTGCGCGTCAGACACCACAAAGACGTATGCGTTAATCTTGTCTGAGTCGCCTGCACTAGTGTTTGGATCTCGCTTGATTTCCAGGGTAATGCCGTCCTGGGTATTTACCAGACGCAATCCCTGTCCATGTAAATCCTCGTCGTTGGTGGTTCGCATGTCAATCCACAGTGCATACTTATCGGTAAAGAACTCACCGGGTGCAACTTGATCCCCAAACTTTCTTTTTATTTCCCTGTAGATGTCTGAGGGCTTCATTCCCTGCGAATACACCTTATTTGGAACTCCATTGATGCTAATCCCGACGTTGATGATGTTGGGGTTATGAAAGGCTTCAGAGTCGCGCTTACCGGCTTCATAAGGTTTGATAAATACCAACATCAACCCTGTAAGACTACGACGTGGTAAATTAATGCTCTGAGTAATTACCGCGTCTGTCTTATCCAGGAAACTAAAGGTTTTGTACATTACCGCGTGGTCGTACAAGAAAGCCTTTCCAGCACTGTATTCCATGCCAGCGCTACGTGCTAGATCTTCGGAGTGTATGGTTTCATACTGCAATTCCAGGTTGGTAATGGCGTATGGATGAATACTTCCCGACAACGCAGTGCTTAACCCGCCAATGATGTTAGTCATGTTGGCTAAGGTCACTTCAAACTGCAACTCACTCAACTGTCTAGGATAATAAACTCCGTGGCTGGTAATAGCCTCAAAGTCCAATGGTATTACGTATTTAGTACCATAGGCTGTCTTAATGGCCTTTGCATCTGCCACTGCGGTTTCTCCGCTGCCGTCAGTAGGTTGTGTCTTGGTAGGAGTCCTAACCTTACGTAAGATTGTGCTACCAATACCCTGCTCTATCTTTTGTGCCCTTTCGAATGCAGTCAACCACAGATCTTTGTAGGTGGTGTAAAGGTCATAGTTGTTTAAGTCTAAGAGGGATTCCCCGGCAAACTTTACTCGCATCTTTGAGACGATGTTGCGACCAAGGTTGTTAACGATAATCCTTTCATCTGCGACGGTAGGTTGCACCGTCAAATCAAACCTTAACGCCAGGGTACCAGGAACTAACACTAGGTTATCTGTTAGGCGGGGCACACCTACGTACAGCGTTTCTCCAGGTTTAGCGCTGCTTGGGGTGAATGTGACTCGGTGAAAGGTGCGTTCTGCTTTCAGTCCGCCAACCTGCTTAGGTAATGCGTTGGGGTTTAACTTTGAGCTTATCATATATAATGGAAGTAGAAGGAACAGATTTTGATCCCACCACTGAAGAAGGTCAAGTCGATATTAACGACGAAGAATACGACGCATGGACTAAAGGCCTGGAAACCGACCCCTTAATCTACGACGCAGCCTTACACGATAAATATGGTAGTAGATGGAAAAGCGCCAAGGCCGCCTTAAATCGCATGTGGCAATCAAGACACCACGGCAAACCCATCCCTGAATACTTGGAGCTTCAAAACATGGGCGGAGCAACCGCGCGGGAAACTGTAGAGTGGGCAATGCAAGAGCTAAATGAGCGTTATTCCCGTTTCGATGCTGACGACGTAAGGCTCACAGAACGCGAAAACAAAGTCCTCATAAGCGTTCAAGACCTAAGATTTCCTGACAAAGACCGCTGGACGAACCCGCAACCCCTTTTTGATAAAGATGGTGAAGTTAGGGGTGACGTGGCGAGATTAAAAGGCTTCCAGCATGCCACTAGAAGCATGCTAGAAAGGTTGCAAACCCTGAATGAAAAGGTTGCGCTAGAAAAACGCGTCGAAGGACTAAAGGAAACGATGGAGGAAAGGGAAGCAGATTATATGCGACAAAACCGACTACTCCTTGATGCTCAAAAGAGAGAAGTTGACGACAAGAACCAAAGAATAATAGAAATGAGAGAACAAAGAAACAAAGCCCTACGTGATAGGGACCAAGCCCAAAAGGCCTTCGAACTTGCCTTGCAAGACCTAGACATAAACAAGGAAGAAGCTAAGAACTTACGTACCACCATAGCTAACTCTTTAGAGGAACGGCGGCAGTTGGTTGCCGAAATTAACGCTAAGGAAGAGCAAATCCGGCAAAGAGATCAGGCTATTGAAGACCTGGAGGGGCAAATAGAGCGACAGCAGGAAATAGTTGCGGATCAAACTCGCCCCGAAGAGGAAAGGGAAGCTGCTCAAAAGGAAGTAGAAACCCTTCAGGAGCGCCTTGCAGAATTACATACGCAAAAGGAAAACCTGGAAAGAGAATTGGGGCTTACCACCAAGGAAAAGGTAAAAAGAGCCCTTTTGAAGTATGGTATTCCACTGGCATTCGCGGTCGCTATTTCGAGCGTAGTAGGTGTGATCTTTTCTGCGCTTAAGGCTACAGGCGCAGGCGTAAAAAAATTAGGTAATGGACTAACGGCCTTAGGAAAAAAGATGGCAGCCGGTTTGCCTGGGCTGCTGGGTTCAGTTGTTTCCTTGGCACTTAAGACCGGCGGAGAACTATTGAAGTTCGTGGGGAATAACATTTGGATCTTGGTCGTCGCTATTGGAGTGGTACTCTTAAAGAAAATGAAGGGTTAATCTTATCCTTGTGTATTACTGTGGGCTTATCATCGTCAGGAATCCTAGGCGTCCTCGACGGGGGATAAGTAAAGATAGTATTCGCGCCGCCTTGATAATGCGGAACTAGCGGTATGGCGGTCATGGTGCTAATCGGCTTATGGTTCCAAGTAGCATCCGTCGAAGGACCACTTGACGGGGCGGCATTTATCCGAACGCGACCCAGCTTACCGGCATCGACGCCCGACGTTACCTTATCACTGGGACGAATCTGTAACTTCGCATATTGGCAATTGGCTATCATATGAAAAGTTACCGGCGTTAAGTCTTCTACGCTTGTTGGCTGGGGTTCAAATGAGAAATGAACTGGGTTCCTATTGTTATCTTTTTTTCTGTAAGGCTGTAATGGTCGATTACTTTCATCAACGATCCTAAACCCAACATTACATGACCACCCCGCTGAAATACTAATAGTACACATGATTAATCCCAGACCTCCAACCTTTACCCACAATTCGGTGTCAAACCATTCATCATTTACGTAGTCCTTCTCCTCCAAGTAATGAAGGAACCAATCTTCCTTTACATGTGGGTTATTCATATATTTAAAGGCTAAGCACCGTAAGAGTGCTAATGGTTTTGTGATTATAAACCATATCTCTTTGATCTTCTATGCTATTTACACAAACGCTCCCAGTATCGTCTACTCTTATCTGCAGCTTTACCTTCCCATGGCAATCGGTAACCATGTGGAAAGTCCAAACTGATAGATTTTCGACACTGCTGGGGTTGGGCTCTACGGAGAAATGCGTAGGCTCCCTGTTGTTTGTCTTCGCACGCATAGGCTGCAGTATTCCATTGTCGTCGCAGAAGCGAAATCCTACGTTGGCATGACTACTCACACCAATGCAAATACTACAAAGGATTAACTTCTTTCCCGAGTAGTTCAAATTCACTGACATACCCGTGACATCAACCCAAGATGCTTGGGTGTATTTTTTCTCGCCTGTGTAAGTCGTATAAACACAATCTACTCCAGCTACGTAGGGGTTGTTCATCGCCATATATAATAACTCAGACCAATACTTGCAGCTGCTAAGCCGGCTTTTAGTAAGTTATGGTCATATTCCTCAGGCATAACCTTCTTTACTGGTTTCTTTGGCGGCACCTTCTTTGATGGTTTCTCTACCTCTTTTTTTGGTTTCTCTACGAAGTGAGGAATGCTCTTGGTCATGTCAGAGTTCACGTCATTCATCCCAAACTTCATGTCCTTGGTAGCTCGCTGCAGCTTATTGTTATAACCCACAACGGAATTGGTGTTAATAACCAAATTACTTGGCATTAACCAACAACCAGGTGACAAAGCATAATCCAGTCGTACTTTAGACTGCTGCACCGCTAATTGATATCTCTGCACCGATTTAGATATGTCATTTTCTATTATTGCAGACTCAAATAAAGTTAGGAATTCTTCTTGCGTTTCCCGCGAAGCGCCTTGGGATCCAATGATGGGGCTGCGGGTATTTACCTGCGCTCCTAAGATACAGTATACGAATGCTTCAATGCTACGGTTAATCCTGGCTAGGTTTCTTAGACCTTTTCCTTTCATCAACACGAATGGATCCCAAGTGCCGAGGTAGTTCGATTGAATTCTGGTAATTAATGAATTATTACTCTTATCGCCACCCATATCACCAAACTCTAACTCATTACTTGGGTATTCCTGATGTCCGTAGTCAGCCGGCTTCTCACCATTGGCACCCCAAACGTAAACTATACCCAGCCCATGCGTCTTACCCTCCTTATAACGAAAATCTTTTTGCTGTGGTTTGAATTCATTAATTAACCTTTCCAGGGCTGCGGCGTCATATCGGTTATTCATTGGATTAAATGCCTTATCTCCCGGTAAAGGTACATTAAGCTCCTTCAACAGCCTCCTAACCGTAAAGGCAACGTGAAACCGCATAAATGAAATGTGGAACATGTCCGCGGCAACACCACAACCTTTAGTGGCAGCCCAGACAGCAAAGTTTAACTGCTGTGGCCAATATCGCATATTGGGTCCTGCTAACCATTCCCTGACCTCTTTACCTGACGTATGCTTTAACATCGTATCCCCATAGATATTCCTTACTACTACGCCAAATGATTGCTTACCCACTGAAATCTTCAGGAACGTTACCATTGTTTCAAATTCGTTTACACCACCTTCAGCATCGTAAAATGGGTAATCTTCCTTGCTCATTAATAAATCCCTTGGGAAATTAGGTGCTTTATTAATGGGGTTCGGTAATTGCTTCACCTGATCGACCAGCGTAGGTTTTAAATCCTCATTGCTGTACATTCTTTCACCGTTATAGTAAATACCATCGGGTCTTCTTTCGAACTTACTAGCACCCGCATGTGGAAACCTTTTCCTAAATTCTCTCCAATTCCAGTATTTTTGGTTGTCCTGTATATCATTCCCAAAAGCGTCGTACATTATATATATAATGGATGTTATAGCATCAGCACCTCCGCTCTATCCTGATTTACCTAATGAATTGAATGCCGAGAACTTTCGTTTGAATAAGGTAAATCTAATCCTGGCTTACTTGGAAGGGCAAACGAAACACTATGAAAAAGTCCGAAAAAAGTACATCAGAGCCCGAAGCATTTTACATAAAATCGCAATAACTTCCGGCTCCATGTCCGTGGCGTTAACAGGCACTGGCGTTGCTACTTCGCTTACTGGACCTGGGGTAATTGTTGGAGTTCCTTTGGCTAGCGTCGGCGCCGTCTGTGGCATCGTTTCCGCTGTTACAACAGGTATTATGAAACAGTTGTCAAGTAAGATATCCAAGCATGACACGACAATAGCTCTGTCAAAGGCTAAAGTAAATACTATCACTGACCTTGTTTCAAAGGCTTTGTGTGACAGAAAGATAGATGATGTAGAATTCTCGCTTATTCTAGCTGAAGAGGAAAAGTATGAGAAATTAAAGTCGGATGTAAGAAATAAAAAAACAATTGTAAGAGATCTTTCCGAGGAATCTCGCAAAAAGATCTACCAAGAAGCAAAAGAAGAGCTTCAAAGAAAACTCGCTCAGTAAAGATTTGCTTTGAAAAGAGTGTAACAGGATTCTATTTACATATTGAACGCCAACTGTCATATGCAAATTGACTAAATTACATCATCGCCTTGGAATCCATTCTAACAGGGGGTGGTTGGGGTCAATTTTGTAAAATATTTCATAGATTACATCAGGGTAATAAGGAATATCCTTATTCAGCTGACAAAACATCCACTCGGCTCTGCTCATATCAGAAACCTCAGGAATAGACTTACCGGTAATTTCAGACAAAAGATAGGGAATAGCTTTGTAATACTTCCCTAGCTTTAATTTTTCTAGCGTTTTCCGCAGGCTTTGTGGCGTTGGCTCTTCTAAGTGGTCTATAATTCTTTCCATTACTTCGTTATCTAAATATACTGGCTGATGACCTTGTATGTGACTCATCCAGTCTCTGAAGTATTTTATTCTTTTGTATGGGGTCTTCTTACGGCCTCCATTAGCGTAATACTGCTCTCTGGTGGCATTTGGTACGGCATTACGAATATTCTTACCACACTCGTAACACTGTGCTGACGTGTCGTCTTCTATTTGCATTTTTTTACCACAACAAATATACTTATTTGACTTAGTAGGTACAAACTTGGGTTTTAAGCACTTTATACAGAAGTCAAAAACAAACTCTTTACAATCTTCGCACTCCATATATAGACTAACATATTTTACATAGACGCGGGATGCGGGTAATCGCGGTACGAATCGAGGGGGGTACTTTAGGCGGGTAATCCTCCGGTGGTCGTTGCGCTGGAACCCCCATCCCCTATACTACTGATGCACATCTCAAAATTACGAACTCATATCATTTCATCAAAACCTCTAGAAAAAAATCAAAAATTAAGTATATATCATATAATAGTGAATATGTATGATACTATATTCTTTTCCGGTCTAAGGGTCATGGGATTATACGAAAGGTAATATTTGATGGAAAGGGAAACTGTACACCCGGTCCGCAGGCAGAAACTCATGATGCCTGCAGCATTTAGATTTCGTAGCATGCACAAATGCCAATAGCTTGTCCACTCAAAATCGCACATGCTTTTCTAAAGGAGATTCCTTTATTGCTTTTGTCTTAAAATAGGTCAATGGGATTACGACAGATTTGATGGAAAGGGAGAACTGCACACCCCGCGTTTCTCATTTTGTGGTACGTTTAAAAACCACAAACCAAGAGGCCAGGGACGGTTTGTTTTTGACAATGGCTGCGCTCAAGAAGGGGTATTTGTCAAACCAGTTTATTTTGAAGAAGACGAGAATGAAGATGAGCATTACATAGACCTTATCGAGCCAACATGGCACTGTGTTTCTCTTCGTCACGCCTCGCCCCGTGACAGAAATGTATCAGCAAGCAACAAGGGCTGACGATGAGGATTTTTGATAGGATTTATTTTTGTCCAATTATTTTATCGGCTTTTTAATTTTATTCAATGTATTGTTGTGTAAAGGGATTTTAAATGTTCATGGCCGTGTAATTTTTTTCTTCTTTTTTTTTTTTGCACGGGTTTTACTAAAATTCAATTTTGATGTAAATGATATACGTTGTATGACTGTTGCTTTTTGACTTCATAGATAACCCACCAACCCACCAACCCACCAACCCACCAACCCACCAACCCACCAACCCACCAACCCACCAACCCACCGTTATTCGCTTAAGATACCCATTTATGTATGCTTGACCTTTCAACTAGCCCGATCAATTCCTTTTAACGAAGTATGAAAAATGCATCTGGGCTTTGTATCAGAAATCATGAACTTAACTTACCAAGTTTGGGCAAAGTTATAAATTTAAAGCTTCAAGTCAACCAAATGAAACTTATCCGGACCCCTTTTTTTGTTTATGGAAAACGAGAAGCGGACGCCCCTCTACAGTACAGGATGTGTTTCACATGACATTCGCTGGTATTGAGGATATTTCAAAGCTAGAATCATTGGGTGAGGTTGAGCATGATATTTAACTATTTTATTTGACTATCGAAAGGCGTTTTATTTGATCGATCATAGAATTCTGATTGACAAACTATCTAAGTTAGATATCCCACATAGTATTGTATACTGCATAATAGATTTTCTATCTAGTCGATCCCAAAGAATCAACTTAGCTGGGGGTTGCTACTCCGAGTGGAGATCAGTCTCATCCGGGGTACCACAGGGTACCAAATTGAGCCCGTGGCTATTTATTGTAATGATTAACGATCTTAATATTGATTCACCATTTTTATGTAAATTTGTTGACGACACTACGACCTCGGAGATAATTCAAATAGGAAACGTCAGTAACGTCCAGTGTCTAATCAATCATGTTATTAAGTGGTCCCATGACAACCAAGTTCAACTTAATCCCGATAAATGCAAAGAGCTTAGGCTAAGGTCAAACGTCGAACTTCACATGAGCCGAACCTAATTACATGAAAGAAGACCGCCTTGTTATCCATTGTTTCAATTAGGTTTGGCTCATGTGAAGTTCGACGTTTGACCTGAGCCTTAGAATCTCATTTGCTTTATTGACGGAAAAGAGTTAGAAGTTGTTTCTAATACTAAGATTCTAGGGCTTACTGTAAGTGGCAACCTAACCTGGAAAGCTCACGTTGAAGAAGTTGTGAAGAAAGCTAGTAAGCGATTGTACTTCCTAGTGCAGCTCAAAAGGGCCAGGCCGCCACTTTAATTGTATACACTTATTTCAATAAAGTTAGTCACCTGAAAACTATAAAGCTGAGGCCGACAAGGATTATGGGTAAATTCATTTTACATGTTCAACCGCTTGATAACTGTTAATGAACTTGCGAAATCTTTACCGGTTACAGTCTCACCTTTTCTGAGCATCATCGAGCTGCAGTTTGTATTAAAAACCTTTGTATGTACATGCTTTTTTGATATGAAAAGTTTCCCATGATGCTCAGTGATCTCAGCTTTCTAGGTTTTTGGTGACTAACTTTATTGAAATAAGTGTATGCAAATTTGGGTTAATTGGTTATCGTTTAATCCTGTTGTCTGGAAATGGCAAAATTTTATTAGTGAAATTAAAAAAAAAAACGTCATGATCCATTAGAAAGCTGGTGTGTTAGGAGATACATTTGTTATATTTCAAAAAAATGAATTCGTTACATGAAGGAAAAAATAATAACAAACGGCAAAATCTTGGCAGCAAAAGACAATTCGATTGAACGCGGAGCATTAAAAAAATAATTGCTTAATTAAATAAGACTTTCACCTGCTAACCTAATATTGGCAAAGAAAAAAACACCAAACAACAACCATAATTTAAGAAGTAGTAGCACCTGTTTCGAGTACAAAATACGAATATGTCTGACCGGGTCTACAATAAACGAATGGCCTACGAGCTAGCTTACAGGACCCTTGCGCAGATTATTACAGAGTCTTCCTTTCTTATCTTGATTGCAGTGATAGGGTTCTTGGGTAATTCGTGCGTGTTGTACGTGTTCTACAAGTCATCTCGTCTTCGCAGTATTACAAACTACTACCTGATAGTCCTTGCTATCTCTGATATTACAATGACAACGGTAGTGATGCCTACAACGATAGCTGTAGCTATGACGGGAAGAGATGTTATTGGTGTTACTGTCGGTCAAGTCATCGGGATCTTCACCTATACTTTGGTGTTTGGTTCTCTACAGACCACTTCATTGATTGCTGTTAACAGATTCTTCTGCATTACTAAGCCATCTGTCTACCGTAAATACTTCAAGCCAAGACCTGCGATCATCATGATCATCGGAGCATGGCTCTTCGCGATTTCCAACATAGCACTAGTCTACGTTAGCGGTATGGGGACATATGTATTTTACCCAGAAACGTACGTGTACAGACTTGCATACAATAGCCATGTAACGAAACGAGTAATAGCCGCCTTGAATCAATTATTTTTTGGCCTGTTGCCGATGATTCTCACAATTTAGCCTGTTACTGGAAAGTCTACCAAGCCGTCAAAACACATAACGCAAATGTATCTCTGAGCCTTAGCGCCGGGACAGTAGGAAATGGACCATCTATGAATAAGAACGAAATTCATATCACCAGGTCAGTATTAGCGTTGGTAATTGGGTTTGTTCTGTGTTGGTTACCCTGTGGAACAATCTATCATATTGCAGTTTACGTGGACTTGCCTAGACATGTTGCAATGCTCATCACATATTTGTCTTACAGTAGTAGTGCAATCAACCCATTTCTTTTTTATGTTTTTAACAAGCCATTCAAGAGAGAATTTTTTGCCATTTTTTTCCCTCGGAGACGAGCTCGAGTAGGAACAGAGCAACAGAGGAAAGTAAGAGCGA
This sequence comes from Actinia tenebrosa, assembly GCF_029948245.1. Lineage (NCBI taxonomy): Eukaryota > Metazoa > Cnidaria > Anthozoa > Actiniaria > Actiniidae > Actinia > Actinia tenebrosa. The sequence continues at coordinate 20,046,409 of NW_028292569.1, read as the reverse complement.
GATGAAAAGACAGGATGCGGTTGCCGACCTTGGCCGAGCACGTAATATCGTAGAAGAAAAAGAAACGGTTTAAACAGCTGTGATAAGACTTCAAGCGATGTAATGACGTTGATAAACAAATTAAAGAGGAAAAATAAGAAAGGAAGAAAGAAAACAAAGATAGAGAAGAAAAAAATGTTAGTTTTTGGTTTTAGTTTTTGACAGGGAATAGTACTTGAAAAATCATTAACTTTTTCTACTTAAAAGGACTGGAATTTAAAACAATCTGATGCCTCTGATTGGCAAACTACGGAAAAGGAATACTTTGGCACTTGTTAGCTAGATTGGTTTGTTTGTGTGTTAATTTTCCTATGAAAACTTATTTTGATATTCAAAAACCTCCACATATTTATTGCAGTTTACGAAGCATAATCTTTAGGGAAGTTAATGGAAGAAGATATGAAATAGAAGAAACAAAAAATTGGAAAAAAAAAAGCATGAAAGCAAGATATTGCGAAGATAATAAAAGCACAAAACAATAGACTTATAAGAAGTACTATAAAAGCTATATCATTAATATTGCATGGGGCCAATTCAAATGGAAAATTCTTTTAAAGTAATAAAATATGTAACTCTATTTGAATATGTAATTATATAAATAATAGTTGCACTCAGAAAGAGAGAATAACAGAAAATATGTAGGTAGAAGTGTCATATTTGGGTTTGCTTTCAGTCTTGCTTCTAAAATTACGCACACCTGCACAATTACTGTACACCTTTTAAGGTAGTAAGCTATTTGGAGAGTGTCCAATAGAGTTTCAGAGTAGGACTTGGATTATTGATGTATTATCAATAGGTTTAGGCAAAGTTTACAAATATTACGTCCACCTATAACGAACACTCTCATTTCTTGATAGATAATCACGTGACACTAACTAAATCTAATTGTCATTCTCCAAGTGCTGAAGTCCGTTTTTTGTCTTCTGTCATGGGTCAAGAGGGTACTACGTGGTAGTCATCGACATGCATTGTTTACCGGCAACCGTTCTGAGCCGGTAAAATTTACAATTTTCACCGAACAATGAGAAAAACGGGAAGTGACTTCACTGTGAAACTTATAATTGAAAAAAAATTCTATAAAATAAAATAAAATAATAAAAACTCAAATAACTGTTGTGTTTTTTGACATTTGTTATATGTCAAAATCACTTGTATTTGGTAAAAAAACTGGATTAACACGCCCTGACTTAGATGAGCCACGCGCTTGTTTCGGGGTTTGGGCTAAGCTGGGTTAGTTAAGCCGTGCCCTGGCTTTCAACAGCCAATATGTTTCAGGGTTTCATCTGCAGATCTAAAAATGTTTTAGCGGTGGCTATTGGCCTTGAAATTGTCCCAAGAATCGTCCCAAAGCGATCTTTCCTGTGCATTTCCGAGTTTGCGCATGCTTTGAAATCGAGCGGTTACCGCTGTGGTGTGTACACAGACGGACGTACAGACGGAGGGGACGTAATCGAGCCATGAAAAATAAGCTCTTGTCAGTTAACTGCTCCCAGACAGTTTTTCTAAACCACGAAACACACCTTTCCTAAACCATAATTCGTTTATAAAAAATAAAAAAAAAACAATAGTGAAAAATAGTTAAAAAATCAAAGGCTAGAAGAAAAGAAGAAAAAAATACATATGTATAAAAAAATCTTAAGATGTTAATATGGTGAGAATCGAACCACGTCCACCAACTTTAATCAGATAATTAATTCCAAAATACACAAAAAGGAAAAACTAGTGCCTTCATGCCATACCCCTAGACATCCGCTGGGTCATCGTATGGACTTCGGACATGACGGCGATTAAGTCCCTCTGCCCTTAGGGTGTACGGATTACGCAGGACTGTGCTCTAGCCGAAGCATAAGGGGAGAGACTAGCCGGCCCCCAGACCATATCTACAACTAATCCCTTGCACTCTGCCACGCACTGGCACGTTGATTTGAAGTGGATAATAATCTCTTCTACGTGGCTCTTTGCTGTCATGGCTATTGTTGTGCTAATTTCCTGAAATCGTGGTCCAGTGGCAAAAAAATTGGGCTAATAAGACACTGAGTCAAGCACGTTTGAGAGAAATTAGTACTTGGATGGGGGACCTGAACTTTTAACTTTTCCTTTCTTAATTAAACCTTTCTCTCACAATTTCATTTTTTCCCTCCTTGTTTATTTGTCTGCATTATATATCTTCCCTTAGCCGAAAGCCCGTGTGGGAGCTCTGCTTAGAGTATATAATTTGCTGCTAAAAAAATCAAGCATTACAAGTTTTATTGTTAACAATAGGTTTACAGTTTTCAGATTTCAGAGTACTTCAAAATTACCTTTATTCTAGTATGATGGTAAAATTGTTGGTGTTAGTATGTAATCCAATGATCCCAAAACATGCAGTAAATGATCATTTTGTGGTGGCAAAACGTTAAACATAGCGTTTTAAGTACAGTTAAATTTACTAGTATTCCTTTGAAACTGCAGGAACTGCTTCCCAATTCTAACGAACCAGTATACTTAAAGTTTTGAAATTAAAGGTGTACCCCTGATTAACCCCCTCAAACAATCAGTCGTTCTTATAACGAGTATTTCAAGCTAAACCAGTTGATTTGATAAATATCTTTTTAGCCAATCAGACTAGAGGAAACCTCTGAAAAGACTGGAACGAGAGAAAACGTGCGTATGATCGCAGGCTTCATGGCTTCTCAGTTTTGCAGTGACGTCATTACAAAAATGTTTCAGTAAGCACCAGGTGCTAAGATTGTGCATCGACAAAATGGCTTTCTGATGGATCCTTCCCTAAATTGTCTTACATGCGAGGCTGATATGAAAATTTAAAAGTAATCACACTTTTTCTCAACTAGAATTAAAATTATTTCTTTTGCATTTCCATGTGAGTCTCGCATTCAATATTTCATATATAAAATATTTTCGTTATAGGTTCAAAAGTGAAAATCTGGTTACGTAAGAGTCTGTGGCAAAATAGAGAGATTTTAAAATTATCACGTTTTTTACTTTACGCAAGCAGCAGACATGACCACCTTTTTGTTGAATGATTTATGTGTTCAAACTTTTTGAAAGTTTGGCTTTGATGAAAATCTGATGTGTGCTAAGTGAATGAATTGAGAACGCAGAATGTTTAATCTCGCAACAAGAGGGTGGCAAGAGTGAAATAGCTGTAAGAGCTCTCGCCTCTCTCCGACGCGACCCGATTCGAGTCCCGGGCTCGACGTCGTATGTGAGTAAAGTTGCTTTTTGGTTCTCTCCTGTACTTCGTGTTTTTTGTTTTTTGTTTTTTTTCGGGCTTTACGGTTTTTCCTCCCTTTTCAAAAAGCACGCGCAGAGACCCGCATAATTGCCGTCGCGACGAAGGTTGTGGTGTATGTCAATCATTGCGTTTCCAAAACGTTCCATAGGCACGTGCATTATAAAACTGTGTTTTCCAACAATAATTTCCCTGACACACTTTTGCTGACACCCATCAACATAATTTTTTTCAGCAGCTGAGTTTCGCATTGCTATTACGAAGCACCGTATACGTTATTATTACATTTAAACTAAAAGTAACTTCAGTAGAAAAGAGAGACATGCAAGGTATGCATCTGTCAGTGACTTGGCTATCACATTTGATGGTTTTTCTTGAGTAGCTCTTCCAGAACATCCTCGATTTCTTTCTCGTGCTTTTCTAGCCACTTGATACGTTCTCTGATGCTTTTTAAGGCAGATTCGTCAGAAACTTCGATTTGTGCTTGGAATCTTTGAAACTTGGGATACGATAAATTGGTTAGAACCCGCCAACCCGCCAACCCGCCAACCCGCCAACCCGCCAACCCGCCAACCCGCCAACCCGCCAACCCGCCAACCCGCCAACCCGCCAACCCGCCAACCCGCCAACCCACCGTTATTCGCTTTAGATACCCATTTACGCTTATTTATGCTTGACTTTTCAACTAGCCCGATCAATTCCTTTTTAACGAAGCCAGTTAATTTTGTTATCGCTTTCGTAGGCAACTATGATGGCACATATTTAAATACGTCTAAAAACAAACAAGTCTACTCACCTCGGACAAAGCATATAAAGTATCGAATCCGGTTGTCAAACGGGATACAACGTTCAAGTAGGCAAGTGTGGGGTTGTTGTCAAATCTTGAGGAAAATGTTTAAAATTAAATACATACTTTATTACTTCAATTCATAATTTGGAAGGAATCTGTATTTCGATAGTATTAACATGCAGTGAGCTGCAGAGCACGAGAGAAGAGGGCTTAGGAACACGAAAAGTAGCCTACTATTTCTCTTGCTTTACAGTACAGGGACATAAGCAGTCGTTCTATATAACTTTTGCATGATTTTGCGCGAGCGTGTGTTTGATAAGATCGATAAATATATATTTGAAGTAGTTCTTGATTTCATCACTTCAATTCTAAGCTATCCAATCCTTGGATAGTTGTGATTGGTTGATAGGCTTAAAAAACTATTTTTATATCAGAGGACAGAAAACACAATCAGCTCATACGTTGTGTTTGTTTATAAAAGGAATAAAAATCACGCGCGGCTTTACATTCCTAATAATAATAATAATGATAATAATAATAATAATAATAATAATAATAATAATGATAATAAATTGAAGCAAATTGTAAATAAAGATAATAATAACAATAATAATAATAATAATATATATATATATATATACACTTGATTGCAAAAAGGTTGTAGCATACATTTATACATATATCTAATGAGATGCAAAATATCAAATGAGATGCAGAACGTAAAAAAGTAACTTATTTGGTAGTATTCATCTTCTTTCATATATCAGAGACATAAGTATTGCACAAAGTCAAGTTAAAAATGTATTTTCTACAAAATTTCTTGGTTAAGCATTCGTATTTAACTTGCATCTCATTAGGTATCTGTATAAATGTATACTACAACCATATACGTATATATGTAGTGTTTAAAAAATGAGTAGGAGTGCTTTTATACCTGTTAAAACACGATCTACGAGTTTTTTGAACTGCTTAAAACACTCATGAACAATTTATAAGATTTTGGTTCAACTGGAGCCACCATACACGTCACGAACATGGATTTTTATACTTCGATAGAGATTTGACGTCACGGGCATGCGCAACCAGATTCAATAGAAGCTCCCACACGTTGGATATTGCGTGCTAAGGCAAAGACAGGCACGTTAGTCAAAAATCTTTAGGGTTGACTATGACCTTGATGAAGCTCTATATCTTCATCTAAACTTGGATGCATACTTCATCCCTGATGAAGTCATCCTCATAGTATTCGAGTGGTCTTTATATAAAGATCACATGTGTCTTTATATAAAGACACATGTGTCTTTGTATAAAATCACTTGAATACTAATGAAGAGGACTTTATCGGGTATAAAGGTTCATGCACGTGACGTGTATGGTGGCTCCAATTGGACCATAAACTTATGAATTATTAATGAGTGTTTTAAGCAGTTTAAAAAACTCGTAGATCGTGTTTTATCAGGTATAAAAGCACTCGGCTACGCCTCGTGCTTTTATACCTGATAAAACACTCCTACTTGTTTTTTAAACACTACATGTCAAACTCATTATCAATTCATGAGGAAAACACAACAGAAATCACGACCGTGAAGAGTGTTGTAAATCTGATACAAAATTGTGTTCATTTGCATAAACTATAAGTTGGAATTCTTGGCCAGATTCATTTTAATTTTGAAAGTTTTAGTGAAACACAAAGGAACTAACCTAGATTAATCCCATATAGGTAACTATCCAATTATTTTCTTAATTGGACAGGTCTTGTCAATATGGGATTAATTAGGCAGCTATATAATTAATAGGTAATGGGATTTCATGCTCCCCAATCAACAAATAATTAGACTCGAAAAATTCCTCTGACTGCCAAATAGGACTAGGTCTACGGCCTCATCCAATTTTGTCAGTCTTCGGAATTTTCCTCGTCTAATTATTTCTTAATTGGACAGCAAGGCGTCCTATTACATATACTTATTATTATTATTATTATTATTATTATTATTATTATTATTATTGTTATTATTATTATTATTATTATTATTATTATTATCATCATTATCATTATCATTATCATTATTATTATTATTATTGTTATTGTTATTGTTATTATTACAGCTTCAGAATCTCTTGAGACGCCTCATGACAATGGAAAAAACACCTCAAGCAAAATCCAGCCAAATTTACCTGATTTCAATGTCCTGCCCTCTCAGATTAAAGGAAAACACTGGGGAAACTTAACCTATGATCAATTCTGCAAGGACGTAACTGATATCTATGATGAAATTACGCTTTTCAAGAGAAATATTTTCAATGTTCCATCAGGAAAAGCAGGCAAAAGTTTTATAACTGAGCTGACGTACTGGATTAAGCAATTCAACGGTGTCTCAGATTTAAACTCCATTGCCTTAAAAGCCTTTATGATACTACCATCGCTGATTCTACAAAAGCCCTCAGCGTCGTCAAAAAGCAAGGAGCATGTCGCGGCAATTGAAAGGAGACTGTCCTTGTGGAAAAACGGGGATCTATCAATCCTTATGAAAGAAATAAGATTCATTCAGAGCAGATTTAGTAAGTCAAAGAAAGCCAGATCAGTAGAGGATATCTCCAAAGTATTCGCCAAATTAGTCATGCAGGGAAAGTTGACAGCTGCTATAAAGATGCTGGATAAGGAGAGTTCATCTGGTCTCCTTACTCTAACGCCAGATGTCCTAGAGGAGCTAACAAAGAAACATCCACCAGCTGCTGGCGTGGAGAATGAATGCCTTTTGCATGGTCCGATCGACTTCATCCCTCCAAGTATTTTTGATTCAATCGATGAACAATTGATTTACAATTCTGCCATGCGAACAAGAGGCTCTGCTGGTCCTTCTGGGATGGATGCTCAATTGTATTGTAGAATTCTCTGCTCAAAGAGTTTTATCAATGAAGGAAAACATCTACGAGAAGAAATCGCTATCATGACCAGGAACTTGCTACGATTATCATATAGTCCCTCTCTTCTCGAGGGATATACATCGTGCAGGCTAATACCTCTTGATAAGAATCCTGGAATTCGACCAATTGAAGTGGGAGAAGTTCTTAGACGAATCATCGGGAAAGCAATTTCTGCGTTCTTTAAAGACGATATCAGAGAAGCAGCAGGCCCTCTGCAAGTCTGTGCAGGCTACACCGCCGGAGCGGAAGCAGCCATTCATGCCATGAGTGACATCTTTTCCGAAGAAGAAACGGATGGGGTTCTACTGGTAGATGCAAACAACGCTTTCAACATGATGAATAGAAATGTTGCTATGCATAACATTCAGATCACGTGCCAAGAAATATCATTGTACATAATAAACACCTATAGAAGCCCCTCAAGACTCTTCATAACTGGAGGTGGTGAGATCCTATCGCAAGAAGGTACAACACAAGGGGACCCTTTGGCCATGTCTCGGTATGCAATCAACACCTCTCTGATGATAAGCAATTTAAGATCAAGCTTCCCGACAGTCAAACAAGTCTGGTTTGCAGATGATTCTACAGGAGCAGGAAATCTCGATACACTCTCTGCTTGGTACAAACACCTTAGTAAGGAAGGAATAAAATATGGATACCACGTGAATGGATCAAAGAGCTGGCTAATTCTAAAGAACCACGAATTATCCTCAGCAGCTGAACGAGCTTTCGGGGACGGAGTGAACATTTCCACAGAAAGTAAACGTCATCTAGGAGCTGTGATTGGATCTCTAAGTTACAAGGAGCAATTTTGCACTGAAAAGGTTGCAAAATGGAAGGAAGAACTTGAGGCTCTCTCTGAAATCGCCAAAAGTCAACCACAGGCAGCCTTTGTTGCCTTTACGAAAGGCTTCAAATCAAAGTTCACTTTCTGCATGCGTACAATTGAATCCTTTGAAGACTTTGTGAATCCTATTCAAGAGGTACTTCATGAGGTTTTCCTACCTACCCTTTTTGGTCAAGAGGAGCCCCTAACTGATTCACTGCACGAAGTTGTCACGTTAACTCCAAATCAGGGTGGTTTGGGCATTCCTTGTTTAAAAGAAGATTCGCCTCAACAATTCGCAGCATCGAAGTTAATAACATCTAGACACACCGAGTCTATAAAAGATCAAAATTTAACACCTTTGGAGGACTCAGAGGATCTCAAGAGTCAATATCGCAGTTTGAAAGCAATTATGACAAAGTCGAAAATCGAGCGCATCGACGGTATGATGAATCCAGAAATGGCAACTTACATCGATCAAGCAAGAGATAAAGGTGCAAGTTCCTGGTTAAACACTATTCCTTATGACAACCAAGGCCTAACCCTCAACAAGCAAGAATTTAGAGATGCCTTGCGCTTACGATATAACATGCCCCTAAGTGATCTACCTTTGACTTGTCCATGTGGCTCGTCTTTCGACGTCAATCACGCGTTATCCTGCAAGAAAGGAGGCTTCATTGCCCAAAGACATGACAATGTTCGCGACTTTTTAACCACTCTCTTGAGCAAAGTCTGCCATAACGTCCAAGCCGAGCCTCGGCTGATTCCACTGAATGGAGAACGGTTTAACCTAAAATCCACGACTACAAGCGAAGATGCACGCCTGGATATCAAAGCGGGGGCATTCTGGCAACGAGGAGTGACAGCATTTTTTGACGTACGAGTGTCGCATGTCAACTCCAAGTGCAACCAGAAGAAAACCACCTCATCAATATTCAACGAACAAGAGCAAGAAAAGAAAAGAAAATATCAACAGAGAGTTCTGGAAGTGGAAATGGGTTCATTTACACCGCTTATCTTTGGGACCAATGGTGGTATGGGCAAGGAAAGCCAAATTTTCCTAAAAACTCTACCGGATAAACTGGCGAACAAAACTGGACAAAGCTATTCTGACACAATAACATATATTAGAACAAAGTTGTCGTTTGAGATTTTGAAAGCTGTAATTACATGCATTAGAGGCTCCCGCACTCCTTTTTATAAGAACAACGAAAGTGACTTTCTATTGGACTTTAGCATTAATACTAACCTTGCCGATATTAGATAATTTTAGACTTTTTTTATAATGCTTGTTTTTCATTTTGTTTTTTTTTAGTTTTTTGTAAATAGTAACTTTTTCTCTTTAAATTTTCACAAAGTACATAATGTAAATATTCTTTTATTATTATTATTATTTTTTAATGATTTACTAACTTTTTATTATTATTATTATTATCGTTATTATTATTATTATTATTATTATTATTATCATCATTATCATTATCATTACTATTATTATTATTATTATTATTATCATTAACAATGAATGGGGGATTGGGTGTATTAATTAATATTATAATGACAAGGTTACCTTTCTAACACTCTTTTCCAATTGGCACGAAGAAAATTCCAAACTAAATAGCTGCCGGAGGGGTTGTAGGATTGCACGTAGTAAAACACATAATGTATATGTCTCTCATCAAATTTATCTTCTAATGCGTACGACAAATACCTAAATCAATGAAACAAGAAATGAAGAAATAGAATACGCGCGCGCGTGCTGTGTGCTGTCATAAAGCACGCGGGGGTTGGCAGAACACGAGAGAAGTGTTAGGAGAAGCACGACGCGTAGCGGAACTAAGGGTTTCATTCTGGCATTTTTTTAGTGACAAGAAAAAATAAATCGTAATTACATAATGGTATCTAAATGGCATTGCTCCTTCATATTTGTCTGATCTTTTGACCTATCGCTCCTCCAGTTATTCTCTACGCTCTGTCTCTAATAAACTCCTTGTTGAGCCTAAAGCTAGGCTTAATACTTATGGTTTCAGATCCTTCTCCTTTTCTGCTCCAAGACTGTGGAATAGGCTTCCCTTAGAGATTCGTTTAAGTTCAACAGTTGCTAGTTTTAAAAATAGACTTAAGACACATTTATTTTCTCTTTTTCTTAATAATAAGGAGTATATTTAAAGACTACGTGACTTAGATTTGTTTTATATATTGCAATTATTAATTAGTTTTATCTTTTAAATATTTACATTTTATTCATAATCAATAGGTAAGCATTTTGTAACTATTGTAAATATTCTATTGTAATTTTTTGTGAAGCGCCTTGGACAATTTTGGAGATGAGCGCTACATAAATAAATTATATTATAATTATATTATTATTATATTTTAAATTTCAAAGGCGTAGCGAGATCGAGAGCCAAGAAGCAACTCTACGCATACGATAAATAACCAATATTAGTATTTTTACGAGTGAATATAATAAATCCGGGGCGCTAATTGGCCACAACTTACGTCTTATGCTGTTATATTCACCTATTCACATATAAGGCGGACGCACAAGATTGTCCATTTGTGCTGCTTGCAGAGATAAATATAACTTTAACCACAAAAAACTCTCTATCCGTTATTTTTTCAATTCACTTGTGTTACTTCCTCAAATAATTTTTAGATATTGTTCAAAATTTATATCGAATTGTATGGTAATTCCTTCCTTGGCATTTTAGTCTCTCCCTAGTCCTTCTTTCTTCGATAGAAATAATTACATCCTACCACCGCTATCCCAAATCTAATTTTAAAGAAATACACTGATCTCGACATAAATGAATCACTTGGTCACCAACCTGTCAGTGATCCAAGGATCATTCGTAGCGGACAAGCCATACAGGATTTTATTCTTGGTGTATGGATCCTTTGTTTCGTTATACTGACTGTAAAGAAAGTCCCATTCCTTAACTCCACCGAGTCTAACACCATAATAATAGACAACATTGCGTAAATTAGGCGGAATGCTAGAATGACAAGAAATGAAAAGTTATTAGAATGAATTAGAAAAAAACAACAAAGAAACGAATAGGGAAAATCAGATAAGACAGACTGGCAGGCAAACAAAGTGAAAATACTACATATGCAAAGTTCTACAGAAAAGGCAAACGTATTGATGACTGCCCGACTGCCCGACTGCCCGACTGCCCGACTGCCCGACTGCCCGACTGCCCGACTGCCCGACTGCCCGACTGCCCGACTGCCCGACTGCCCGACTGCCCGACTGCCCGACTGCCCGACTGCCCGACTGCCCGACTGCCCGACTGCCCGACTGCCCGACTGCCCGACTGCCCGACTGCCCGACTGCCCGACTGCCCGACTGCCCGACTGCCCGACTGCCCGACTGCCCGACTGCCCGACTGCCCGACTGCCCGACTGCCCGACTGCCCGACTGCCCGACTGCCCGACTGCCCGACTGCCCGACTGCCCGACTGCCCGACTGCCCGACTGCCCGACTGCCCGACTGCCCGACTGCCCGACTGCCCGATTGCCTGCCCGCCTGACTGACTGACTGGCTGACTGACTGACTGACTGACTGACTGACTGACTGACTGACTGACTGACTGACTGACTGACTGACTGACTGACTGACTGACTGCTTGACTGACTGGTTAACTGACTGGTCGACTGACTTACTGGCCGACTGACTGACTGGCCTACTGGCCGCGTAAATGACTGACTAACAGACGATTGTACGTACTCAACGTTCTTGGGATCCTCCATCCATGCCTGGAAGTGTTCTGTAGCATTACCAATGCAGGTCTTGTCTTGGACTTTGCAAAATAGTGAAAGGAAATACTCTCGCTTTATTCTGAAGAAAAAATAGGAAAATCACTGGTTCATAATAATGAACTTTTTGTTACCAGTAAAAGTGTAGTTTTACATAGTGTGTAGAATTTTGCGATGCATGTAAAAAATATAAACTGGCTGTAAGTTCCATGTAAATTAGTTTTGAAAGTAAAGATCTTCCATATAGGACTAAACCGTGCACACTGTTTTTCAAACCGAACTAGTATTGACAGACCAAGGTGTGTCACGTCTTTAGCATTTATTTTTAGCCATATTGATCAAATATGAAAGCGTCGTTTTTCTACCGCTCCGAAAAACCATGCTAAATTAAAGTGTGACTTAGCTAGCTGTGCCCTGATTTGATCATCCCAGAGATTGTTTCAGGGCTCGATGTGCGAATTTGGCATGCCCTGCCTTTGATCATCCCAGAGGTTGTTTCAGGGTTAGATAATAATTGAAACTGAGCAAACAATGTTTGATTGACGGAAGCCAAAACTCTGGTGGTCCATTGTGAAGAAAAATGACTCCAGCTAGTCTAAAACAACAACCAGATTCGGAAAAAAATATGGACTAAACCGTTTACCAAAGAAGGCTCATACCAAGACACAAGAAAGTTTTTATTACAATAATGGCTGCATATGTTAATATCATGTACTTACTTGTCGATCATAGTACCAACATCGTTAAAACCAAGTCTCTCGTACTGATTCTTTCCAAGAAATGCCATGTATTTCTAAAACAAGGCAAAGCAAATGCCTTTCAATTGAGTTTGATTTAACATCATACAAGTGTCTGCCCCCAGAACTACGAAAACCAACCAACCCAAAAAGGGTGGTACACTTGACTCCCGCCACTCACCTCTACGGCAGCTGGTTCGACACGACATCACCTGAGAGTACAATTTCTGTGGTTTCTCCCCAGATTCAAGTTTTCTTCGCCCCCCGGATTTTCCAGCACCCCTCCTTCTCCAAGACCGAATATAAGCTAGAATCTGCTTTCATTTCATTTTTCATTTGATCTATGAGTTAGGTGTGTCTTAGCTCAGCCAAGTTCTACGCTGCTTCAGAATCCGTTAAAATCAAAGGTCAATCTATCAGTGTCCTTGTCAAGGCTTCAGTGCATTTCTGCTGTTAATAATCAACGAAGCAAGTGTGTTCAACTGTGTCTTATCCCCACTTTTTCAAAATAGTTTTTTTTAAAATTAAATAGTCGATTTTCCGCGGAAAACTATTTCCATAGAGCAGGTCTACTGTTTTGTGGACGCTCCAGCGAGTTCGGGAAAATGGGCTATTGGTTAAGTGGTTTCACATGGGTCACTTGGTAGCCATGTCGTAGAGCATGCGCAGGAACAACGCAACCTTCTAGCACGATAATACATTTCAATTCCCAAATACGAAATTTCCATCGTTTTGTACTGACATACTCCACACATGGCTACCGTAAAACGTGACCATACGATACATAAATAATCAGGTACCATGAGATATTTGTAAGCATTGCTTTCTTTTGGTAATTTGCCACTGAGGAATGACATAATCTGGAAGAAGACTTCCCAAGGATCTATTTCTGTTTCTTTCTCCATGTATTCTGTCAACCTAAGGGCCGTGGAAATGTTCAGCTTATTGACTCTTTAGAAAGAATTAAAACAAAATTAAAATGTTAGACAAGCATGTTTTCGGATTCTTGGCTCAAACTATTATCATTATATTATTGATTTTGATGTTGATGATTATGGTGGTGGTGATGGTGGTGGTGGTGGTGGTGGTGGTGGAGATGATGATGATCATCTGCAGCAGCACCATAATATATGTATATATATTCCTATTTGTTATATTATTTTCATTTTATTTTCATATGACATCTACCCTGGGTGCCAGAGGCCGTGTGGCACTAAGGGTATATGACAACGTTCTTGCAATTAGGTGTGTATTGTTATACTTAAAAAAAAGCTAATTAAAAGCAAAGATTAACTTACTTTACTAACAACATTGCATCCACAAGAAGTCCAGCTCTTCCGGAAGAACTGAAGACCTAGAAAAAGAATGAAAACAATATTTTTGAATTGGATGGAATGTCGACAAGGTAATTTTGTTTACTGTACGATATGTTAGAAAAGGAACTGCCAAAATAATCCCATTTCGAGTCCGCCTTTGCTCAGTCTTAGTCTCGATTGCTGAATATTTTAACGCACAACGGATACTAAGGCTAAGCAAAAAGAAAACTGGAAACTGGTGACAGCCATGATGGTTGATCTAACAAGAGAAGGTTAAAAAAGAATGCTTTGTATAGTCAACAAACATGGCGGATTGGAATAGGAGAGAACAATAACCGGGATCTAGCTCCAATATGATGCGTGGCATTTTAACTAAGAATTATGCTTGAGAATCAGTAGCCAAAACGTCAGTGTTAATTTCTATAAGCCAGAGCCGACAAAACAGGTGTAATATAGATTGACGAATCTTGGAAGAGACGGAGAGAGAGAGAGAGAGAAAAAAGAAGGTATTCTGCGCACAACACTATGCTCAACCTTACCGTATGCTGTCGTTTGAGCTGCATGGCCAAAGCTTTCCAGTTTTCTTCTTCATAATTTGTAATAAAGAAGCCTTTATGCCCTAAGTTTGCTTTTATCCAACCATTACCGTCCCACTTAATAACACCTATGGGTAAAGACATTGATATCTGAATAAGATAATCAAATATTGATAAGACGCGTCTTTAAGCACCTGGGAAAGAAGCACTCAAGCACTCTCTACCATCTTGCTCTTTGCGAGGTAACAGCATTCTGTAAGATGCATAATTTCCATTATTTATTCCTTTTTTTTTCTAAGGCAACTGCACAACTTTGCCAATAAAATATAGATCTTAGCCAAATACAAAATGAACAGAAAGTTATCCATTGTTTCTTTGTTACTTTTTTCTTTTTCCTTTCATTAATTGATTTATTAAAATAGTTTTGGTGATAACGGGAAGGAATGCGGTTTTACAACTACCAGCTGTCCGAAAGACTACGCGCGAAAATGATTGTTGGTAGAAATGAAGCGGCCCTCTCACCAGTCTCTCACTTTTAGACCGCGCGGTTCATAACATGAATTTTGAGTCCGCCATCTTGAAGATTTGCCTAGTTAGTGAATAGTGGCAAATTTTTCACGCCTTTGTGTCTCCAAAGCCTCATCTAAATTAATTTACTTATACACAAGTACTTCTGTTGATTGTAAGTGAAAGAAACATGAATTAATGCGAATATAATTATGACTCTCGATCGTGAATTGTCACTGAATCGTCTTGGTTCTTCACTCGTAAAAACAGAGTTTGTTTACATTTGATTTTACTTGCTATGTGTCGAGAAATATTCCAAATAGCAAGATTAAGTACTTAAAAAGGTTCTTGTGCTTTAGCTGAGTCACTCTGCGAGAAAATAGCAAAATAACACTCGTTCAAGCAGCACAGATCGCTGTTTCAACTCTACTCGATGGGAAGAACGACCTAGAGGCAGCCATCAACTTTTTTAGCGGGTTTTTCTCGAAGTTTCCGTTACTTATGAGCCATAGACAAGGCAAAGAAGAATAAAAACACGAAGCTCCTGTGAACCTACTAGCATTCGTAAATACCAGACTTTATCAAACGCCACTCTCGAGCCATTCAATCGTCTTTTATTCACCTTTGTAGGTAAATAAACAGTGAAATTCCATGTAAATAATATAAGAAATATTCGAATGTGTTGTAAACTCTATTTTCTATCATAAATCCTTGAAATCCGTCAGAAATCCCTTCCGAGCTTCGTCGAACCGCTTTTTTTCTTGAAAATGAAGGCCGGGGACTTTGAACGAGGGCCGCTAAACGACTGGAATTCAAAACGCACCGTGATTGGTCACTCTCCGGACAGCTGGACGCTCTCCGGACAGCTGGACATAAACAATCAAAACACGATAAAGTTATATGATTACGAGAAGTTTTTTAACCTACTTATCACATCTATTGTTGGTTTGCAATCATTCCCAAGAGAATAAAATAACAAAAGACAAGGCGGCCATGTTGGATGATACAACAAATGGTACTAAATTCATCCAACATGGCGGCTGTGAAAACCATGAATTACTTACTTGACGACTTGTTCATCCAAGTAAAATGACTACTGGACTGATTTTCGATGGCATATGATAATGGAACTACCCATGAATCCCTTCAAAAGACAAGAAACAATCAACGGTATTGTATTTTTTGCAGCTTAGCACTGATAACTCTATCAAATCCAACTCGGTAGGGGTCTATCACCAATGCTGCATTCTGATTGGATGAGCTACTAGTAGGCTATAAGTTATAGCCTACTAGTAGCGAAAAGTGCCGGTTTTGAAAGCCAAAAATAATAAATAAATGAATTTAATTTTGATTCAAGACTTGTTTGCATCTAAATATTTGACCGGCTGGTTAGATTTGACTAAAACGATTAGTCCTCATGGCCTCATGGCCTCATGGCCTATGAGTCAATAGTTCATTCATGCTCGATCAAGACTAATTGCTAATTAATATGCATGAACTTCCTAATGATTCATAACAAATCCCAGAAGGCTATTAGTGATAGACCACACGTAGAGAAAAATACAATTACAAATATTTTCAACCTAATTGTAAAATTGTTTGTATCCTTTATTAGACCATTAATAGGTTTAATCTAAAACGATTCAAATCTTGCCCACATTGTCTACGAGTCACTAGCCCATTTGGCCATCGACCTTTAGGTTTATGTACTATTGACTCGTATACCTTTCGGGCTGCGGATCTAATTGTTAGAAACATCATTTGATATTGAACGTAATGTTTTCCTATTGAAGCCCACGTGTCATTCCCTGTAGCGCTCGTCTCTCACCGTGATGCGAGTAGTCGCATGTGAGTATAAATGTTGTAGTGAGTAGGGTTGCTTATTGGTTCTCTCCTGTTCTTCGAGGGCTTTTCTGCGGGTTCTCCTTTTTTTTCCTCTCTCCGTAAAAATCGACTTTTTGATTCCAATTGGAATTCAGTGGACAAAGAGCCACTGTGGAAATGCCTCATTTATTATTATTTCTTTTTTTAACGGTTACAGAATGTATACAAGTTAAGTCGAACAAAGAATATTATTTTAAAGAGAATAACACGCGATCTGAAATGGGAAAACATTACGAGAAAGCTAGAGGTGTATTGCCCCGGCTCAAATCCTTACGATTCAATGATTTTCTTAGTAATGGTAACGAGTTAATGCAATCGATTTCACGTCGCGTTCTGTATACGTACTAACGTACCCAAACGGTGACTTGGAGGCTAAAGCTGTAAGGTTAGCCTTGTCGTCCATCAGAAAGCGCCTTTGGCTGATCAAATAGTGAGTTGAGTTGATTTTCTTGAACGTCAACACAGGGTAACCCATCTGTAGTATCCATGTATCCATGATTTGCTTGACATCAACGCACTTCCCTTGCGCACAGCTAGCCTATGAATTGTTTGCAAAAAAAGGTTAGCAATAAAGCTTGGCGCGCAATGAAATATGCTTTGGTGGAACCTCCCTTTTATCATCAGAAAAACTTGCTGTGGTAGTGTCCATAGTCCATAACGTAGCAAGGAAAGCAAAGAGTCACAGTTATTTTCTCTGACTGCGGCCGCCATGTCCCCCCCCCCCCCCCCCCCCCAAGTAGATTTGATGAACCGCCTGATCAGAATTCTTTTTGCATGCTGATTGGCTGATTTTTGATGGACTGTCAAAACGAGACCAACTGAATTGGCTCACGCTTGTGAGCTTCCTGCTCCCATTACTTATATCACCTCACCAATCACATGGAATAGTCGTGTGAGTCTACAAAGTAACATTTTGATGGTAGACGAAAAGCTATGAAGATTTCAAGTGTGACGTCAATAAAAATGCATGAAAACGTTTTCCGGGTCCATAAACGAAAAGCATTGCTTATATATTTTTCTTTAGGGAAGGATTTGTTGTCTAAACTTCTAATTATTTCAGGAGGGGATTAAATCATTGAGAGCCTTTCTTAATTTAGCGCCTTTTGTGTGAGCAACTTGAATCCTGGAAATAGGTTCAGAATGTTTAAAAAAGCTATATGCATATGAAATCCCTCTGTATAGATATTCAAAACGTTGATATCATACTGACCTCAGTCATTGCCCTCCACAGATCATCAGACTCGACGTTGGCAAATGCGTGCCTTTTGAAGTAAATCTAACAAAAACAATAGAGGAAATCCAGTCAGTATAAAGAAAACATAGACGTGACCTTTCCTTGGTTTTGTTAAACAGGACTGAAGTATTTTGTCAAGTCAAGTCACTAACTTCGGTAGTCCCTTCAGCCATGTGGCTGGTATCCCAGGAGGCCGACGTTGCGCGCTTTACACTCTCTCTCCATCAGTAAGTTTTTAAAGCTACAGTCACAAGAGGTCGAAGAGAAGCCAGACAGATCAGCCAATCAAGATAATATAAATTTTTGGGCTAAAATTAGAACCGAATATTTCTATCATCAGACATATTATCGTACCTTCAATCCTTCAAGAAAAGTGATATTTCCAAGAAATCCTTCGAGCATACTAATCACACGAGATCCCTAAAAGAATCAGCATTGAGAATAAAGACCAGGGCACGGTTGTACCGGCGAAGGGTGGATAGTGCTATCTGATGGATAAATCCTATACGGTAGATAACTTTAATGGATATCGGCATCGACTTATCCGGCACTGCATAAGAGTTTATCCGTTGAATAGCGCTATCCACCCTTCGTACAACCGGGCCCAGACCAACGGATGCGATATAGCGAGATTAGTCATTACGGTCGTAGTCGTAATAGCTCGTGACGAATGAAGTAGGTTTTGGTGAACGCAATCAAGACGGCTTATTCATGGTTATTTTTAGGCAAACCCTCTCACCAAAGAGAAAATAATCTATTTCATTTATCTGCCATTTTGAAATTGTTTCAATGCTATTTTAATAAATTCTGGAAAAAAAAAAAAAGCATCTCGCTTGTTAACTGTTTCATGTTTGTGTCACTACGGCAAACAATATTGACTTTTTTCGGTTGCACGTACCAAGGGAAGAATTAATAATCCGCGTAAAGTTAAATTATAATGATATGATGAGATCGTATTGGATGTGTACTACCTTGTTGTATATTATAGAGGAGAAAAACTCATCCGGGCTCTTTGCGTCAAGTTTAACAGGATGCGAGTACAGTTCGGCGTCAGTTTCTAGCAGCCCAGTCAAGCTACTTGACACTCTATCATCCTGCAATGAATACGTAATAAATGTAAGGATTTTTTACATTTGACGTAATATAATGAAAATAATAATGATGATGATGATGATGATAATGATGATGATGATAATAAATGCCCGAAAAAGGTAAGTCTTCAACTTCTGTTTGAAGACAGTAAGTGATTGGATTTCACGTAGATTGGCAGGCAAGCCATTCCATAGTATCGGAGCGGCTGCATTAAAAGATCTGGCTTCAAACGTGGGAAGCATTTTCCCTTTAGGTGGTTCCAATAAAAGACTAACATTAAATATAAGATTATACGAAGAATTTGGCTTAACACAAATTAATTCTCTAAGATATAAGATGGAGATGTTCCATGAACTGCTTTAAGAGTTAAGAGTTAAATATTAAAATGAATGCGTAAGCGAATTTGCAGCCAGTGGAGTTCATAAACCGTCGGACAGATTAGCCATCCATTCGCTGATTGTTGTAAAAGAAGCCGCTTTATGAAAGATGATTTGGGCTTTTCTTTCAAACTAAATTATTTTACGTCATCCAATATGTTTGCAAAGTTGTGAAAAAAGTTTTATGTATAAAACTGTATAAATGTGGGTCTGAAATACTTTTTTCCACGACGGTATAACAGATGTCATCCCAGTGTCAGCAAAATAAGAAGCAAATCCTTCATTCAGCCACAGATCGTCCCACCATTTACAAGTTACAAGGTTACCGAACCACTTAAACAAGAAAAAGAAAACAAACGCATATTAAAAAGGTGGCATTATGTCAGTAGGTTTTTGAAAGTGTGAAAAAGTAAAGGATAAAATAAAGTTCAACAGTCACTGGTGAAACTTGGTAACAGAGTTTGTGACGTCACTTACTCAAAACTGAACACCTCCATACATTTCTTTGTATTGTGATTAACAACAGTAGCAGCTTTTTTCGTTCTCCTTTCAGTAATAGATCACGCAGGAAGTGACATAGGCACGAAAGAGGTGTAAGGAGAACACACTTTTTAAACACTTTTTGAGTGCTTAAGGCGCTTCCCAAGTGCTCTTTATTACTGAACGGAGCACGGAAAGAGCTCTTTTGTTCGTTTTATTATATATATATATATATATATATATATATATATATATAATAGTATATATATATATATACTTACTAATTTTATTTCTGTATTGATTTGTGCAAAAAAAAAAAAAAAAAAAAAAGGTTGGTCGAAGGATCTAGCAGCACTTTGCGCAGCACTGTGCTCCTTTCACTAATAGAGCACAGCACAGTAAACGACCAATCAGCGTGCACGTACTATCCTAACTATATATAATACAATTAAAATTTCCTCTAGCTTCATATTCAGTATTGAAGAAAAGAGACAAAACAAATGATTCCAAACAAGTAATGTACGTTAAATCCCTCAGCGGATGAATTATGAAGTTATTTACAAAGAAAAGTATGGATCTATTTTTGTGTTATTGAGAAGACGTCACAGACTCCTATAAACATTCTTTAAAATTATACAGTAATGATAAAAAGATAAATTATAAAAGATAAATTCTCTTAATTATACATACATCATATAAAGAAAAATCTTTAACCAGTGATTATTAGACCCTTAAAGATTGTTCCATTGACGTTTCAGCCTAATTAAATTTCGAACGATTTTCGTACTAGTCCCCCTTTTTTGCTTATGTAATAGGCGTTATTAGTCGTATCTCTGAGACCTAGATAGAACCTACCTGGTGAGCGATTTCATGGGCCATGAGCGTGGTCACTGTCATTTTATCTCTCTCTGTCGACTCCTTTGAATCCCATAACAATACTTCCTCTCCATAAATAATTAGTCCCCAGTTCTCCATCGCTGCTGTACCAAACTGTGGCACGGCAACGTGATCTGAATGGCAAAAAAAGAAGAAAACAATCCTCTGCTTTTGGTCTAGTTAAACGCTCATTTTTCAATAAAATACTATCTTTGAGATAGTAAACATGGTGCATTGTTGTCTAGCTTGTCTAGCTATAGTACACATTTTTTTGGTCAACATACTTTATATGGTGTTGCTTGTACTGAGGCTAGACCACAATTCACCTTGTTTATCGAACTCAACAAAATGCGTATTGATTGACTGATTAATTAATTATACAGCTTCTCATTAATCCCATATAGGTAACTGTCCAATTATTTTCTTAATTGGACAGGTCTTGTCAATATGGGATTAGTTAGGCAGCAATATAATTAATAGGTAATGGGATTTCATGCTCCCCAATCAAGAAATAATTAGACTCGAAAAATTCCTCTGACTGCAAAATTGGACTCGGCCTACGGCCTCATCCAATTTTGTCAGTCCTCGGAATTTTCCTTGTCCAATTATTTCTTAATTGGACCGCATGGAGTCCTATTACATATACTAATTGATTAATAGATCTAATTACATTCGTATGTAAATTTCCCATTTCAAACCATATAATGTTTTTACATAGATAACGACTAGTTTTGGAACTAGCTTGGACTGCGTCAGTGTTTTTTAGCTGAAACAAATGTGTCGTATCTACTAATGTTTTTACATGATCAGTCTCTAAAGAAGTATTCTATAGAACGGTCTGAACCCAGGTGAATGAATGTTAATCGAAGTAATATGATCATCCGGGTGGATGTAGTCCTGAGAAGGACTGTTTGATGTGACTGACGTTTCGACAACCTGAGAGAACGTCATCTTCAGAGTCAAGTGAAGAATAAAAGTCAGATTGGTCGTATTTATACTGCCATGATAACAATAGCCTAATTACATGAAGAAGCGTAATTGGCGGCATCGGTCTAATGAGTGCACTCAGGTTGTCGAAACGTCAGTCACATCAAACAGTCCTTCTCAGGACTACATCCTACCGGATGATCATATTACTTCGATTAACAAAGAAGTATTCCTTTATCTTCCTGAAATTTATTCGTTAATATTTTGTGGATATGAAAACATCTGAAAGAAATATTTCTCCAGAGAATATCATGTAAACATCACGTGGTTCGGAATGGGCAATTTTCTATTGATTGATTGATTGGCTTCTTATTTTTTTCAGCTTGTCACAAAGTAAAATTCGACTTTTAGCAATAGTTAAAACCATGCAGAAATAAATATTTTTATAAAACAACTGTTATGAATGTCGCGTTAATTCTAATTGGTTTAGAGCGCATTGCACGCACTCGCACTTTCCGTTGCGTCATTCCTATCTAAAATAACGGTTATTGTAATTTGTATTTTATAAAAGAAATAAAAAACTTGCTTACTGTGCTGTGTGCCGTTATAAAGCACTTGGGCATTGGCAGAACACTCGAGAAGTGTCGAGAAGCACTCCTCTACGTGTCATGCTTCTCCTAACACTTCTCTCGTGTTCTGCCAACCCCCGCGTGCCTTATGACTGCACACAGCACATGCGCGCGTTTTCTATTTCTTCAACTTATATAGAATTGATTGATTGCTACTATACCTTCTTTGGACAGTGGATATGGAACTCCAAGATAATTTTCGAAGAAAGTCAAGATTTTCCCACCAATACTCGATGCATAGTGAGTTTTATTAAGATAAGATGGACGGCTATAGATTCTGATCTAAAATGAAAGTTATATATTACTTAGAAGACCCACCTCCTATATTTCTATTCACCATTTTCCATACATCGGTTCACTGGCCAAACACACAGCGCTCAAGAGATGCGCCTAAGTACTTTCAAAATATTATTCACATTTGAACCTTGCAACCTCGACTGAATGCTTCGTGTTTGACCAATGAACCTATGCATGGAAAATGGTGAATATACTTTAAAAGCGCACACAAATCTTACGCCACGCTCACAAATGCCTCCAAACAATTGTTGCATTTGGGACAATTTAGATGCATTTAATGTGTTGACCCACATGCCTTGATTTGGAACAATTGTTTGAAGACAACAGAGTGTAACTCTGATATCTGTTATTTAACCTAATTGGTGATTATCAAGCGGTGATTTATTAAGTTCCAAAGGTTGCCAGAGTCTAAGTAATACTAAAACGTTTTTTTTTTAGCCCTGAATTTCATATTTGTAGTCTAGAATTATACTAAAACAATTAATTTTCACAACTGATAAAATCTTTTTTTTATTTTTGAACTGATTTTGCTTTGTGTGTGTGCAGCATTTCGATCTCCGGTGAGTATTCATATTCTAGTTCAATCTTCAAGTGATTGTTCTAAAATATCTGTTAAGAATCTCGCGCTTTGATTGGATGGGAGCGCGTTTTTTATGAGGGCACACAGCACACGCGCACACTTTCTATTTAATCATTTGTAGCCAAAATAACGGTTACTCTTATCCTTATTTTATAAAAGAAATAAGCAACATGCTTGCCTTGCTGTGGTAGCTACAAAGCACTCGGGGATTAGCAGAACCCTAGAAAAGTGTCGCGAGACACTCCGCTACTTGACAAGCTTTTCCTATCACTTTCGTGTTCTGCCAATCCCCGCGAGCGCGACTCCTATTTCTTCAATTATTTAAACAATTCTTTGCGGGACGGAAATTTTTCATTCTTATATTATATATTTCATTTCTCACCTTGATGTTGTTCTTGCTAATCGTCTCCACATATTTAAAGTCCCCTACTACAAATGCTAATAGATACGTTGACATGGTAACGGTCTTCTCGTAGTAGTCAATCTTCTGTCCATTAATTGTCTCAGTCTTGTAGATAGGCATGTTGGACAGCGCGACGTAATCAGCACGATGAGCGATAGAGGTATTAAATGTGGCTTTGAGGGCAGGTTCGTCAAAACATGGAAATGCTTTACGTGCGTACGTTTCTTGAAACTGAGTGCCAGCAATAAAGCTATGATAAAAGTGCAATTGTTCAAAATAAGACATCAAACAGCACTCCGCCAGTTTGAGGTTTAACACAACAAATGTATACAGCTTTACTGAATAGTGCATTTCAGGACCAAATTATTGTGGGTTCTCGTTGATTGAAATAAAAAGAAAATATACAGCTATTTGTTCTCTATATGTACATAGTATATGATTATCATTTTTTTTAAAGAGAGAGAGAGAGAGAGAGAGAGAGAGAGAGAGAGAGAGAGAGAGAGAGAGAGAGGGAGAAATAGATCTTTTGTTAAAATACGGACATGTCAAACATGTTACTTCAGCCGAATATGGGAACTTAAGAAATTACAATGTGTTGTATTTCATTAATTTAATCCTGGTCCTCACTAGTGCATAAGCACAAGCATAAGCACAAACGTGTACGTCCTCACTGGGGAATTTAGTGACATAAGCATAAGCACGAGCATTAGAAGAACATTTTGATCCTTATGCTAACATTATGCTTGTGTCGCTAGTGAGCTACTTACGCCTTCTGTCCATTGGGGCGAGTAATACTTTTACGAAACATCCCTGAAATCATGCTTTGAAAGAAACCCTGAAAAGTGATCTTCAGCAGGTATGGTCCCTCTTGAAGCTCTGAAGACATTTGGATTACATGGTAAAAGTATTTTTCGAATGGAAAATGATTCTTGACCTTCATGATCCCTAGGAAAAGATGAATGGGACTCAAATGTTGGAATTCATATCATTTATTTGTCATGAACTAATAGTAATACGCAATACCACTTAGCTATTGACTGGTTTCTTATCCTTGTCCTTCTTATCCTGGATTTTTGCCACACTACTCGTCGATTATTAATACACGTTACGCAAGTCAACTTTTCGCGCAAAGTTCGTTCGAAAATCAACATGCTACACAGGACAATTTTAAAGTTTTTTTAAAAGTAACGGACAAGGGCTCGTCATCCTCTGTCTAAGCCTCCATCTAGTTTGTTGACATCGTCTCATTGCCTGCAATTTAAGTAAGCGTTGCGCGAAAAATCGTGGATGAAGCTGTTACACTTACAAAATATTGACCATTCTGCATTGCGAGTTTTTGAAGCTGAATCATAAACTTGCAACGAGTTACCAGCATCAATTTTTCGCGCAACCTCATATCGCGATAAATCGCAGTTGCGAATCGTCCCGAGTAACATCATCTTATGGGTGCTAAAAAAAACAGTGTATAATGTTTTTGTATTTGACTTGTTGTTTGTATAAGTGTACATTACGCATACACTTGGGGAATATCCCACAAGCGTTGTGAAAGCGTTGTGTCAAAGTAGCACACTTTCTTCAGTTTTATTGGGAACAAATTAACTAACTACAGAATTATTACAGCCATGGCGATTCGTGTTACACGTGACTTTCTCTCATTAATGGCAGGTATTTTTAAAGCTGGGTTTCCTGTGCTAAACAAGTCACGTGGGGTACAGGTCGAGATCAGTCACTTTATTAAGACGGTGTCACACAGGCTTTGCCCGGGGGGCGGGGGGGGGGGGGTACTCCCATATATGGACTATACGGGGACGATCCGCTAAACAGGGTATGGTTTTTCGAGCTTCTTGTCAGGGTATGCAATTTCACTCACGTTCCAAGTTCTTCCTGAGTTTCCTGTCATATTCATCATATTCAGGGTTTCTCCTTTCGTATTGACCGAAACTGGTTATTATTTTTGGTCGTCCAAAAAAAAAAAAAAAAAAAAAAAAAAACAATACGCGAGCTGACATGATAATTGAAACAGGAACTCAGTGCAATTTATTATATCTTTTGTCACACAGGGTCTACAAATTTGAGTTTTTTTCTCATAAACAGGGTACCCCTTTCAGAATCCCAGCGGAACACCCCCACCCAAATCCTGGCGGAGTATTCCCCCGGGAGGCTATGTTCCATGTAAATGTACTTTGATGCATTCAACATGCAGTTTCAATAGGGATGTTAAGCAAAAACTGTGTCTTGAAATTTTTCCCAAACCGTTGCAAAAAGTAAAATAAGTATCAACTAAATTTTACTTTGACATTAGTGACATTAAATTGCAAGTACTTTAGTGTTGTCCACCTCTACGGAGACTAGGTCTTTTATTCTAATAAGGATGGCTGCCTGGTGTTAACATTTCATTTGGAGCCCCGGCACCTCCCCCCTCAGTACCACTTGCCTGGAGATAAGAAAAGAAGCACTTACTATTTTCGGATTTACTGAGTACTTGCACTGACGAGACGTTCAAGCCATTATTGTGCAGGATGATAAGATCAGTGTTGTTGTTGACCTCGATATCAATTCCAACACGACCATCAAATCGAGGCAGGTCAACAGTGATGTTCAGAAACAGGTTGTAATGTTTGGGGATGATGTTCGTAGGTAGACGTGGATTCCGCCATGCCTCGGTACCAGGGGTGGTGGGGACAATGGGGGTCGGCATTGCTGTGGATGGCTCGGTGGCGTTCTCGTCAGGTTTTTCCAGCACTAAGAAAAAAAGATTCCCTCAATGACAAATAATTAACTAAGTTGCAGTGATGTAAAGGCGATTTCCTTTAAGAAATGATTTTGTCTGAAGTAAGCTAATTTTTTTCAGAAAGTTATTATTCTGCTCCCCAACTAAAAGAAACTTCTAAATTTTCTTCGTTAACATAACTTTCGAAATTGTGTGTGAGTCTTCCATAGCGCGCGTAATAGTCTTGCCCGAAAATGCCTCGTTTTCGAATCTGAGCACGCGATACTTTTGTCAGTGCTCGCGTAATCGAAAAAGATCTATTGGCCGCGTTTTTCTTTATATAGCGCGATCATAGACCTTTTTTGAGACAGCGAACATGGTGCATTGTGGTCTAGCTTCGGTACAAACATCTTTTGTTCGTCTTGCCTTATATGGTGTTGTTTGTACCGAATCTAGACCACAATGCATCCTGTTTATTGAACTCAGAAAAGGCCTATGTCCGTGAAATAGAATTGTT
Organism: Actinia tenebrosa; assembly: GCF_029948245.1. NCBI lineage: Eukaryota > Metazoa > Cnidaria > Anthozoa > Actiniaria > Actiniidae > Actinia > Actinia tenebrosa. The sequence goes on along the minus strand of NW_028292569.1, from coordinate 20,019,733 downwards.
TATACACGTAGATATGATCCAATAATAATCTTATTGGTTTATGTTGCGCACGCAAATAGTTTTCTAGTCTATATGAATCATTGTTTACAAATTACTTTAGCCCTGATGATGCACTAGTCATGCGAAAGTTCGGAGTAAAAAAAGTCTATATGGCAATTGCCTTATCGTTAATAGACAGATTTACTAACACCATTGTTAGCATATGTTTGGGCAGCTATTATGGTTAAACGCATTAATTGTTGAGGCAGGACCAATTGGAAGATTCAGACTTATTAACTACGTACGTCAATGAAAAAACCGCTACCACTGGCAATGCGTAATGACGGTTGAGCATCTGGACTAGCCAAACGAAGGAAGAAAACTAAATATTTATCTCGATAATTCATTAACCATAACTGAATTATTTAAAAAAATTGAAAACTTTGGTCAGTTCAACGTTAGTAGTTAGATGTGGGTCTGTAGTAGTTAATTTGGCCAAAATAGAAATAGGACTATTATTTGAAAGGCGTCGTTGATGCGACGATTAGATCGACGGGCAGCACTTACTAATCTCACTCCTCCAATACCCAACATCGATTCTACGTGTAGCCAAGATCAGTTTAACCGCCGTCAATTTTTCGCTTGCCACACAAATGATTCTCGATCTAATTTTTGATTAGTGGTAAAAGAGGTGGCTTATTATTCATTGAGGACTGCGAAGCTGGAAGCCATATGCTTGATAGATAACTTATTTGTCTTACATGCCGAGTTCTCGAAGCAGGTTGCTTAACCATGCAAAGTCGCTTAAAATTGTAGGTCAAAATACATTTTTAGTTATCATCATTTCTGTCAGTAAATCAGATTATAAAGGAATGTTTGTATACATTCTTGATTAGTGGGTCATTGATATATTGAACCATAAATCAAACTTTGGACCCTAAATAAAGTCTATAAAACGGCTTCACAAACACCAAGACCTTTTTCTTTTAAATCAGCTAGATCAATAAAATTGTGAATTCGATGCCAATGCCGTTTGTTTTCGTCAAAACTGAATCCATATTCAAAATCAAAAGTTAAAAAAGACATCACTTTCGATATTCTGAAGTTGAAACCAAATAGATCAGTTAGTTCTTAGATTTTCTCCTTTTTTTTAACTCCAAGCAATAGCGTAATCTTCGCTTTCGCAAAAAGATCTATTCTGAAAGATCCATGAAAACAAAAACAAGTCCGATAAAATTTGACCTGTGATAGCTACCTTAATCTGCCGGAAGTCACAGACTTCACTGAGAGCATCAAAGCTAATATATTTGTTAACAGGTCAGATACAACATTAGCACAGTTGCTTTCATTGCCGCTTTGTGATAATCTAAAAATAGCCATAACAAACCGCATAACACATGCTTTGTTCATGCCAAGCCCAAAACTTCTGAACCCAACAAATTGCATGTATTTTGGAATAAAAATAAAAACAAGTGACGCGGAAAGGGTACATAAACATACTTTTTGTTATATAAATATCAATGTATCTAACGCTATTAATATGAGTTAATGTGGACTGTACAGCTTTTGATCTGATCATGAGTTCGGTACCCATCCCTTTTCCCCATCTTATAACAAGATGCAATATCCCTACCATTATGACTTTGAGACTGAAGAGAGCATGATATATCATTAGACATGTATTGTCAAAATACTACCGTGATTATATTACATCTGTCTAGCTATACTACATCACACAATATCATCGTAACCTTTATAAACCACCATGCAAACTAGTGATCTGCCGATAAAATATTTATATACAACCACACAAATTTCAAAATTAAACATACCTTCGCGCTTTGTGGCTGTTGCTACCCCGTACAAAACTGCTAGCACAATTATGATGATGACCAAAATAATAAACAGCACTGCCATTATTATCAGTTTTGTTCGGCTTAAAAACCATCCTTTTGAATCACTCGAATTGTCAGGTTTCACCACGGTAGACGGAGGGTGCAGAGGAATCTCTTCGTTAGGATGGTCTCGAGATTTCATTTTTTTTAGCCTTTTGAAGTCACGTAAGGAAGGATAAAATATAATTGATCTAGGAATCAAACGACTCTTGTCAAGGCGCTACTATGCTACATGGACAAGGGAGTGGTACGTCTGTAAAAGTATCGTAATTAATTGGTGATCCGCTAAGATGCTTTTCAAGGGACTAAGGTCGCGTTACAATGTAACCTTAAGTGTCACGCAAAGAAAAAATTCTGTTAAATTTTTACAGAGCCTTTGAAAGATTCGTATTAGACCGCGAGAGGACGACTTTTTCTCATCCATTGAAATGGCCTTATTCATAATCGAAACGTATATAAATAGAACTAGAACTAGAACTAGAACTAGAACTAGAACTAGAACTAGAACTAGAACTAGAACTAGAACTAGAACTAGAACTAGAACTAGAACTAGAACTAGAACTAGAACTAGAACTAGAACTAGAACTAGAACTAGAACTAGAACTAGAACTAGAACTAGAACTAGAACTAGAACTAGAACTAGAACTAGAACTAGAACTAGAACTAGAACTAGAACTAGAACTAGAACTAGAACTAGAACTAGAACTAGAACTAGAACTAGAACTAGAACTAGAACTAGAACTAGAACTAGAACTAGAACTAGAACTAGAACTAGAACTAGAACTAGAACTACTAGAACTAGAACTAGAACTAGAACTAGAACTAGAACTAGAACTAGAACTAGAACTAGAACTAGAACTAGAACTAGAACTAGAACTAGAACTAGAACTAGAACTAGAACTAGAACTAGAACTAGAACTAGAAATAGAAATATAATAAATATAACCGGTTTTATGAAAAGGTAACCCACCCCCCACACACCCCCCACCCCTAACATGAGCTTGCTTAGGTGGTCAGAATTTCACACTGGAATGCTTTGCAAGTGAAAGGTCAATTCCTGTTTTGGCGCCTTGTGCACACCCCTAGCTCCGCCCCTCCTTCCCTCTTCCCCCCCTCCACCCTTGGGAACCAAAATGTCAGCCATCTATGTAGCACTATAATGGGTCTCTTACCTTAATAATCTTGTCAGTTTTTCAGGTGCGCATGCACCGACTGAGTGTTGGGCCTGGGAAAAACAAAACAAAATCAAAACAAAGCCTTAAGCCAAGCTTGGCGCTGAGAGTGGAGCGCTTTGCAGAGGCAGTGGGGAAGCGTTGACGTCAGAACTAGGCTTGGCTGATCTGATTCTGTGCCTTTGAAAAAGTACAATATTTCGTAAATCAAATGGCATAGCATGCAAATGCTTGGAGACCAACAACCAAACAAGAATACTTAAAATGCTGCAACCCACAGAAAGGCACCAATTATTGTTTTGGCCAGCCATGCATGGCCCAATTGGCTTATTCATGCAAATTTACTGATAGAAAATCATCTATTCTGGGTAAAAAATGAAGAAATCAAACATGAATTTCAAAAAGGGCAGCTGTAGAGGAAACCCCTTCAGCCTTAACTGCACTCGAATGCCTCAAAGTAGGTTTGGAATTCTAAAATCAAACCGAATTCCTGACACCCTAGGCTCTTTCGGGCAAGTCCTGGACCAAGAGTGAAGAGTAAGTTCTGGGGGGGATGGGCATCCCAGCATAGTGACCTTCTTAAAAAACAGGTTAGATAGCAAAGCACATAGTATGCTCGTTGCCAAGAAAACTATAAACAATCCAAACAACACAACTCATGATTTCAGTGATTCATAGATCTAGTAAGAGTAAACTCATACTCGAATACGGCATTTCATAGTTTACTCGTTGCCAAGAAAACTATAAACAATTCAAACAACACAACTCATGATTCCAGTGATTCATTGATCTCAGAGTAAGAGTAAACTCTTACTCGAATACGGCATCTTAGTATAGTTTATTCGTTGCCAAGAAAACTATAAACAAATGAATCCAAACAGCACTCATGATTCTAGTGATTCATAGATCTAGTAAGAGTAAACTCATACTTGAATACTTGAATCTTATAGTTTATTTGTTGCCAAGAAACTTTAAACAATCCAAACAACACTCATGATTCTACTGGTTCTTTTTTCTATGAATAATAATGGGCCATGTTCATCAAAATCCTCACTAAAATCTTTCGATAAAAATGGATTCTATTAAACCAAATAGTATATCAATGATTTTGGGCTCGTTGCTGAATATACAAGAGAGTCTTTAATATCCAGGTCGCAAGCGACAACATTTTTTCAAATGAGACAAGTAAATGTTGGTTCAAAAATTACCAGTTTTCGAAGGCAAATGGATATTATTTCTGTTTTTTAACTGCGAAGTATTACTTTAGTTTTCAAGCCGCAAGCCCGGTATTTTGTTACCGTAAGTCCAAGAAAAGTTGCCTTGTATTAACGTGTCTGTCGCAAAATTGACTCGTTCTTTTGTAAATCGAGTCAAAATTTTCAAATTTTCCGCGCGCTTCAGTGATTACGAGCTAATGCAAATGAGGCGGCAAAGACAATATGTCCGGGCATTCTGCGCCCTAAAGAATAAGTCGTATTTTATAAAGAAATAAATTGATCTTCCCCATTCTTCACAGAAGATTAGAAAATAACCAAATAACTAGCATCGTGCAATTAAAAAAAAATGTTATTGTGCTATAAGCGTGGACTTGAAGCCTTCGCGTTACGTGAAATTCTATTCCAATAGCGCAGCGCAACCGTGACGTCATAAAAACGAAGACAAAGGCGAAATTCGGACAAACAAACTTACAAGTTTACTTTCAGCAGATAATTTTCACAGCCGATCGCAGTTGATCTTAGTTTACATGGGTTATTATTGTAACTTTAAGTAAAAATAATAAAATCGGTTCGTATAATCCTCGTAGCGGTTAAACAGAATGCAATGTTTGTCCGAATCTTTAAGCTATTTTTAGAATCAGTGCGCTGCGCTATTATACACAATGTACATAAATGTCCTTAAAGGTACCTTTTTACAATCGAGAAGTGTAAAACACTTCATATGGATATCAAAACATCTTTATGTAAAAGAATTAGAAGTATTTTTTTACCAGTTTTCAAATCTGTTGAAGTTGGTCTTGAAATTTTTTGGGAATCTCTAAAATTCTGATTTGAATGAAAGACATATGCATTATAGGTAAATTTCACTAAACCTGATATTGCAATATCTGATCTTTATTATGGATGGGGTATATTATATTTATCTTGAATAATAAAAATAGTTAAAGAATGTTCCCTTTTAAGTTTATTTTGATAGTTTCTAAGATAATGGGAGCTCCGCTTTTAGGCAGGTGGCAGGTAGTGCGTAAATTGATATTACTAAAACAAGCAATTATTCACCTCAGGTTCAGTGTTTATGGTGAAGATTCGAAGCCTTGTGGCTCGATAACTATTCACCGATAACTACTTAGCCTTCTGCGAATTATTGTTAAATACCAGCCAATTAAATAAATATAAATATACACGCGGACTGTCATGCTGTTGTGGTCTCTCTATTTGCGGATCCGTCCGTCGATTTGATGGACATCAAAAACGGGGGTAGGGGAAGGGTCCCACATTTTCGACACGAGGTCCAAGAGATTTCAGATACTGGATACAACTTTAACCAAAAAAGGAGATAGATATATATTAATAAAGATAACTATCCCTCACCCCTCCCCCACTTAAAAACGCACACCAACACCAACACCAGCACCAGCACCAGCACCAGCACCAGCACCAGCACCAGCACCAGCACCAGCACCAGCACCAGCACCAGCACCAGCACCAGCACCAGCACCAGCACCAGCACCAGCACCAGCACCAGCACCAGCACCAGCACCAGCACCAGCACCAGCACCAACACCATTACTATTCACCAAACGCAGCTGCCATCCAAATATGTTTAGTGATATTTGCCATACATCGTTTAAAACTGAACAAGTCATTTCGAAGCATATATAGATACGGCTACGTTTTCCCCTTCTTTTGTAAATTCTCTAATTGCTGGATTTAACTTGACGTCATTTCGTTTCTTGGGCAGAATGCTCATAAGTTGGATGACAAGTTTTCAATATAATTTTTTTCTTGTTGACAACACATGGTGGTCAGTGTTTGACCACTAGGAGCAGATAATGAGATTCAAAGACTTTATCAGCTGATTGAACCTCAGTAAAAAGGTCGTTTGCATTATTGCTTCATTTTACTACCACTACCAAAATCCTTCGAGAATTTTCTTTCTTATTCAAATTTGAGACAATTGGTGCTAACTAACTGAAGAAAAGAAAGTGTGCAATACGATCTGGTAGTGGTAATAAATAACACCAACATGCAAGTGACTTATTTAACCATAAAAGGGTCAACAATAACTATTTCGTGTTCTGCACTGCATGAGCTTGTCCTCTCTTTAAGCCTCGCAATATCCTATACATGGCTTACATCATATGGTCAGATTAGATAATGTTTCTGGAGGTTTGATTCCAGTGCGTTTTCTATTTCCTCTTGGTTCTTTTTAAGCCAAAGAATACGCTTTTTGATATCATTTTCTACTTGTTCAGAAAGAAGGCGATCTTCATCATCGATATTTTCTATAATTCTTTGATGAAACGTTTGAACCTGAAAAGATAGAGAATTGAACTAATTAAAGTAGTGAAAATAGCAATAAGTGCTGCAGTAGCTCTTAGCAGCGCGAAGCACTTACGGCTATGCTAGAGATTTCGGGCCGAACACAGCTTTCCAGTGACCCATCGTCGAAATTTTTTCATTTTTCCTCTGACGTTGGATATTTTAAAGTACTTTCAAAAAACGAATATGAGACCATGCATTTGAAATATATATATATAATATATAGACATTAGACATGTACATAAAACGGTGATGTGCATGGGCCAAGTCCAAGTGATCGGTTTCGTCATCCACAGGAAAAGGGGACGACAAATTAAAAATGTAGAAGAAATAAAAAAAACTAATGCAGAATCGAATAAATGCTGGCGAGTTGTGTTTAGTTCCATACTGTATTTTATTTGCTACTTCAACCTTGATAATTACATATCAATTTTAGAAAGCTTGGCAAAGATCGCTATTTTGAATTTTAATTATGTTAAATTGGAAGTAGCGCGTTATACAGAAGCGAAATGGATGAATTAAATCCAGCATTTGCATAAATAATTATCATGTACACTAGAAAGGAAACAAGCACCTGGGGATATTAGGTGGTTCAGCTCATAACATGTGACGTGACAGAAATGACGCTAAATTTAAAGTGCTTATAAGCCTTTACACAATATTTTCAGAACTGATTCTTTAAATAATGATTAGTTGATTGTGAAAATAATTCGTCATTTGAATGTTGGGTCTTTGAGATACGAAGGTTTATATTTCCAATATGTTAATGACTATGACTTAACATAAGGGATTTGAGTTATTTTGTGGCAACTTTTAATATTGAACGCCGGACATTTTTTGAAAACAAATTTGTAAGACCCTTGACGTGAGTCACGAGTAAAAGGGTGATGCTTTTAAAATACTGTAATCCAGAACGAGTGCAGTGTTGTATATTAAATTGTGTTATGTTACATCATAGTCATTAACATATTGAGAATATAAACCTTCGTATCTCAAAGGCCCGACATTAAAATGACGAAATATTTTCACAATCAACTATTCACTATCTAAAGAATCAATTCTGAAAATATTGTGCAAAGACTTATAAGCACTTTAAGATAAAGAGACAGACCCTACCTCAGCTAATTCATAAGGAGTATTGAAGTTACTGAGAATTTCAGGAACCACTTTGGAATAGAGTGACGTGTTTGTATCATCAAATCTGAGGAAAACATTAAGAGACAAGATAAATAGCTCAATAATATTCTTTCTTCACTGCCCGTCTTGGAAACTGGAATTGGTCGACTTGTGACTACAGCCACTGACAACCAAAGGGACTATACTATTATTCTTGGTTCGACTTCCAAAAAGGTATACCCACTCGGTAGAAATACAAGGCGATACATGCGAGGAGTATACTTGGTAAAACCTAGCTTTCATAGTTGAGGTTGACACTTTGAAAATATTATAATTTTTTGATCCAGATAGTGGAAGGGATTATCAGCAAGTGCGCGGTTTGGGGGCCGAAAAGTCTTTCCTATGATGCCTTTAATATTGTCTTGCGTAAACCTTACGTTCAGGGCAGTTACACTCTATTGCATTCTAAAATTGTCAGTTTAAGTGGAGGCCAAAGTCCTTTTCACCGTTCCCAGCGCCATTTTGAAAGCTAAGCTTACAATGATAGAGACGTGAATAATTGTCCAAGGTGTTAGAAAAGATCTCTATCATTGCAAGCTCACCGTTCGTCTTGTTTCGATGCAAATTCACGGCTACCTTTCAAGATGGCGCAGGGAAGTGTAAAGGGGACTATTGGGTCAATACAATAAATGTATAGAAACTAAACCAATTGCAACAATTGTTTGAATGCAATAGAGTGTAACGCTCATGTCTGATTAGGAAGACAACTTTCTCAAAAATAAGAGTCTATGAAAGTAATAAAATGCTATTTCAGAAGAGCTTCTGCAATAGCCGCGAAATTCTTACCTTTTCACAAAAAGTTCCCAGTGAACACGTACAAAGTTCCAAGCTAGCTGACTACCAATGGGGTTGTATTTACTAATACAGTAGAATATATATTGGATGTCTTCCTCTTCAAATCGTCCAGGTACCAGGGTATACGACAAATATCTACAGGAAATATAACATTATCATAATAGTTTCATTATTGCTTTTCAAAAGTACTGACAAACCTTAAACAGGAAAATTTTACCTTTTACTAATCGATAAAACCATTTAAATTCTTCATTCAAAGTATACAGATAATTTCTCTGGCATAAATTTGAAATAAATTAAAATGGAAAATAACTATCATAAAGCCGCACTAACTTAAGAATATCAAGTTAAACAAAAGTTCGCTGAGAACACGCTCGTCATCCAATTTCCAGCCGAATTTTGCGAACATGCGCAGATCGTCTTTTTATAAAGACCATAACTGAGAACATTAAATCGAAACTCAAATGACGCCTTGATTAATGATAAATTGACATTCAAAATGTAAAGGATATCCTTAGGATAGTCACCCCTTAAATTGAAATCATTTAGAATATCAATAACTCACCGGTCTATGACCCATGCCTCTCTTGATGCAGATAAGCCGACCAAGATTGTCCTTTTATTCGCCTCGTTTTGTGTTTTGTTGTACTGGTCGTAAAGAAAGTTCCATTCCTTTACCCCACCACGAGCAATACCATGGTAGAAGGTAAGTTCACGAAGGTTTGGTGGAATGCTGAATAAGATCGACGTAAAATTAATTTATTTTTGTTGTCCTGTACTCAATGTCTCTTTTGTTGTTGGTCGTAATATGTAACCCAGTTTAATTTATGAAGCAAAGTTACATAACAAAACACACGTACACATGTCATGTTAGCGGTGATCATTTAAAAGAGAAACTCAAAACTCAAGCAAAAGTCATAATAGAAAGACTTCAAACCACGTGTCATTCCTGTGAAACCATTAAACAAAGGAGTGATACTCCAGGATATAATGCGTGATCTGAATTGGGAAATCATTACGTCCCAATTGGATGTTGACAAAACATCTAATTCTCGAATTTGCTTGAGTGATCGCGAAACAATGGCCTCAAGTCGAGGTTTAACTTCATGTTTTCATACATGTTCTGTATCTTACCAGATTCAACCTCGACCTGGAACCATTATTTCGTGGTCACTTAAGCGAATTCGGTCTATCGGTGCGTACAAGGCTTTTGGTGACAGCTATTTTCAATTTTTAGGACTGTCACACGTAGTGTGAAATGGTTCTATATTTTAATTAAGGAAAGCGATCCACTATAGCTAGTTCAGTGTAAAGTTTTCGCAAAGGATGCACAAAGTGGCTGCCTGCGTATCACACTCACAGTGCATTGCATTTCTCATGGCTGCATAAAATGTTGCCGACAACACTGCACCTTGTTTTTTAGCCTTAAATATGTCGTTTAAAATCACAAGTGACCATGGAAACAAGCAATATACCTAATTACCTTCGTATGTAAATTACTTATTTCAAAGCATGTGATGTTTGTATGGTATCCTCAAGAGTAATGTTTCTTTCAATTTTTTTCATATCCACATGAATATGAACGAATAAATTTTGAGAATCATAGAGGAACAATTCTCTAGAGACTGATCATGTAAACATCACATAATTAGGTGTATAATTAGCATGTCCTTTATTTTTCCTTAATAGAGAATTTACACACGTGATCACAAGGCAGCCATATTGGTGTACCAAACAATAGAAAATATTGTTTCGGTACACTAAGATAAAAACGCAACTAACCTATTAGCTTTTGGATTCCTCATCCACGCCTGAAATAGTTGGGTGACGTTGTCGACACATGACTCGTACTGAGCTTCACAGAAAAGACGCAGTAATTCGAACCGCATTGCCCTGGAATGTAGTTCAAAAGTATAAATAAAACTTACAGCATTATAGGAACACTTTCATGATAACGCAGCCCACATGTACACAGTTCCAGAAGTCTGCTTTTAATTAATCAAATTGACAGTACTTTGAGTAAGTAAAAGGAGACAAAACTACATAGATATTGATGGTTTTCACGGCGGCCATGTTGGAGGAACTTAACAAAAGAATTGTCAATGAATTCTTTTGTTATATCCTCCAACATGGCCGCCGTGTCTTTTGTTATTTAATTATCTTGGAAATGGTTGAAAACCATCAATTGGGCTGTACTGGTCGCGTAATTATGAAGAATTATCGAAATAAATTTACTTTTTACGTATTCGCTTGAATATAACTCCATCATTCAATTAATCTAAAAATTTGCTAATAAAAGAAATGGGTAACAATAAGGATTTGAAGTTTACAAACTATCAGTTGCAATAATTAAAACATTAAGACTACAAATGACTTACAAATCCAAACACACCTTGAGTTAGCTAGCTTTAATATGTTAATTTTAGCTATATTGATTTTCAAGATACAAAATAGTTTGCATTGATTTTAAAACATATTAATGATATGTAACTATGAAGCTAGGTAACTCAAGCTTACTTGTCAATGGCTCCACCAGTGTCTTCGATCCCAAGTCTATCGTAATGGTTTTTCCCAAGATATACGAGATATTTCTAAAGCAAAGAAGAAAACTATGGTTTTCATATCATCGTATCATTACTTATCTCATCAACTAGATAATGCAGTTTTTTGCTTCCAAAGACTGTTGGAAAATGGAAAATATTAGAAAATGTTTGAATACGCCTCAAAGATAAGCAAACTTTTATAAATTCTATTATTTAACATAAAATTAAATTCAAACCTTATATTATTCAAACCAGGGGCGGCGGAAGCGGGGGGGCCGGGGGGGCACTGGCCCCCCCACTAGATTTTTTTGGGGGGCCTGGCCCCCCCAGAATATAATGCCTCACACACAAAAAAAAACGCATGAGATTTGGTTATGATTACCATTATTTATTATTTTGATATTACATAATTTTCTGTATCTAAAAAATATACGATATATCTAGCGACGACTTGCATCATTTTTGTGTCTCTCAGCACAATTGCAAGTGGTTAAATGTTACTGATTGAAATATCACACATACACGTTTGTAATCAAGCTAAACAGGGAGAGGGGGGGGGGGGTCATTTCAAGGTACCGTGAAATATTGGAGTGCCCCCCCAAAATTTTTCAGCTTCCGCCGCCCCTGCAAACCTTGCATGGCACATAACATCACACAAAAAAAAAAAAAAAAAAAAAAAAAAACCTGAAAAACTTTGTGATGACATGGTCATCGCGACACTGCAGAAAAACGTTTGTACTTCAGCACGTTTTCTAAGAGCCGTAGACGAAGCGAGAAAACATGTTCGTTTACACCTTTTGCCGTTCATTAACAGAAAATGTACATTCATGTGTGCCAATAGTTGTATCAATAACGTGTAATGTACTTTCATCAACACCACAAGTAACATCATTAGCGCGGATCAACTTTCAATAACGACAATTCGAATATGCGTGTACATTCATAGGCATCAATGGACAATCAATAGCGCGTTTGTACATTCATATGCGCGGAATGTATTTTCTAATGCATTATGTATTTGCAAATGTTTGTCGAACCACGCTATAGAATATAACATTGACCTTCATGATTGTCCAAACGCATTATAGATTGTCAATGGTTATGCTAATAGCACTAATGAATTTTCACTTTTGGGTAAATGATTGTCCATAAATGCTATTGTTTGTCATTTGGTGTTATTGAAGTTGAATTTCGCGCACAAGAAAATACAATCCGCGCATATGAATGTACAAACGCGCTATTGATTGTCCATTGATGCCCATGAATGTACACGCATATTCAATTGTCTTTATTGAAAGTTGATCCGCGCTAATGATGTTACTTGTGGTGTTGATGAAAGTACATTACACGTTATTGATACAACTATTGGCACAAATAATTGTACATTTTCTGTTAATGAACAGCAAAAGGTGTAATTACGATTTTGAGACGACAATACCACAAAATATGGACGGCTAGTTGGGTGAAAATATAAGCTAAGGGCGCAAGCAACAAGCGTGAAAATTTGACGCGCGCGCGCACAAGCTTTCCTTTTCGCCGGCTCGTTAGCCAAGCGGAAACCTGAATTTTGAAACGGCAATACCACAAAATATTGGAGACTATTTAGTGAATCTTGATACATATTAATGTTTTTAAAAAACATCTTCATTTATGATATAATGTAATGCAAACCTACAAAGAAACACTTATAAAATCAAGGCATACTCGAATAGTCTAATCCTTACCAGTAGATATTTATAAGCTTTGCTAGTTCGTGGTAAAATATCTTGGAGTTTAACTATTTTTTGAAATAAAACTTTCCAAGGGACATATTCTGTTTCTTTTCTCATGTACTCAGTCATGTTAATGGCTGTAGAGTAGTTGAGTTTGTTGCCCCTTTGAAAACACAATAAGAAAGTCAGTAGAGAATCAAAGCGAGCGTTAAAATATTTTATGTAAATGGAGGAAACTCAAACTGACTCACTCTGCTAGAAGAAATGCGTCCATAAGAATTCCAGCCCTGTCTGAGGGACTGAGAACCTGGGAGAAAAGAAATTGAGATCAATGATGAGTTATGTTAGCACTATGCATGGTTTCTTTAGCATGACTAGTAGGCATATTATCAGATCATCTTGTAATAATTAATAATCTGTTCGCATTTCTATTGTTCAACATTACGCGTGGTTATCATTCAGATGCGCGCATGCGCATTGTTCCCAGTACTGTGTGATTATCGTTCAGCTGTGCGCATGCGTATTGTTCACATTACCGTGTGATTATCATTGAGCTGTGCACATGCGTATTGTTCTCATTACCGTGCGGTTTTCATTCAGCTGTACGCATGCGTATTGTTCTCATTGCCGTGTGGTTGTCATTCAGCTGTGCGCATGCATATTGTCCACATTACCGTGTGGTTATCATTCAGCTGTTTCGCAAGTGCTTTCCAGTTGCTCTCTTCGTAGTTGGTGATGTAAAACCCTTTGTAGTTCGTATTTGCTTTGATCCATCCACGACCATCCCAGGGAATGACCGCTGAATATTATGAATAATGTCGTTAATGAAACATTAGTTTATAAAATTCAATACTTACATTTATTCCCAAGCAATCCAACAAATAAAGTTCTAATTCTTGAATATGATTTCTGGAAAAGACCCCTTTTTCTGTTTATGGTATGAAAAGTTTTTGTTTGATTCACACACATCAATGCTAGTTTATTTTCCAAAGCATTGTTTTCCAAAGCACGTTTGAAAGTCAAACACAGGAACCAATACTAATTACAGCGATACGCATCAAAGCATAACCAACATAAAATGGCCTATTTAACAGTGGACTTTCATGGACTATCAACATGAAGTAACACATACTTGATGACATGTTCATCCAATCAAAATGGCTGCCTGTCTTGTTGTTGATGACGTAGGACAGTGGAATCACCCATGAGTATCTGAATGAATAAAACCAAGGGATCATGTATTGATTATAACCACGGTGGAGTATCAAAACTAGACCATATACACACACACATATATATACATATTAATTGTAAGAAATTGCACGACTTTGCACAAATTTGTAAGCTTAGTAGACTGTTTGTTAGTTAACTTTTTCACTGATATATGGTATGCGCTCTACTGTTAAGTTGAGTGGGATCGAGGCATGATAATTACTCATGGTACACTAATACCACACGCGCTGTTTTACCCAAAAGGAGACTTGTAGGTTGAATTGGTGACGTTGTCGTCTAGAAGGAAGCGACTTTGATTGACCAGATAGTGGGTTGAGTTGATTCTGTTGAACGTTACCACAGGGTAGCCCATCTGTAGTATCCATGCATCCATGATTTGCTTAATACCCACGCACTTCCCACGTGCACAACTAGCCTATACAAATAGTTCATTAATGTAAATAAATGGGTTTTTATCAAAAAGTCATGTTAAGTAGGACATAATCACGTAAATATCTATATGACACATATGCCATAAACATGAGTTGGCGATAGGAGGAATACGAATGGACCTCTTTCCCTTGCATTTGGAGGTAATATTTTGCCCGTTTCACACCAAGTTTTGTTCCCTATAGTATCATTTCTTTGTTTAACGGTTGAACTTAAACGGCAAATGAATATGGATACAACTAAAATAAGGAATCTTTTTCTCAAGAGAATGACAGGCGGTCTGGGATGGGAAAATATTAGGCAATAGCTAGAGAGGTCTATATCTTTGTTATTGGTTGTATTTGAAGGAAAAAAGAAAGTCTGTTTTTCATAGCAAGTGTATCCATTTTCTAATGATCATGCACTTGTTACTTTTGTAGTTATAAGGGAAATTATCACTCACTATTAACTCATGCAGGTTTGATACTGAATTAGCCATGCGCATAATTCTTGTCTACAAAAAACTAGACGCGTTACAAGTGTCACAATAGTCCCCTTCAAAGTTCCCTGCGCCATCTTGAAAGGTAGCCTTGCCTTTGTATCGTAGCGAGACGAATGGTGGGCTTGTAATGATAGATATGTGTGAATAATTGTCCAAGGTGTTAAAAAATGTCTCTATCATTACGAGCTCACCGTTCGTGTCGCTTCGATGCAAATGTACAGCTACCTTTTATGGCGCAGGGAAAGGGACTATTGCTATTCGATATTAACCTCAGTCATGGCTCTCCACAGGTCATCTGATTCAGCGTTAGAAAAGGCGTGTCTTTTCAAGTAGATCTGAAAGAATTAAGAGAAAATCATTCTATAGCTATATGATAAAAATGTTGTGTGATAGCAGAGATGCAGCTTAAATATATATTGATGTGGTTTAGAGAAAGGGATTCGGTTTCCCATTACGCATTAGTTCAACAACAAAAATAGAAAGGGTTAATGTAGAGATAAAAAAAAGGGTAATATATCGGCTCTCTCCATGACTCGACAAAACTGGTCGACTTCCTGTTACAACCACGGGAACTTCCACACCAAAACGCGCTCATGATTTATCTTGTGTAACAAAACGCGCTCATCTCCCTTGATTCTAAGGCTTTCGCTACGCCCTTCATTGAGAGCAATTTTGGTATGAATATCAATTCGTATGATGACGTTGAAATGGTTTCCGATTGTCTTCCAGAAATCTATGCAATAACAGCATGTATCTAAAGCTACGGTATCTTATTGTATCTAAAGCTACGGTAAGTTCGTTTCCCACTCGAAGCACAAAATACGCAAAACGCTCAAAGCGCTGTAATAATCCACGAACTCAAATCATAAATGTGCAGAGATTGAAGAGATAGGGATATGATAGGGAATGATATCACTGACTTTCTTTAGAACATTATACTGACTTTTAACCCGTCAAGAAATGTCTCCTCTCCAAGAAAACTCTCCATCATTCTGATAATGCAGCCAGCCTGGTAATAAATTAAAAGAAATGAATAAGTTTTAGTATTGATTTTGCTCTCAGTCTAATTAGATAACTTTCAATAACCATTTTTATCTCAATTGAATCCAGCTGACTGATAAAGAAAGATATATTTTGTAAGTGCATATCCAATTTTTTTAAACAACGGATACCTAGAAAAATGGGAAAGGAAGAAGAATGAAATTGAAGACAACAATTAACGATGACGACGATGACGATGTCAACGACAACAACAACAACAACAACAGCAAAATATACAAAGACTAGAAGAAGAAAAACAAGGAAAAAGGGTTGATGGCGGAAGAAAGTAGAGGAGTTGAAGGAAACTGAGTATGAATCTAGCATGAACAAGAGGGGTTTTTATACTGACACATTAATTGTTGGTTTAAGTGGTTTATATCGTTTAAAATCATCAATCAAGAATTGAATAGCTTGTGAATGTCTGCTAATCATGCTGTATGCCTAGATTGGTTTACTATATTGGTACTATTAAACTGAAACTGAAACACTGTTGTCGCACCTTACTATAGTAGATAGTAGACGGCAGGTCCATCACATCAGAAGCTTTTCTAGATTCCACTCTTATTGGATTAGAAGACACTTTACCATCAACTTGGAATGAGTCTCCCATTATTGTAGTGATCATGTCATCTTGCTGTAAGAATCATACAAACATAAAATATAAATGATGATGGGTAACTTGATTTAAAAATTTTTATCAGGCCCTAAATTATTCGGCTGGAGATTTTAAAGGTTACGAATCCTCTTTGAGTGACCCCAAAACAATGCTTCAAGTGAAGATTGGACTTTGGACTTGATAAAATACCTACAGTAAATGTACGAATACATAAATCAAACTAGTCTCCAAGACTCCATAGACTATTTACAAATCATAATTTGATTTAGAATGATTTTATAGTAACTACTTGCTATTTTTTTTTAAATGAACTTTTATTAGATTATCATGATCTATAACGGGGATATGTTGTTTATAAAATATGGATTGCTAGATAAATCGTTTATTTCAATACAATACATAATCATTTATAAAAAGTCTATATAATAATCTAACTATGAAATAATAATCGATAATATGCACATTATATTTATACGATACTATAGGAAAGATTGTGACGTTTTCATAAAAATTCAGGTTTCAAAGATAATAATAATAATGATATAGAAAAGCAGCCCTTAGAAAATATGGTTTAAAGAAGGGAATGAATTTATCATTCTTATACCCCATTCACACCAAGGCTTAAACATGTTTTAAAGTGGTTTAACTAAACAGGTTTGGAAAACTATCTACGAACACTGCACAATATTTGGTGAAATAATACATGCAAACTATCCTTTTGTCTTGCTCTGATAATATTTTAGAAAGTTTCATTATTTTGTAGGTTTCTAGTTTCTCATTTTTTTCCTAATGAAAACATAGTTTAACTAAACACGTTTAGGTGTGAATGGGGTATTAATCTATATGTCAAGTCCATGTCATGTCTATTGTATTTATCTTACTGTAAATTTACTGTTATGTTATATCAGGACTCCATTTAAATTACCCTTGCTAAACTAGATGAGCCTGTATAAATATTGACTTAAATAAATAAAGGAGAAAAGGCTACAATGATAGTCAATATTTACCTGTTTCCACTCTGGTTGGGCTATCTTCATTCCCACGTTCTCGAAATACGTTGCAAAGCCTTCATTCAGCCATAAGTCGTTCCACCATTTCATTGTAACAATGTTACCAAACCACTAGGGTTTAAAAAAATCAACTGAACTTGATCACAAACAAGGAAGCAAATGAACGAACGAGGAGAATAGAAAAACTACATGAAAGGAATACCAATAGACGTTTTTTTCCCGAAATTGTGGAAAAAGAGGTGTGTTGTTAGACACTCATTTACTCAGCGTTAGCCTCATTTTGCGTCAGAATATTATTATCAAAACCAAATTGACGTAAATCATTCTTTAACTAAGAAATAAAATAACAAAACGAAATACTACAACAAAAGCTTGTAGAGTTATGACGATGGAGCGCGCATAAATAAGAGAGGGAAACTTCGTAATATTGCGCGCGCCATGTAAATTCCTGGTAATATTGGGCTACTTTTAGATTTCACACCCTTTTCCCATGCGTCAACTAGCGCGAGGGCGCTCTTTCCGTGTTGTAGTGATCAAATCGATCAAAACAGCTGATCAAAACAACAATCGGAAAGAGCTAGCATGCGCTACGTGACGTATGGTAAGTCGTTATTTAAACTGCTTCCAGTTTTAATGCTCTCTTGCATGGTTATAATCAACTTACCTGGTGAGCGAGTTCGTGAGCTATGATTTGAGCAACCAATTTTTTGTCACGTTCTGTCGATTCATTAGCGTCCCATAACAACGCAATTTCTTCATATGTGATTATCCCCCAATTTTCCATTGCTCCTTCGAATCCAGGAATCGCAGCCTGATCTATAAAAAAGATTAAGAAATGATACCTTGTGAGAGTCATTCTTCTTTGTTGTTCCTTCCTTCTTCCTTTCCTTTGTTACAATCGATCTATCATTTATTAGCTATAGTCAAATCCAACTAGAGGTCTATCGTCATTGCTGCATTCTGATTAGACGAGCTACTACTAGGCTATAAGTTATAGTCTACTAATAGCGAAAAGTGTCAGCTTTGAAAACGAAAAAAGGTTTAGATTATAAAGATTAGACCTTTAGCCCTTGTGGAATATACTAGTCAATAGCCGGTCTTTTAACTCATACGTTGCGCGGCGTGTCTGTTGTTATAACCCAAGGATAAATTTCGTTTTTCCTTCCTCCCTCCCTCCCTCCCTCCCTCCCTACCTTCCTTCCTTCCTTCCTTCCTTCCTTCTTTAGCATAGTATTCTCAAGAAAAGAATTATGCAGTTTGTGCGATTGAACTGCTCGCCTAATGTGCAAACACGGGTATAGCATTTTATTACATTGATTATTGTGTTTGTATTGAGCATTATTAAAGATACTTTGCTTTCTTACCTTCTTTAGACAGTGAGTATTCAACACCAAGATAATCCTCGAAGAACGTCATAATCTTCCCTCCAATACTCGATGCGTATTTAGTTTTATTAATAAAAGATGGTCGGCTGTAATACCTCATCTGTATAGAAAATCAAACCCTTAATTTAAGAAACCCCTATGAATTTGCTAACAATGACTTGTAGAGTTTTAGTAGTTTTAGTTAAAGTTTTGATATTTAACGGAGGTAACGTTGCCGCCCGGCTATTCCTATTAGCCATTCCTGAGGTTGAGAAAAAAACTCGGTGGCGTTTGCATTTTTCAGTGCATTGTGAAACTGTTAACGTTTAGCAGTGCATATTTCTAAGAAAAACGCGGCACCAAAGCAGCACCAGAAAAGGACCACGACTAGAAAATCTACTCTAATATGACAGCGATTCCGGATATAGACTAGAGGCGCATTGATGAGAGGCGAGCGCTCTCACCGCTTCTTCTCCCGCCAGTGCTTCCACAGGGACCGCGTAGAGGTACGGGGGAGGGGACTTACTACTTCATATGCTAATATCCACTAAAACTGTGCCTACTTTTCTCACCGTGATGTTCTTCTTGCTAATCGTCTCCACATATTTAAAGTCTCCTACTACAAATGCTAATAGATACGTTGACATGGTAACGGTCTTCTCGTAGTAGTCAATCTTCTGTCCATTTGCTCTCTCAGTCTTGTAGATAGGCATGTTGGACAGCGCGACGTAATCAGATCGACGACTGATCGATACATTGAATGTGGCTTTGAGGGCGGGTTCATCAAAACAAGGAAATGCTCTTCGAGCGTAGTCAGGCTCAAACTGAGTTGAAGCAAAGTTACTGTTGACAAAAAGAAAATCAGCAATTTACTAGAAGAAAAATACAATTATATGAATGAGAGTGAGTTTTAGTTATGGCATAAAACGTGCACAGCGCTTCGTTTTTAGGTTATTATTGCCTGAACTTTCTATTGTTTCAAACGCACTAATATGAAACCTTAGCTGATTGCCTCATGGGATGATTTACACCTTGCATTCTAAACAAAAGTGACAAAAACCTCGTGTTTTGAACAGTTTGAGTGTCTTCACTGTAAAGGGCAGATATTGCATTATTTTTTTCAATGTTACACGAACTCCAAGATTACCACTGTTAATTTTTCATGGAAATTAATTTATTTTTCCTACCGTCAGTCGAACGCAGCGTACATTTACCAGTCGAAAACTCCGTCAAATACACGTTGTAATCGTAAATACTTCCAGTTTCATTGCCAACGCATTTGTTAACGCATTTGGTTGAACACGTTTGAATACACGAAAATTCAGTGATCATATATCATACCTAGGTTTCACTTTTCAAGTTATTTTTTACTTTTAAGATAACAAATTACGACAAATAAGACAGCAACTGAACTAAATTACATTGCAATTATATTAAATATGTGTAAATTCATTACTATTTATAGTCCGTGACTTACACTTTTTGGCCATCTGGTCGAGAATAAGTTTTTCGATACAATCCTTCATTGTCATTAGCCTCAAAAACACCATTAAACACTAACTTTAAAGTGTATAGTCCCGGATGAACATCGGATGCCATTCGGATCACGTGAAAAGTGTTGCGTGCAAATTCAAAGTGGCTTTGGACGGCAAGGATTTCTATGCAAAAGGAAATAATAAAAATACAAATAATGATAATAATAATAATAATAATAATAATAATAATAATGATAATGATAATAATAATAACTGAAAGGCGAAAAAAAAAAAAAAATCGGGAAAATCTTTTAACTTTTTGTATTATTTCAGATAAAAGATAATGTCCCCCGTAATAAGACCAGTTAAAAAATCCAATCAAAATGCACTACATCCTTTTCTTCTCGAGTCTTTGGCCCCGTCCACACGTATCCGGAAATTTTTGTATCCGCAAATTATTTTTTGAGGATACGAAAATTTTTGCGTCCACACGCAGCGTATTCGAATCGTTTTCACCGTCCACACGTATCGGTTTTCATAAAATTTGCGGATACGGACACAAAAATTTGCGGACAGGTGTGGGCGCAACCCGTATCCGTAAAAAAAAAAATTGCGGATACAAAAATTTGCGGATACGTGTGGACGGGGCCTTTGTTCTCCACCTCACTACTCTCCCACTTAGAAATTTTGATAAGTATACACAACCCACCACTGACAAACCACGCCAGGGGACTAAATGTTTTTGATTTTTAAATTCGTTGATAAAGTTTTCCACACGACATTTCAAGCTTTGAATCGATGGTTAATTTTACTCGAAAAACGCCGAAAGATAGCTAGCTACAGATATATTGTAACATACAATATCAGATTTAGTGAAATTTCATCAGAAAGTCTTTCATTCAAATCAAAATTTTGAAGATTTTCAAATGTTTTTAAAGGTCCGGTTTGAATGGATGTGAAAACTAAGTCGCTCTCTCTCGAAGCTCAATTCCAGAAAAAGGACCTCTGAGGATCTGAATCAACCTCAAACCGTATTAGTCAATTTATTTTCTTTTTATTTATTTAATATTTTTAGTTTTGTTTAGTTTTATTTATTTTTAATTTTTATTTGCGATGACCAAAACACATAACTTTTCGATTATAAAAAGGTCTCTTTAATGGATGTGAAAATATTTTTTGTGCATTTGCAAGTAGTTTTGCTTTGAAATCAACCTAGAACGAGAATTCTGTGGCGTGTACAAGGACGTACTTACGGACTGACGGACGGAGGGACGGACATACGGAAGTGACTTTTTTTTTTTCATTGTTTATTTATTTTTTATTTTTCAAGATACTCGCGCGAATAGATATAGACCTTATGAATGTGTTTTCCACTTTTAATCCGTTATCGTGTAACCCGTTCCTGTCTACCTAATGCAAATGCTTTGAAAATCGTGGAATAACATATTAGTTTCCATTTCCGCTTTGTTTCGAACGTTTTAAATGTTTTTATTAAGTATTTCCTGTGTATAACAGCTGATTCCATTAAGCAAATGGCATGTAAAAATGTTCTTTTAGAAGTTGAAAGTCCCGGGTTGAAAGTAAAACAAATTCATATTTTCGTTCGCACATACTCATCTCCATCGTCCTCCTCCTCCTTGTTTTTGTGTTTGTTCTTTTGTTTTGTTTCGTTTGGATTTTACATATATTGGTAGGGGGATTTCTTTGTATGCCTAATATTCTTCAGAACATTGATCACTTACCTTTTCCTGATTTACTGAGTACTTCTACAGACGAGATGTTTAAACCATTATTGTGCAGGATGATAAGATCAGTATTGTTGTTGACCTCGATATCAATTCCAACACGACCATCAAATCGAGGCAGGTCAACAGTGATGTTCAGAAACAGGTTGTAATGTTTGGGAATGATGTTCGTAGGTAGACGTGGATTCCACCATGCCTCAGTACCAGGGGTGGTAGGGACAATGGGGGTAAGAACAGTGGTTGACGGCGTCACTTCCTCTGTTTCTAGATTCAAAAAATTGGATAGCATTTTGGTATCAATGAATTTCAAAAGTGGTAAACTGATTCATTATTTTTACTTGAGATTATTGCTATTTTTATCTTAAAAATGCGAATTCTGTAGTTGCGATTTACCCGTTGGAATTTGGTTTTCCAAAGCCGCCAGTCAAAAATATGAAAGATACCGACTGATTCAGCGTGCAGCTCACAGCTACCGATTCGCGAGTTCGCATGTTTATGAAAATGGCAAAAACCGAATGAAAAAAAGATAGCTTGAGTTTTGTATGTGTATACACTATTTTCAAAAGAAAAAAAAAAACAGCTAAAATACGAAAAACTCTTTTTAAGTTCAAAATTGATGCTTCATATTCCAGTCTAAAAGGAAACTACGTTGTTCGGTACTGAATATATTACAATAGGCTTTTTGCATCAAACAGTCATGTGCTGAGTATATGACTTTGATAACGAATCACTTCAGCCCAAGGTCCCTTGGGGAAGGCTCTGCTGGATGGCAAACAAGCTTTAAAATGCTTCGTATCTTGAAATCAAAAGTATTTTGCAAGAGAAATAAAAGGAATTTTTGAAAAGGTTTTCGATACGACATTAGTAATCCAGCAAAAAATCTTTACATAAAGGAAGCCCCAATTTTATTGCCATCCACTGTAACAATCACGTGTCAATATACTGCAAGGCCTATTTGTGATTATTAATAGCGTGCAATTCGGTCTCAGATTTCAGATCTCTGACAGTAGATATGAAATGAGAGTTCTACGCCATGTGGATCGTGGATCATGTGGATCGTGGATCAACCCCCCCCCCCCCCATCAGGGTTTTTACAGAGGTGACGTAACGGCTATTCTAAGTGAGGTTCCAGTGAGGTAGGGGGAGGGGTGATCTACATCCAACCATCATGGGAAGACCGGCCGGCCGCCCGAGTAGAGGTTCTGATCGAAATCGGGGCCTGGAAAGGTTTGGGGAAGGTGTTTTAAAACACAATTCAAAATCCTTTGTTTAAAAAACGAAGTTTTTGAATTAATGAGCTGACTTCCTTTGTTGGAATGACATGTTTAATTAGCAGACTTAAATGAGAAGCTGTACTCATGTTTTAAGTGGTTTATATCGCCTAAGCCGCCTTTGTCGGAATCACTGACTAATGTTTAGTTGGCAGGAAGCTTTTGTTGGAGAGGATTAAATCCTGTGTTTCGGCGACTGGTGGTTAGGAGTTATGAATTAATGAGTCTAGCCTTTAGAAGTCAAAAGACGTTGGACAAGCGTTCTGATTGGGCCTACTTTTGAAGCCTTTTTGTTAGGATGATGTGTTTAATTAGCAGACTTAAATAAGAAGCTGTACTTATGTTTTAATTGGTTTATATCGCCTAAACCGCCTTTGTCGGAATCACTGACTAATGTTTAGTTGGCAGGAAGCTTTTGTTGGAGAAGATTAAATCCTGTGTTTCGGCGACTGGTGGTTAGGAGTTATGAATTAATGAGTCTAGCCTTTAGAAGTCATTTTAAGGACTATAAAATCGAAAAATTTCAGACTTTTAGTCACTACAAGCGAACCTTTGAAGAGTGTGGATCAAAACAAGCAAGTAAGTAAAAGGATGGCTTTTCACTGCGACGCATGCGACAAGTCCTTTACAGAAGAGACGAACTTAGTAAGGCACAAAAAGGCTATTCACAGTGGGCGATTATTATTCACCTGTGAACGATGCGGGAAACAGTTTAATCGGAAGGATGCCCTAAAAAGACATGAACAAGTCTGCGGAGGTGGCTCTTCAAAACGGAAAGTAGAGGAAAAAGAAAACGCCCCACCGACGAAAAAGCAGAAGACAATGACCGAGGCAGAAATTATTGAATACGAGGTGAATATAATTCATAATCTAATTTTTGTTATAATCATGTAAACCACAGAATATGTCAATACCTCTACTAACCATAAGATACATAGTTTTTCAAGTCGTCTTATATACCAATTTTTTCGATTTCAGTTAGCAAACATACCGGCGGAGATGTATGAAGAATACGACGGAGAAATTCTGGGGGATAATGAAGTGGTAGGTAAGCCTCTATTATCTTCATATCGGATCTTTGTAGAGTAACTTTTTCTAAGAACTAATTCTTTTCTCTAGGATGATGTACAAATAGGTGGTGGAGAGACTGAAGAATGCGCGCTTGGTGGAAATGTGACCACGTTTAAATATAAACCCAACAAGAATGAAAAATATGATCTGTTGCTCACCCTGCGAGGAAAACGAAAGACCATCATCAAAAAACTGAAAACCCTGCTCAAAAAACATCGCGGGATTAAGTGGTTTCTGTGTGTTAAGGCGAAGATGGTTAAAACGAGCCCCGACGGTCAGGACCAGATCTCAACCCCCCATTTTCGCACCAAATGCTACACTACAGTCAATGATACAGAAATTGAAAAAAACTACGTGCATGGAATGGAAAAGATCAAGAACTCTTTCTTGGAATACCAGAGAGAAGGGTCTGGATGGTTATTGGAAGAGGTAATTAAATTGCACCATCGTTATAGCACAAAGGGGATCACTCGACCGGCGATGATTTTCTGCTGTATGTACATACATTAAAACTGTATATCACCGCTTAATAAAGTATTGTTGCTATCATAGGTGTTGGAAATCGATTTAGGAGTCGCTGCTTACACTCCTCTCGAGGGATCGAGTTACATACCTCTACCCAAGAAGATCAAAGACAAGAAAGCGGTGCTCAACATTCAAAATGAAGATGAAAAATGCTTTTTATGGTCATTACTAGCGGCGAAACACCCCACTCACTGGAGCCATCACGCAAACCGCGTCAACAATTATCAAAGGTATGAAGCTGAACTAAATATGTCAGGAATCGAGTACCCCGTTAAGATCAATCAAGTGAAAAAATTCGAGAACCAGAATAGAGAAATTAGTATCAATGTCTTTGGGTATGAAAATAAAGAGCTATTTCCCCTTTACATTACGAAAGAGAAGAAAGAATTACATGTGAATTTGTTACTGTTTTCTCAAGATGATACGCGTCACTACTGTTTAATCAGGGATTTAAGTAGACTACTAAGTAATCTTAATCAACACAATGGGCAGGCTTATTATTGTATGTATTGTTTGCATGGCTTTGTCAGGCGAGATTTGTTAGAAGATCACGAACCTCACTGTAGTAAACACGGACCCCAGAAAATCAGACTGCCTGACGAAGACCATACAACACTGTCATACAATGACGTGCAAAAGCAGTTAAAAGTACCATTTATCATTTATGCAGATTTCGAATCTATTTTAGTGAATTGTGATGATACAGAATTAGACCCTAGTACAAGTTTTACACAAAAAACGCAACATCATATACCCAGTGGGTTTTGTTACACTGTAGTATCTACTGTCGAGCAATATTGCTTCCCGCCTGTTCTCTATCGCGGGGAAGATTGTGTCGATAAGTTTTTAGACTGTTTGATTGAAGAACGAAAGCAGATAGGGGAAATCTTGAAGATGGTAGTACCCATGGACATTAGTGAAGAACAGGAGCGGGAGTTTCAGGCAGCAACCCTTTGTCACATTTGTAATGAGGAATTGGGCGCGGACAGGGTAAGGGATCATGATCATTTGACAGGGGTGTACAGGGGGGCGGCCCACAATGACTGTAACTTGAATTATAAGTTTACAGGAAAGATACCCGTTGTTCTTCACAATCTTCGTGGGTACGACTCACATTTAATTCTACGAAGACTCGGAAAAATCAAGGGAGAAAATATTAGTTGTATACCCAATAATACGGAAAAGTATATTTCATTTTCAGTTGGGGATTTAGTATTCATAGACTCACTTCAGTTTTTGAATAGCTCACTAGAGAAATTAGTAATGAATCTAAGTAAGGAAGGAGATGATAAGTTTAAGACCCTGAAGAATTATGTGGAGAGTGAGAAGGTATCTCTCTTGTTGAGGAAGGGGGTGTACCCCTATGAATACATGAATAGTTTTGGCAAGTTTGAAGAAACCTGTTTACCCCGTATCGATTGCTTTTATAGTTCGTTGATGGGTAGCACGATTTCACAAGCAGACTACGAACATGCACAAAATGTATTTAGAGAATTTCAGTGTAGGAATCTAGGAGACTACCACGACTTGTATTTGAAATCGGACGTTTTACTGTTAGCAGATGTGTTTGAAAACTTTAGAGAAGTTTGTCTGGAGTACTACCAACTCGACCCAGGTCATTTTTACACCTCTCCCGGTCTTTCTTGGTTAGCATGTTTAAAGATGACTGGCGTGGAGTTGGAATTACTCACAGACCCCGATATGTATCTGTTTTTGGAGGAAGGGTTAAGGGGTGGGATTTCGATGATCACCCATCGATTTGCAAGAGCGAATAATCGCTATGTAGAAGGTTATAACCCAGAATTAGAAAATAATTATATCATGTATCTCGACGCAAACAATCTCTACGGTTGGGCTATGTCTGAAGCGCTCCCTGTTAATAACTTTGGATGGTTGAGTGACCCGGAAGTGGAAGAACTTCGCGAGAACCTCATGACCATCCCTGTAGATGGAGGTGAAGGATATATACTGGAAGTAGACCTCAGCTACCCCAAAGAACTACACGATTTTCATAATGACTACCCCCTAGCACCAGAAAGGCGAAAGGTAACAGAGGAAATGCTCTCTCCCTACTGTCAGCAACTTCTTGAGGACCTGAACCTTGGCGGTGCTCCCACAGACAAACTGGTACCTAACTTGAACGATAAGACGAAGTACGTTCTTCATCACCGCAACCTGAAACAGTACTTGTCACTGGGTATGAAACTGGAGAAAGTACACCGAGTGTTGGGGTTTGACCAATCTCCCTGGCTAAAGAAATACATCGACTTCAATACCGAAAAACGGAAAAATGCAAGAAATGACTTTGAAAAAGACTTTTTCAAGTTGATGAACAACAGCGTGTTCGGCAAAACCATGGAGAACTTGAGGAAGCGAGTGAATGTGAAACTGGTCAACACGGAAAAGCAGCTTAAAAAACTGACAGCATCACCCCTCTTTGACTACTTCAGAATCTTTGATGAAAACTTGGTGGCAGTCAACATGAAGAAACCATCACTTTATTTAAATAGACCTATTTACATCGGGTTCAGTATTTTAGAATTGTCTAAAACCCTGATGTACGACTTTCATTATAATTACATCAAGCAGAAATACGGTACCCAGGCAACCCTACTGTTTACAGACACAGATTCCCTGTGTTATAACATCAAGACAGAGGACATCTACCAAGATATGTTTCAAGACCTTGACCTATTTGACACCTCAGAGTACCCTAGAGACCACCCCCTCTATAGTACAACAAACAAGAAGGTGATTGGTAAGATGAAGGACGAGACCCATGGGCTACCCATCAAAGAGTTTGTGGGTCTACGACCAAAAATGTACTCTCTTCTCTACGCTGAGGATGGTCGTGAGGTTGAGAAAAAAACTGCTAAGGGAATTGCGAAACAGGTGACGAAGCGGGATATCAGACATACCCACTATAGAGATTGTTTGTTTAAGCGAATGAGAACCATGGCTAACATGAAACAAATACGTAGCTATAAGCATCAAGTATTTACAATAAACTTAAACAAAGTGGGTCTTAGCCCCTATGATGATAAGCGCTACATCTTAGAGGATGGGGTGACTACTATAGCTCATGGTCATTACAAGACCAATGTAATATAATGGTACATTTATGATTGATACGTGTAAATAAACAATTGTAAAGTACAAAGTGTGTTATTTTTATTTAGAGTTTTTAAAAATATGTCCCGGTGGTCTCAAATTGTCCCTATGATAGTACTAAATTGTTCCTGTCTTAACAGTTAAAATGTCCCCGTTTTATCAAATTGTCCCTGTGATAGTACTAAATTGTCCCTGTATTGTCAAAATATCCCTGTCTTAACAGTTAAAATGTCCCTGTAATATCAAAATGTCCCTGTCTTAACAGTTAAAATGTCCCCGTTTTATCAAATTGTCCCTGTCTTAACAGTTAAAATGTCCCGGTTTTATCAAACTGTCCCTGTAATTTCAAAATGTCCCGGTTATCAAACTTAAACAAAAAGTAAAAATGAAAAATAAAAAATAATAACATATAAAATGTCATGTCCCCAAAATATTGAAGCATTCATCATGGTAACACGATACCCTAAAGATTGTCCTGTACCAGGGTGTTTAAAAACAAATCTAGTCAAACTTTCTAATCATTTAGCAAATGTGCATTTCATGTCTAAAGAAGAAAGAAAACCCTACCTTCAAGAGGCAAGACTTTTTTTCAAAGAATATAAAAATGTGAACACTTTAGAGAGTAATCTAGTCCCTCATCAACCTCTGAACGTGATGGATGTTACTTTAAAACACCCAACAAACATCCAAGTGTGTGGTCCGACGTTTTGCGGCAAGTCCTACTGGACTGAAAAACTTTTAAGAAATGTGGATGAAATGTTGCGGTGATGACAGCCTCTCGTTATCACATTGACCATCGAGTCTTTACTTGTACTTTCATTCATTAGATCATCCAACGCCAAGATCCCAGCTTCGTTATTGAACAATGAATAAATATCTTCTGGAAATCCTTCAATAAATTGAATGTTGTGAATGTCTCTTTCCATGTCTAAGAACCGCGGTTGAAATTCACCGTAGCAGTACACAATCTTTTCAATCTTTTCACTAAACATTTCATCCACATTTCTTAAAAGTTTTTCAGTCCAGTAGGACTTGCCGCAAAACGTCGGACCACACACTTGGATGTTTGTTGGGTGTTTTAAAGTAACATCCATCACGTTCAGAGGTTGATGAGGGACTAGATTACTCTCTAAAGTGTTCACATTTTTATATTCTTTGAAAAAAAGTCTTGCCTCTTGAAGGTAGGGTTTTCTTTCTTCTTTAGACATGAAATGCACATTTGCTAAATGATTAGAAAGTTTGACTAGATTTGTTTTTAAACACCCTGGTACAGGACAATCTTTAGGGTATCGTGTTACCATGATGAATGCTTCAATATTTTGGGGACATGACATTTTATATGTTATTATTTTTTATTTTTCATTTTTACTTTTTGTTTAAGTTTGATAACCGGGACATTTTGAAATTACAGGGACAGTTTGATAAAACCGGGACATTTTAACTGTTAAGACAGGGACAATTTGATAAAACGGGGACATTTTAACTGTTAAGACAGGGACATTTTGATATTACAGGGACATTTTAACTGTTAAGACAGGGATATTTTGACAATACAGGGACAATTTAGTACTATCACAGGGACAATTTGATAAAACGGGGACATTTTAACTGTTAAGACAGGAACAATTTAGTACTATCATAGGGACAATTTGAGACCACCGGGACATATTTTTAAAAACTCTAAATAAAAATAACACACTTTGTACTTTACAATTGTTTATTTACACGTATCAATCATAAATGTACCATTATATTACATTGGTCTTGTAATGACCATGAGCTATAGTAGTCACCCCATCCTCTAAGATGTAGCGCTTATCATCATAGGGGCTAAGACCCACTTTGTTTAAGTTTATTGTAAATACTTGATGCTTATAGCTACGTATTTGTTTCATGTTAGCCATG
This sequence comes from Actinia tenebrosa, assembly GCF_029948245.1. Lineage (NCBI taxonomy): Eukaryota > Metazoa > Cnidaria > Anthozoa > Actiniaria > Actiniidae > Actinia > Actinia tenebrosa. The sequence continues at coordinate 19,989,645 of NW_028292569.1, read as the reverse complement.
GTTCTCATTCGCTTAAACAAACAATCTCTATAGTGGGTATGTCTGATATCCCGCTTCGTCACCTGTTTCGCAATTCCCTTAGCAGTTTTTTTCTCAACCTCACGACCATCCTCAGCGTAGAGAAGAGAGTACATTTTTGGTCGTAGACCCACAAACTCTTTGATGGGTAGCCCATGGGTCTCGTCCTTCATCTTACCAATCACCTTCTTGTTTGTTGTACTATAGAGGGGGTGGTCTCTAGGGTACTCTGAGGTGTCAAATAGGTCAAGGTCTTGAAACATATCTTGGTAGATGTCCTCTGTCTTGATGTTATAACACAGGGAATCTGTGTCTGTAAACAGTAGGGTTGCCTGGGTACCGTATTTCTGCTTGATGTAATTATAATGAAAGTCGTACATCAGGGTTTTAGACAATTCTAAAATACTGAACCCGATGTAAATAGGTCTATTTAAATAAAGTGATGGTTTCTTCATGTTGACTGCCACCAAGTTTTCATCAAAGATTCTGAAGTAGTCAAAGAGGGGTGATGCTGTCAGTTTTTTAAGCTGCTTTTCCGTGTTGACCAGTTTCACATTCACTCGCTTCCTCAAGTTCTCCATGGTTTTGCCGAACACGCTGTTGTTCATCAACTTGAAAAAGTCTTTTTCAAAGTCATTTCTTGCATTTTTCCGTTTTTCGGTATTGAAGTCGATGTATTTCTTTAGCCAGGGAGATTGGTCAAACCCCAACACTCGGTGTACTTTCTCCAGTTTCATACCCAGTGACAAGTACTGTTTCAGGTTGCGGTGATGAAGAACGTACTTCGTCTTATCGTTCAAGTTAGGTACCAGTTTGTCTGTGGGAGCACCGCCAAGGTTCAGGTCCTCAAGAAGTTGCTGACAGTAGGGAGAGAGCATTTCCTCTGTTACCTTTCGCCTTTCTGGTGCTAGGGGGTAGTCATTATGAAAATCGTGTAGTTCTTTGGGGTAGCTGAGGTCTACTTCCAGTATATATCCTTCACCTCCATCTACAGGGATGGTCATGAGGTTCTCGCGAAGTTCTTCCACTTCCGGGTCACTCAACCATCCAAAGTTATTAACAGGGAGCGCTTCAGACATAGCCCAACCGTAGAGATTGTTTGCGTCGAGATACATGATATAATTATTTTCTAATTCTGGGTTATAACCTTCTACATAGCGATTATTCGCTCTTGCAAATCGATGGGTGATCATCGAAATCCCACCCCTTAACCCTTCCTCCAAAAACAGATACATATCGGGGTCTGTGAGTAATTCCAACTCCACGCCAGTCATCTTTAAACATGCTAACCAAGAAAGACCGGGAGAGGTGTAAAAATGACCTGGGTCGAGTTGGTAGTACTCCAGACAAACTTCTCTAAAGTTTTCAAACACATCTGCTAACAGTAAAACGTCCGATTTCAAATACAAGTCGTGGTAGTCTCCTAGATTCCTACACTGAAATTCTCTAAATACATTCTGTGCATGTTCGTAGTCTGCTTGTGAAATCGTGCTACCCATCAACGAACTATAAAAGCAATCGATACGGGGTAAACAGGTTTCTTCAAACTTGCCAAAACTATTCATGTATTCATAGGGGTACACCCCCTTCCTCAACAAGAGAGATACCTTCTCACTCTCCACATACTTCTTCAGGGTCTTAAACTTATCATCTCCTTCCTTACTTAGATTCATTACTAATTTCTCTAGTGAGCTATTCAAAAACTGAAGTGAGTCTATGAATACTAAATCCCCAACTGAAAATGAAATATACTTTTCCGTATTATTGGGTATACAACTAATATTTTCTCCCTTGATTTTTCCGAGTTTTTGTAGAATTAAATGTGAGTCGTACCCACGAAGATTGTGAAGAACAACGGGTATCTTTCCTGTAAACTTATAATTCAAGTTACAGTCATTGTGGGCCGCCCCCCTGTACACCCCTGTCAAATGATCATGATCCCTTACCCTGTCCGCGCCCAATTCCTCATTACAAATGTGACAAAGGGTTGCTGCCTGAAACTCCCGCTCCTGTTCTTCACTAATGTCCATGGGTACTACCATCTTCAAGATTTCCCCTATCTGCTTTCGTTCTTCAATCAAACAGTCTAAAAACTTATCGACACAATCTTCCCCGCGATAGAGAACAGGCGGGAAGCAATATTGCTCGACAGTAGATACTACAGTGTAACAAAACCCACTGGGTATATGATGTTGCGTTTTTTGTGTAAAACTTGTACTAGGGTCTAATTCTGTATCATCACAATTCACTAAAATAGATTCGAAATCTGCATAAATGATAAATGGTACTTTTAACTGCTTTTGCACGTCATTGTATGACAGTGTTGTATGGTCTTCGTCAGGCAGTCTGATTTTCTGGGGTCCGTGTTTACTACAGTGAGGTTCGTGATCTTCTAACAAATCTCGCCTGACAAAGCCATGCAAACAATACATACAATAATAAGCCTGCCCATTGTGTTGATTAAGATTACTTAGTAGTCTACTTAAATCCCTGATTAAACAGTAGTGACGCGTATCATCTTGAGAAAACAGTAACAAATTCACATGTAATTCTTTCTTCTCTTTCGTAATGTAAAGGGGAAATAGCTCTTTATTTTCATACCCAAAGACATTGATACTAATTTCTCTATTCTGGTTCTCGAATTTTTTCACTTGATTGATCTTAACGGGGTACTCGATTCCTGACATATTTAGTTCAGCTTCATACCTTTGATAATTGTTGACGCGGTTTGCGTGATGGCTCCAGTGAGTGGGGTGTTTCGCCGCTAGTAATGACCATAAAAAGCATTTTTCATCTTCATTTTGAATGTTGAGCACCGCTTTCTTGTCTTTGATCTTCTTGGGTAGAGGTATGTAACTCGATCCCTCGAGAGGAGTGTAAGCAGCGACTCCTAAATCGATTTCCAACACCTATGATAGCAACAATACTTTATTAAGCGGTGATATACAGTTTTAATGTATGTACATACAGCAGAAAATCATCGCCGGTCGAGTGATCCCCTTTGTGCTATAACGATGGTGCAATTTAATTACCTCTTCCAATAACCATCCAGACCCTTCTCTCTGGTATTCCAAGAAAGAGTTCTTGATCTTTTCCATTCCATGCACGTAGTTTTTTTCAATTTCTGTATCATTGACTGTAGTGTAGCATTTGGTGCGAAAATGGGGGGTTGAGATCTGGTCCTGACCGTCGGGGCTCGTTTTAACCATCTTCGCCTTAACACACAGAAACCACTTAATCCCGCGATGTTTTTTGAGCAGGGTTTTCAGTTTTTTGATGATGGTCTTTCGTTTTCCTCGCAGGGTGAGCAACAGATCATATTTTTCATTCTTGTTGGGTTTATATTTAAACGTGGTCACATTTCCACCAAGCGCGCATTCTTCAGTCTCTCCACCACCTATTTGTACATCATCCTAGAGAAAAGAATTAGTTCTTAGAAAAAGTTACTCTACAAAGATCCGATATGAAGATAATAGAGGCTTACCTACCACTTCATTATCCCCCAGAATTTCTCCGTCGTATTCTTCATACATCTCCGCCGGTATGTTTGCTAACTGAAATCGAAAAAATTGGTATATAAGACGACTTGAAAAACTATGTATCTTATGGTTAGTAGAGGTATTGACATATTCTGTGGTTTACATGATTATAACAAAAATTAGATTATGAATTATATTCACCTCGTATTCAATAATTTCTGCCTCGGTCATTGTCTTCTGCTTTTTCGTCGGTGGGGCGTTTTCTTTTTCCTCTACTTTCCGTTTTGAAGAGCCACCTCCGCAGACTTGTTCATGTCTTTTTAGGGCATCCTTCCGATTAAACTGTTTCCCGCATCGTTCACAGGTGAATAATAATCGCCCACTGTGAATAGCCTTTTTGTGCCTTACTAAGTTCGTCTCTTCTGTAAAGGACTTGTCGCATGCGTCGCAGTGAAAAGCCATCCTTTTACTTACTTGCTTGTTTTGATCCACACTCTTCAAAGGTTCGCTTGTAGTGACTAAAAGTCTGAAATTTTTCGATTTTATAGTCCTTAAAATGACTTCTAAAGGCTAGACTCATTAATTCATAACTCCTAACCACCAGTCGCCGAAACACAGGATTTAATCTTCTCCAACAAAAGCTTCCTGCCAACTAAACATTAGTCAGTGATTCCGACAAAGGCGGTTTAGGCGATATAAACCAATTAAAACATAAGTACAGCTTCTTATTTAAGTCTGCTAATTAAACACATCATCCTAACAAAAAGGCTTCAAAAGTAGGCCCAATCAGAACGCTTGTCCAACGTCTTTTGACTTCTAAAGGCTAGACTCATTAATTCATAACTCCTAACCACCAGTCGCCGAAACACAGGATTTAATCCTCTCCAACAAAAGCTTCCTGCCAACTAAACATTAGTCAGTGATTCCGACAAAGGCGGCTTAGGCGATATAAACCACTTAAAACATGAGTACAGCTTCTCATTTAAGTCTGCTAATTAAACATGTCATTCCAACAAAGGAAGTCAGCTCATTAATTCAAAAACTTCGTTTTTTAAACAAAGGATTTTGAATTGTGTTTTAAAACACCTTCCCCAAACCTTTCCAGGCCCCGATTTCGATCAGAACCTCTACTCGGGCGGCCGGCCGGTCTTCCCATGATGGTTGGATGTAGATCACCCCTCCCCCTACCTCACTGGAACCTCACTTAGAATAGCCGTTACGTCACCTCTGTAAAAACCCTGATGGGGGTGGGTTGATCCACGATCCACATGATCCACGATCCACATGGCGTAGAACTCTCATTTCATATCTACTTCTGACCAACAACGTATTATTCTAAATAGGTGTAAACCATAAAAGATAGGAATGATAGAACTAACTCGGCGTCGTTCCAAAGAAAAAAGTTAAGGAATGGTGAAGCTGTCGGTCACCTACTTACTTTTGAAAATAATTTAAACTTTTTCAGTTTTAAACTACATTGTTCTAAAGTGAACTTTAATCAACTTTTTCTGAAAAAATCGATATAACCTAGATTCTAAGGAGTTTTTTTTTTTCGAGTCGATCTCGTGTAAAAATTGAGGGTTTTGCCCTCTTGAAGATTAAAACGTGTATGGTTCTTCATTAAAATTGTTGTAATCTCTAAGTTCTAGGTTCTCAAATAAAACATCTGTATATGTTGTGGTAGATAAACTCTTTTTTAATGTCTTTTCCAACTACAACAAGCACATGGCAATGTGCGGGGCCGGCCTTACGAAATACAAGGGCTCTTAGGGGGTGGGGGTCAGGCTAAATGCTAAATGGTAGTATTACAACAGAAATCTCGCAGATTTTTCAGCGGATGTTTTGAGCGCGCGCAAATCGTTGGCTCAAATCGCCGAAAGTTCAAATGTAGGCAGTCACCTTAAAGCGTAATTTAAAATTTTCGAATTCAATCTATGAGCTGTTAGAAGCCCTGTAAAACATACACAGCTCATACACAAAACAGAAAAATGAATAAAAAATGAGTAAAAATGTCTTTAATCTAATTTTGAATTGAAAAATCTGCAATGGTTGATGATTTGTCGATGCATAACGACGACACTTCAAACAAAGGGAAATATATCAAATAAGGAAGTTATGGAATATAAATTTGTCATTCTAGGACTATAGCAGACTTACGATCTAGATAAATATATATTAACATTATTTAGTTTTAAGCCTGCTACGAGTATTTCTGCCCACAAGACTATTTTTAACACTATTAGTTATTACTGTACGTTATCGTCACTAATCTGTCTATCAGACGCATCATGAACCTGAATGACCCTATCTTCTTTGGCCCTGAACAGGAAGACCAAAAGCTGTCTAAAAACCCCTAATGGATACCCTATTGTTTTTTCCCTAGAAAAGTCCGGATATTCATCAGGCAAAGTAAACCGGAGCTGAATGTATTAATGCCTAACGGAAAAGCATTTCACTGTGGTGCACTGTAAAAAGATTACATATTATCGGAAAGAAATGTCTCGCATCTGCACTTTTTCATTCGAGGATTTGCTGTAGTACGTTGTTCGTATCGGATGATTGTAATACATTCTAATTTAGCAAAGTAATATGAATTTTATTCAATGGCAGACTTTATCTTGCATGTGTTGTATAAGTAAATACTTGAAAGCCTAAATATTATGACAATTATGATGCTATCCTTGCGGAAAAATTAAAGGAATAGCGCATGATATAAAAGACCTTAACGACTTATTTGCTTGGGTCACCACTAATCTGACGTTGGACTTGATGTGTTCATACAATTAACGTGTTTATCAGGCTCTACCTCGACTGGGATCCATTCTTTCGCGGTCGTTCAAATAAATTTGGAAATGGTCTTTTATGATGAACACAACGGTAATGCCCATTAACTTTCAAAATGATCATGCAATGTAAAGAGCTATGGAAATGTATATTTTTATGTATATATATATATATTAAAAGTATCCATAGTAGTTTAATTTATATCCCACTTGTGGTTAAATACTAGTAACAATTTTGACAATTGACAATGTTATGACAATTCTGATGCTAACCTGTTTGGAAAAGTACGGGGAAAACGCTTGATAAAACTGCGATTAACATCAAGATAATTTCTAACTATGACTTTCCAAATCAAAGGCAATTTAAAAAGCTATGGGAAATATATATTTTAAAAGCACCCTTGTAATTTGAATCCTTATTATGGTTAAATATTAACTAATCTCAAACATTTGCGCTTTATAATATATGTCATTTGAATTCAACCGCATTATTACTATCACAAGGCTGGAGAAATAATATTTCCTTTTTTTACTTAGTGTAAATCCAAATTTCTCTCCGTAGTTTTCATCTCAGATTGCTGGTGAAGTGCTGTAAATAATCTATGCTTAAATAAAACTTGTTCACGTACTGCATTAAACATTTCACTCAAATTGACGAACTGAAATATTTTAGGAGTATAAATGCAACCAAATCTAACATTCAAAACATACCTTTGTGCTGTGTTCGTTTTTCCATGCCAAACAACACTACAAGGACGACAACAACGACGAGTAGTGTAACTATCGCCGTAGTCAACAGAACCAGTTTTGTCTTGGTGATGCACCATTCATCTTTTCGGCTGTCCGATTCATCTTCTATCAATTCGGAATTCGTAAATTCTTGCAAGGGAACATCTTCCGTAGGTTCATCTTTCGACATTAAAGTCATACTCAATCCTATTTAAAAATCGTTAGCGAATAAAAATGACATTAAAAACGATGTATTTTTCTTGAAGAATTAAGAACGAACCGGATATTTTTACGACTACATGTAAATAATGGCTCTTACAGTAACGAAAAACACAGTCAACTGTCGGTAATGGTTACCATCACAGAAGTAATACCAGTCAACAAAACAGATCCACTGTCCAATCGGAACATTAAAGCAAGTGTTTATCAGTTTATGTTTTGAATGCAGATGTATATAACCTTAAGGGCAAGATAGCTGTCAGCTTAGCGCCAGGATGCGTAACATATCCAATAACTACGTCTCATTGTTTTTGATCAAACATTTATTGTAATGTGATGTTTTTCTATAAATAATTAATCCTTTCAATTTGAGTTTTTTTAGTGCTTCGAAATGCATTTTTTTAAACTGGGGAATTTATCAGTTGTATCTATCCATGGTGTCTTTTTACGCGAAATCATGGATAAGATAGAAATAATACACTCAAGAAGGCGGATACGTCGTCTGCAATCGGAAGCATATTATTTTGCGCCAAAATCTTTTCTCTTTCAAAGTATTCAAAATTAATTGAGCTCATACGAAAAGTCCAAATTATATACAGTCAATGTCATTAAGGTTGTCCACCGAAAAAAGACATTTATAGACATTTACACCGTTAGACATTTACACATTTACACATTCAGACTAAAAGAAATATCACTTGTTTCATTATGTATTCTTTGCCTCGTGTGCGTCAGCCTAAACTTTATATGAAAATTCAACTCGTGAATCGGAAAATTCAGAATGCCCCGATCATTTAGTGAGGATTTAAGATGGTTAATGGTATTTTAGCGTTTGTTTTATGCCAGAACACGTGATATTTCTTTTAGTCCAATAAATGTGTAAATGTGTAAATGTGTAAATGTGTAAATGTGTAAATGTGTAAATGTGTAAATGTGTAAATGTGTAAATGTGCAAATGTGCAAATGTGCAAATGTCTTTTTTCGGTGGACAACGTTAATGACATTGACTGTATGTCAAACAAACAAACAAACAAACAAAAAACAAAAGCAAACAAACAAACAAAAAAACAAAAAAAACAAACAAACAAAATAACAAACAAACAAAAAAACAAACAAACAAAAAAACAAACAAACAAACAACAAACAAACAAACAAACAAACAAAAAACAAACAAACAAAAAACAAACAAAACAAAACAAACAAAAAAAAAAAACGCAACGGGCACCCAAATATCATAAGCTAGTCTTCTTGGCTTTTTTAAAGAAAATATAATGATACTCGTTTTACTTCAACGGGCTGAAATAAGCAGCCAACTCGACAGCCAACTCAATATTTCGAAATATTGCCTCGAATGCTATAAATTATGAATGGTATATCCAAAGAAAAGCTTTTTATAAAAATTTTAAAAGTCACAACTATCAAAATAATATTAATATCTTTAATATATTACATGGAGTAGTAACCATGGTTACGGTGACTATCGAGCTTTGTAGATGGACTAGCAGACACCTTTACTGTGACTATCGAGCCTTGTAGATGGAGTAGTAACCATGGTTACTGTGACTATCGAGCCTTGTAGATGGACAAACGACCATCGTTACTGTGACAATCGACCTTTGTAGATGGGCTAGCAGCCATGGTAACAGTGACTATCGAGCCTTGTAGATGGAGTAGTAACCATGGTTACTGTGACTATCGAGCCTTGTAGATGGACAAACGACCATCGTTACTGTGACAATCGACCTTTGTAGATGGACCAGCAGCCATGGTAACAGTGACTATCGAGCCTTGTAGATGGACTAGCAGCCATGGTTACTGTGACTATCGAGCTTTGTAGATGGACTAGTGGACACCTTTACTGTGACTATCGAGCTTTGTAGATGGACTAGCAGACACCTTTACTGTGACTATCGAGCTTTGTAGATGGACAAACGGGCATCGTTACTGTGACTATCGAGCCTTGTAGATGGACTAGCAGCCATGTTAACAGTGACAATCGAGCTTTGTAGATGGACTAGCAGACACCTTTACTGTGACTATCGAGCTTTGTAGATGGACAAACGGGCATCGTTACTGTGACTATCGAGCCTTGTAGATGGACTAGCAGCCATGTTAACAGTGACAATCGAGCTTTGTAGATGGACTAGCAGACACCTTTACTGTGACTATCGAGCTTTGTAGATGGACAAACGGGCATCGTTACTGTGACTATCGAGCCTTGTAGATGGACTAGCAGACACCTTTACTGTGACTATCGAGCTTTGTAGGATCACGTGAGGGCAGCTATGACAGAAGTACTTTTCCCTCCAGGGAAACTTACTTTTCTCGTGTAATTCAAAAGCTCACTTCCGAACTGAATATGCATAGCTAGCTTGCTACGCAGAAAAGTTTCCGTACGAGGCTAAGTGCTAAATACTGAGCATTATATATGAAGCCTCACATTGAATCCTTTGTTTTTGACAAGCGAAGCATATCTCGGACTTGGGCCATTGTCCCCGCCTCCTGTCATGACTGCCATCATATGATGGTGCAAAACCTCGAAAAGTGTCATACATCGTGAATCGTCTTATATTGTATATTCTGCATAACAGACACGAGGCGGTGTAGGAGAGATGCATTGCAGTTACGTTTTTTGGAGACGCTATTGATCAGATCAGTAACAAATTTCGAATCAAACAAGAATATAATGTCCAGCTGCCAAAACCAATATTTGTAAAATTTATAACTATAAACTATATCATAGGTTACAACAAAACAATAAAGCAAATTCTAACTTATTATTAATAATTATGTACTTCAAGTACAGTGTAAGAAAGAAATGAAGTAAAAATTAGGACTCGGTAACAAGAAGACTGAGTTATTCAAACTGATAATGTCAAGTGAATGCACTACTTCCACGATACAGCGCGAAAGAAAGATGACAGAAACTAGTTTCTCCTTGTGTTTGTCTTTCTTTTATGGGTAAAGGTGATCGATGTGCCGTCTTAATACATCTTTTTTTGTAACCTCCACTGGTGAGATGTTAATACCAATCGACGTCATTAATGTAACAAAGCTTTATTTGCCTCGGCCCCTGGAAGCTCCATAATTTCTTGAGATCCAAGATGGCCGCGATATCATCGAAGTAGTCCATTGTAATGTAATTACTTAGTTATACATAGCAAGAGAAGAGGTCTTTGGGAGTGCACAAAGCGCTTGTGATGGAAATATTTTTCAACACGAGAAGATAAACTTCATATCTTCAAATCAACGTGTAGTTTTCTTTTTGTTATATAGACACATTTGCAAACAAAAGCTTGTTGAAAATATTGGAAAAGACGTCAATGATATCTTAACTAGTGAGGATATGGAAAATATGTCACTGACGTCCTTGGTATAGTTCGTATAAAAAAATACGAGTGGAGTATTTCCCAGTAAAACCCTCATGTTTATATAATAAACACATTTATCACTGATGCTAACGACGACAGCTTTAACGAAGAAAGTTAACTTAATTAACGTGCAATTAGCCCATCGACCAGTTGTACCGAGTATTTATATTCTTAATTTTTCCCGTTTGGTGGAAATCTAAATATACCATCTGTCAACATACATGCTGCATTGAATGTCACGAAAGATTAGTCTGCTAGACCGCAAACTCACAACTTCTCAATGCACAAATAAACAACCTCGTATGAAGGCCAGATTAGTGGCGATAAACCAATGAACCACACACTTGAAAACAGATTGATAGTGGATAGATAGATAGCTTTATTAGTCATATTATTGCAGCCTCCGGGCTGGCTGAATTACGATTTATAAAATAATTGGGATAGTATGCGCGCTACGATTGGTCGAAAACCATGTTTGATGAGGGTATCAAAACACTCATCCTCGCGTGACGTAATTTCTCTTAGAATTTTTTCCTCGCTAATTTTCTTGTAATAATGGCAAAATAACAATTAAAATTAACGGAAACTCGTCGATAAACACAGAATAACAATGAATGCATTTATTATAAATTACGTCGCTAAACGAAAAATGTTTTTGTTCACAGATTGGGCTTTTGCTAGATATCTGACAAAAAATCTTGAAGACATGAGCAATCAAGCACTCGACAGTCGGTGTCGCCGAGGCAGAGGAAGTCAGAGATGAAATTATGTTAGTCACCTATACTAAAAGGAGGAATAAAATATATGTTAAAGCTAAAAAAGGGGAATCTAATAAGACCTATTGCTGATTAAAACTGTGTTTTTCATTATAAAAGTATTCTTAAACCTATTTCGGCAAAACAAATTTTATATTATTCTACAGATGATCTATTTAATTATTGAATGATATATAAATTTACACCAAACATTCAACTGTTTATTAAGCTGTTCGAGCAAGTGTGATTATAAAAATGAGCTTAAATTTGTGTTGTTGAGAGATGTTATTGTATAAAGACGTAGACTTTCACTTTAAAACGCTAAAAAATATTCAAAAACACTTGCTAACGCCAATTTACTGACAAAGTAATTCGTCCTTTTGTATTTTGCATTGCCTTTTGTATTATTTTCGATTTTGTCTCAGTTGTTCTTGTCAAGTTTAACTCAGTGAATGTAAACTTCGTCTCGTTCTGTGAAAGACGTAATTAAATTTTCTGCTCACCAAAGTAAAAGAGATTCAACGCCTAAAACTGTCAGCAATGGAAAACTTTGTCGAAGAATCTTCCAAGAACAAAACTAGCCCCTGGGTGGTGAGTTGTGAACAAAATTCCTAAGTGGGAGAGTATACTCGCGCAAAAAAATAAAAAAAAAAAAGGAAAAAAAAAGAAAAATAAAAAATAAAAAAGAAAGAAAGAAAAAGAAAAGAAAAAAATGTAGTGCATTTCGATTCGATTTCTCTGCATGGTTTTTATTATGTGAGAAATCATCTTCATCTCGAATAAAAAACAATTGAAGATTTTTCCCCCGATCTTATTTTTACCTTTCAGTTTCCTTCAAATTGTTCTCCCTGTGACTTCCGTATCGGGAGCTCCACTTTTAGTCAGTGCCTAAATATATATTATGTTAATTCGATTGATCTTAAACTACTATACACTTGATAATGGAGTGTTGTTTTTAAGAATATGTATAAACTACATATTTCTACTGCGGTTATAACGTATCTTATTAAGCTGATCTGCGCAGTATATTAATATAGTGTATCAGTATAATAAAATGACTGGATAAAGGGCTTTAGGAGCGCTCTACTGAGCCAGCGCTCAAAATCTTAATTAGTAAAACGAATCTTTAAAAGGTCTTATCATTTAGTAATATATTTCTTAAGGGACTTTTGAGTCGATTGTCCTTTAGCGGCCGTAACTCTTTGACCCGTTTGACCGGTCTTTGATTAAATTTTATTTTTTATTTTATTTTTTCTTTAAAGATTTACCCTAAGGTAGGTGTGAAATACAATAGGACTAAGTCCCCTACTAAGGTATTTACACACCCAAGATCCCAACCCCTAAAATATAATTGAATTAACTATTAAAAAAAAACAAAAACAAAAACAAAAACACCGAAAGACCCACCGATATGATTTGATATGATCAGGGACAGCATTCAAATCGGGTTGATAATCGAGTTGAGGCTTGTTACTCAGACGACTCAAAAAGAAACGAAAAGAATTCATACACACACACAAGAAAAAACTTTAATGATGAGTATAATACAGAAAATACTACTACATATCTCGGTAAATATAGGGAACTGGGTGCTTAACTGCCGCGCGGAGTCTGGGCAAAGCGATTTTGGGTATAGACACAGAAATCGGTTATACTATCGGCGAATCGTAAAAAAAACATCAGAGTTCTGTATCCATAATTTATCTTATTAAAAATCTATAAAGATAAACTTTTGAGTAGGTATAAGTTTTATGTCACCCATCCAGGTACAAACCTCTCTGAACCGGACTTGACTTCATTGGATAGATTACATTATTTTCCATTTAACAGGGTTAATTGTAGATGAGTTATGGGGGCCGGCTAATCTCTCCTCTGGTACCTTCGGGATATATAGAACATTATGCTGCGTAATCCGTACATTCATTAAGGACGAATCGGTCTTAATTTGATGCTGTTATATCGGGCAGAAGTCCATACGAAACTTCGGGTGTCTTGGTGGTATGGCATGGCGTGGAATACAATATTGAAACTTTTTAAGGTGGAAGTGGATTTGATTGCATTGTTGTTGTTTTTTCTATCCCTCTTGCATTCAAAGCCTCGATCAGTAATCTTCCTTTTCGCTTACATTTGCAGTTAAATAAGCAATTTCCATTCGGAAAAACACGAGTTGCTTTTTTGGTTTGACCTTCGTTTATGATGCTGCCTGCCATGAGGTTGATAAGAAGAGCTTTTAGTCCACTTAGTTTTTCAGTATTTTCTCTAGCTCTATATTTAATTTATATAAAAAATTAATATCTACCTAAAGTCTTGCGCGACAAATACTAATTGCCTAATTCCTACTCGTTGCTGTCAAGAGCTACACTTTACTTATATTAACACATCTTTAGAGCGGTTTTCGTTATGACTAGGAAACATACATTACTGCCTTCAGCACGTGCACGGTACGGCATGCCTTGAACACTGAAATGGTTTCTCATTTTCTCCTAGAAATTCGTCCAATGACAACACGAAGTTAATTTTACGATAAGATACGGTACGACTACGACACGGCCATAATTTTGCCGTAATATAACGCTTCCCATTCATATTACGAAAACCGCTCTCAAACACTCAAGTAACAAAATGACTTCTTGTTTCAGACTTTTATGCCAGAGATGGTGATATTTGGTTGTATTTTTGGAGTAGCTGCTCCAGCGCAGTTTCGAGGTCCCCTTCGTTCTTTTGTAGCCATTGTATGCGCTTTTTGATTCCTCCCTCTACAACAGCACTATAAATAGGGTTAACCTTCACCTCTTTGTTAAACCTTTGAACCTTTAGACAAAAATAAAGAAAAGGGCAAAAAGGATTATGATTTTACTGGACCCAATTTAAAGGGGAGGGTTGGATTATCCAGTACCTATCACCCTTAGAAATGGAATCGTGGATTTCGTGCTAAAAATAGATCTAGTAAATAAAGGCAGATCTCAGAAATGTATGTACACAGTGTGTGCAACCATGTGACTCAAAATCCCTTAAAGTATAAATAACAAAGAAACAACCGCCATGTTGGTTGATCCAACAAGAGAAGCTAATAAGGATTGCTTTGTTATCATCGTCAACCAACATGGCGGCTATGACGTAGCATGCACATGCTCTAATGTTTGTTTGCACGTATGGTAAACAACTTATTGGTCTATTAAAAAAAAGTTCTAATTTACTATAAACTCCGAGTATCGAGCATTTTAACGAATGTCTGAAGATGGATCTAGAGGCTATTTACCAGCACCCAGTAACTTATCACATTACGTAGTTTTCCTGGTTATCCAATCAAAACGTCCAGAAACAGTTATTTGAAGATTTCACTGGCATACCATCGGGCCAAAGCGTTTTGTTCGTTTCATTTTACATGACAACTTCAAGACGGTTTAAACTGGCTTTTCGCTCAAGTTTTGGAGGTGGCCGTTTTCGATATGTACACGGACGCAAGGTTGCCGCTGGTAGAAAAACGCAGGCACATTATTTCCGCTTGAAATCGAACGCAGGCGGTTTATTCATCTTACCTCGACCAGACCAAAAGGACTGTTGAAGGTATCCGCAATCGGAGCTACGAGCTTCATATAGGTCGTTGCAGCGTCTTTGTATCTGTGTGTACAACAAAGAATATTAAGAATAAAATCAACAACTAGTCAACGTTAAAGGGCCACTTGGACGAAAATTGTTCCAAAATTAAAACTCTTTCATTCGAGCTGGAACTTTGCTGAAATAATCTTGAACACATTAAGAACCTCTCACTGAAATATCTTTCTAATATTCGAAAGGGAAGGGCCAAAATTTTACGATTTATTTTCGTCCGCCATTAATTTCTTTGTGTCACGGCCAACGAGTCATTATGTACAGCAGTTTTACGCTGTGACGTCATTTACTCAACACTGTCATGTTAGCGTCGTTTTGACTATACATTTCTTGTTAAATTACCTGAAGTTTATTTGATGTTTTAAACGCGTTATCGTGAAAAGAATCTCTAAACAGACTTTTTTTAAACCTTTGATACCTCTTCAAATATGATGGAAACTCCTTTGGACGCTCGCTTTGTCAATCCTGAAGAGTTAGAACCATAAATTATAATGTATGAAGATGAAGCCGAACTAGAAGAAGAAGCAATGCTTAGGAAGAGGTTTTCATAAAAATTCCTTACGTTCATTTCATTATTTGTATTTGCTACCTACTGTCCATGATATAAAGATCTTAAATTTGAAGTTTCAATGTAATCTAATAGTGATTGATGTTATGAAAACAACCGATTGCCTTTTGAATTCTGCGTTGTGATATAAAGATTTGTGACAATATACTTAGATCTATGTGCCGAATAATTTAGAATGTGATCTCGTAATTCTCCTAGCTGATTTACTACAGAACGGTCATTATTTGCTTCAAAATGTTTATTATGCATTGAATAGGTACAAACATACGATTATCTAATATCATCTTTGTAATAGAACATGTCAAAGGTTTCTTATTTATTACTCGCGCGACAGCGGCGTCTGTCACTCAGCTCGTAGGTTTTTCTTTCATTGTGTCGGATGTCTCGCGGACCCAAATTGTGGGGTTGTTCTTTGCCCTTGTATGTAAATATACCTTGAAAAATTGTTATCCTTAAAATGATTCGAATCCCGAATATCTCAGTCACTTCGCGCGATGGAACCGCTAGAATCTCGTCCATGCGTCCTACTTTGTTGTGATTCTTGGCTTGCCGAGATGTATTGAAATTTTCGAATTATGATCGTCAGTATTATTGAAACTGAAAAATTTCAGCGCCTAGACATTGTTTGGTCATATAGTAGTTAGGAAACCGAATGAAACATTATATATTTTCTGAATAAACCAAATAAACCGAGTTTTACGAACATGGCACATACATTACCCACCAATGTTTTGGTTTGGGTTGAGTAAATGACGTCATAAGTACTCGTGCCAGTCTTCTTGAGTCGAATTCTGTGATTCAAAGAAATTAATGGCGGACGAAAATAAATCGTAAAATTTTGGCCCTTTCCTTTCGAATATCAGAAAGATATTCCAGTGGGTGGTTCTTAATGTATCCTAGATTATTTCAGCAAAGTTCCAGCTCGAATGAAAGAGTTTTAATTTTGGAGCGATTTTCGTCCAAGTGGCCCTTTAAATTAGAGCCGAGTGGATAAAAAGGACTTAATTTAAACATCATGTAAAAAAGGTTGTTAAGTACTGACTTTCAGAAGGTAGTCTTTCGTAGGAGTAAATGAGAGCGTGAAATTACAAATCTCGATTTGCGCCGCTCTAAGTTACAGCGCTTCTAAATGAGAAGGGACCGCAGCTTGACAGTCTGCGCGCAAAACTTGTAAAAAATTATATCCTAAAAGATTTATAATACATGTGCGTGCCAGCAAAAATTGCGTGCATTAGCGTCAATGTTGCTACTTACCGTGTGACTAATCTTTTCCAGTTAGCACGAACGAAGCTCCACGCCAACTGACTGCCAAACGGGTTGTATTTAGCGATATATATGAGCACTCTAATGTCCTCTTTGCCAAACGTTCCAGAAAGAAGTGCATACGACAAATACCTGTGAACACACGTATGTTATGAAACAATTGCTAGTTTTCAATCATTTCCAAGGGAGTGAAGTAACGAAAGATCAATCATCACTATAAAATAGGTTGGCGTATACGATGACGTAATTGGTTTTGTCTGATTGTTTTTTAAATCTATTGGACAAGCCAATAAAGCAAATTGGCAAAACCTATTGTTAAAGTGGTTGACACATTATAATATCAACAATACGATGTCTATAAACAAAATATCGTCCTCCTAAAAAGATTCTGGAATCAGTTTATGATTTCGAGCAACTCAAGGGCGGATCCAGGGGGAGGGTCGGGGGGGTCGCAACCCCCCTGTCATTCCTGAGGTCAAATGGGCTTCCTGTGGTAAAAATGCGACTGGGATTACTTTGCCCACAAATTTACCCCTGAGACCCCCCCCCCTTCAAAAAATTCTGGATCCGCCCTTGCAACTGTTAATGTCAAACTAACCTCTCTATGATCCAGGCTTCACTAGATGCAGCCAAACCAAACAGAATTTTTCTTTTATTTCCCTCATGTTTTGTTTTGTTGTACTGGCTGAAAAGAAAGTCCCATTCCTCTACACCACTTTGCGCAATACCATGGTAGAGGTAATAGCTTCTTTGGTTTGGTGGAATGCTAAAATATAAAGGAAAATTTGATGTATTTGAATAGTTTAAAGTCATACCAAGAGAAGAGAAGAGGAAGAGAAGAGAAGAGAAGAGAAGAAGAGAGAGAAGAGAAGAGAAGAGAAGAGAACAGAGAGAAGAGAACAGAAAGAAGAGAACAGAAGAGAACAGAACAAATAAAGAAAGAACAAATAAACCAATAGAACCTAAAATAAACATAAGAACAAATATAACATAAGAAAGAGAACATAAAAAAAAACAGAAAAATATAACATAATATAACAAAGTAACATAATAGATCAATATAAGATAACGAATATAACATAATATACATAACATAATATAACATAAAGACCTAAATAACATAATATAACATAAATAACATAATAATAACAATATAATATAACATAATATAATATAACAAATATAATATACAATATAACTATAAATAATATAATATACAATAAAATAACATAATATAACATAAATAACATAATATAAATACTAATAATCATAAACATAATATAACTAAATAATATAAAAATATAACATAATAACTAATAAAACATAACATAAAACTAATAACATAACATAATATAACTAACATAATATAACATAAATAGAACATAAATAATAATAATAAAAATAATAACAATAACAAACAGAAATAACATTAGAGAACAGAACAGAACAGAAGAGAACAGAAGGGTAATGGTGAGAACATTAAAAAAGGTAACTTACGAGTTAGTTTTTGGATTCTTTATCCACGCCTTGAAACTTTCTGTTGCATTATTGATACAAGACTTGACTTGAGCTTGACAAAAAAGCTTCAAGAAATCACTTCTCATATATCTACGGAATAAAAAAAAAAATATTAAAAAACCTCTTAACACAAAATATAACTGAACTAACTCAATAAGTGGTGTTAAGTGATATAGAAAAAATTTGCATTCGTTGGCGTCCCCCGCCAAAACCATATATACCTTTTCTGCAAATTAGTGAGGCTTTTGAAAACCTTTCTTTTTTTTTTTTCTTTTTTTTTTTTAATTCTTTTTCATTGAAAGATGCCCAAATTTTTCCGGCTTATTGATTTTGAGAGGTTTTAATAAGGAGACTGCCAACTATACAAAAGTGGATGACTGGTATTCAAGCTTTTGGCTTAATTTTTTTTGAAATCCTAACATATGCATGCATTATCTTACTAAAAAAAGGGAAAATATTTGGAAGATGTTGAGAAATATAGTGAAAATTATTTCTTTATTTTATTTGTCTTTTGATTCGTGACAATTTTTGTCCTAAAACGAGTACAAACCCCTTTTGTAAATTCGGGGGGTAAAAACGAGGTATAGGGTTCCGTGCAAAATTTTAGAATTTGCCCCTGTTGAAGTTCAAAACTTGTATGGTCCTGTGTGTACGATTTTGCAAGTGATTCGCGGTTTTGAGTGCGGGCATGTTTTAGTGCACGCGCACATCGTAGGCTCAAATAATGGCGTCTATGTCGATGCGTTGGAGCGTGCGCATAGTAGGCAGCAACCTTAAATAAGTGAATAAATTGTTAGTCTAATGGCTCGTTTCCAAAGTAGCAAATATTTGGTTGAGTGAATAAAGATTTCCACTGTAGTTAAGAAGCATGTCCTTTTTTAAAGATCATGTTCGTATTAATAACTAGATATTCTTTAAACATTATGAAATTGTAATTGTTAAGGTTAAGCAGAATATTGAGAAAGAGTACTATACTTCATTAATGTGTTCTTACTTGTCTATTGTTCCACCAACGTCGTTTAGTCCAAGTCTATCGTATTCCTTTTGTCCAAGAAATACTAGGTATTTCTATATTAAAAAATAAATATTATTATCTTCTATTTCTTTAGCATGTACATGCTACTATGCAATCAAAAAGGAAAGGAAAGGAAAGGAAAGGAAAGGAAAGGAAAGGAAAGGAAAGGAAAGGAAAGGAAAGGAAAGGAAAGGAAAGGAAAGGAAAGGAAAGGAAAGGAAAGGAAAGGAAAGGAAAGGAAAGCTGATGGGAAAGGAAAGCTGGTGGGAAAGGGAAAAAAAAGCTGATGTAAAAGGAATCCCAACAGAGTCAAATGACAATGACATGGCGGCCATGTTGGGTGCATGGTAATGACAATCGATGATAATAAGAAATCTTATGTTAAATGGCACCCAGCATGGCTGCGATGCAATCGAAGATATGCAAAAGTGATTTACGAACAATTTTCTTGTTTTGAATAAAAAATCAAGTGAAATATAACATACCATAAAATATTTGTAGGAGTTACTTGTTTGCGATAAAATATCTTTGACCTTATCAGCTTGTTGAAATAAAACTTTCCAAGGGACGTATTCTGTTTCTTTTGTCATGTACTCAGTGATACTGACGGCTGTAGATAAGTTGAGTTTATTGCCACTTTGAAAACACAATAAGAGGAAATGTTTTCGAATGTTGGAAGAAATATTAAAGTACTTTTACTTAGCGGGTCGTAAATAGACCTCCTTGGCTCGGGCGTAGTGTTTTCCCATTTCAGACCACGTGTCATTCCCAATAGATAACAATAATGTCAATAAGATAATTTGTTTGATGAGTTGTATCCATATTCATGTGTCTTCTCATGCGCAACCGTTAAACAAAGAAATGATATTCTAGGGAATGACCCATGCTCTGAAATAGGAAAACATTACTCCCCAGCCGAGGAAGTCTAGTAAGGTATTTATGCTTGGAAAGCGGTAGTATATAAAATACGTACTGTGCTAAGTTAAATGCATCCATCAGAAGACCGGCTCTATCAGAAGGACTGAACACCTGCAAATGACAAAAAAAGATTGGATTAGCACTTCTCATAGTGTACCTTATAACCTAGTATTTATCACCAAACTGTGCGCATGCGTATTGCTCACATTACCGTGTGATTATCATTCAGCTGTGCGCATGCGTATTGTTCACATTACCGTGCGGTTATCATTCAGCTGTACGCATGCGTATTATTCACATTACCGTGTGGTTATCATTCAGCTGTACGCATGCGTATTGTTCACATTACCGTGTGGTTATCATTCAGCTGTACGCATGCGTATTGTTCACATTACCGTGTGGTTATCATTCAGCTGTACGCATGCGTATTGTTCACATTACCGTGTGGTTATCTTTCAGCTGTACGCATGCGTATTGTTCACTTTACCGTGTGGTTATCATTCAACTGTGCGCATGCGTTTCTTTCACAGTACCGTGTGATTATCATTCAGCTGTTTCGCGAGTGCTTTCCAGTTGCTCTCTTCGTAGTTGGTGATGTAAAACCCTTTGTAGTTTGTGTTTGCTTTGATCCATCCACGACCATCCCAGGGAATGACGACTGTTGATAATCGAGAATCACATACAGGTTATTACACTTCTAGTTGTTTATTACAGCCGAATAATTTTACAGACAAAATACGGCGAGTAAAATTATCTGGCTGTAATACACAACTAGCAGTGGAATAAATAGTTTATTGTATGACACGAAAAAAACTGAGAATAAGTGCATGAAAAACAACCATTTTAGTTGTAAACAAGCAAACTTCAACTTCTGACGTGAGCCGCACAAAGGAATGAGAAAAATTCCTCGCGCTGACATCAGCAGAATAAAAACAAAAACAAAAACAAAAACAAAAACAAAAGCAAAAACAAAAACAAAAACAAAAACAAAAACAAAAACAAAAACAAAAACAAAAACAAAAACAAAAACAAAAACAAAAACAAAACAAAACAAAAACGAAAAACAAAAAACAAAAAACGAAAACGAAAAACAAAAGACAAAAGACAAAAGACAAAAGACAAAAAACAAAAAACGAAAAACGAAAAACGAAAAACGAAAAACGAAAAACGAAAAACGAAAAACGAAAAACGAAAAACGAAAAACGAAAACGAAAAACGAAAAACGAAAAACGAAAAACGAAAAACGAAACACGAAAGACGAAAAACGAAAACGAAAAAACGAAAAACGAAAAACGAAAACGAAAAACGAAAAACGAAAAACGAAAAACGAAAAACGAAAAACGAAAACGAAAACGAAAAACGAAAACGAAAAACGAAAACGAAAAACGAAAAACGAAAAACGAAAAACGAAAAACGAAAAACGAAAAACGAAAAACGAAAAACGAAAAACGAAAAACGAAAAACGAAAACGAAAAACGAAAAACAAAAACAAAAAACAAAAAACAAAAAACAAAAGACAAAACAACAACAACAACAAAAAAACGTACAAAACAGGTTCACCGACCGTGTATTATCGCTCTTTAATTGCACTCGAAAAATGGTCAAAATAAAACTGAAAATTGAGTGTGATGTTTGTTTTGAGCAAATACTGGTAGGAACTAAGTAAAGGAATTCAACTCTATATTGCACAATCTATGTTTGAGATAAAGAAATAATAGCATTGATTGTCATACCTGATGACAAGTTCATCCAAGATAGATGATGCCCAG
Source organism: Actinia tenebrosa (assembly GCF_029948245.1). Taxonomy (NCBI): domain Eukaryota; kingdom Metazoa; phylum Cnidaria; class Anthozoa; order Actiniaria; family Actiniidae; genus Actinia; species Actinia tenebrosa. Next base: position 19,967,628 of record NW_028292569.1, on the reverse strand, counting down.
CTTGGCTTTTGATGACGTAAGTGAAAGGAATTACCCATGAGTACCTAGGAAAATGAAACAAATTTTAATTCCTTTGTCTTTTACTTTTTATTGTATTTAAAAACATCAAGACTACAAAATGATTGAGGGGAGAGTAACGAATATAGAGATGGTCCCAAAGGTTATATAGCCACTTAATTATTATTAATTCAGTACCTGGAACCTTCTTCAAAAACCCTAGACATACTTAATTCTGGTACTGCTACACACATACATAGAAACGTTCATAACTCAGCTCTTTACCTGGTTTTGTTTTAATCTAAACCATTACATTAAAGTGCCTATCACCCTTGATGTTGAATAACACTAAAAAATATATATAATGCTGTCTTAATGCTGTGACGTATGAGGAGTAATCATTTAATATACAAAACACTACTGGTACAGATAAATTAAATTTGAAATACGTCATTGTTTTCCTCATTGCTCTTATAGAAATGATTGCAAGTTAGTTTTCCCATAGAAGCGGGTGTTTCGAATTACGAGGAACAACAAATAACCATAAATGCCTCCTCATACGTCACAGCATTAGCATATGACATGGAAAAACCTTCATAACTTCAAGAAGCCGCACTCAAACTATGTAATTTTTTCGGGTTATTCAACATCTTACCCCATGTAGAATCAACACTGAGAATATTGTCAGAAGGGTGATAGGCACTTTAAGCACCATGTTAATTTTTCCAAATATCTATTATTGAGAATCCCAAAAAACAAGATTGAATTCCCTCAAACAGACATTAACTTATATGGCTATTAGAAATCATTTGATAAAATTAAACGAAGCACATTGATTTCACGTACCCGAATGGTGACTTATAAACTGTATCTGTTACGTTAGCAGTGTCGTCAAAAAGGAAGCGAGTTTGACTGACTAAATAGTGAGTTGAGTTGATTTTCTTGAACGTCACCACAGGGTAACCCATCTGTACTATCCATGTATCCATGATTTGCTTGACATACACGCACTGCCCACGTGCACAGCTAGCCTGGATAGGTAGTACAAGAAATATGAAAGAAATTTTAAAATATTACTTTCAAAGCATTGGAAACCATCATAGCGCCACAATCATTAATAATGATATCTGCACGTTTACTTGTTAATCATCTTATTACAGACTACCACCACCACCGCTTCTACTTCGTAGTGCACGAAGTAGAGTAAAGATAGCCATTACCTCAGTGAGTGCTCTCCATAGGTCATCTGATACGGCGTTTGCAAAGGCATGTCTTTTCAAATAGATCTAGAGAAAAATATACTTATTTACTGAAACGGCGGCCATCTTGAATTATGGGCTTCCAGGGGCTTTAAGAAGCAAACACGTAGAAAAACTATGTACCATGGAGCGGCGGGGTCACGTTTTCAATTAAAAAGAAAGGTAAATGAATTTATATAGCGTCATTTCCAGGAGCTCAATGGCGCTTTACAAGATCAGTGGAGGACTTTACGGGCTGCATATTAAGGCACTAGTAGGGCCGTGCAGCTTACAATCGTGAGTGATTTGTTAGTATGTTAGCGTTAGGCCTCCAGATTGGGATATGCTGTTGAACCGGGAGATCATCCCCTACTCTTACACGAATAACTCAACAGGTTTTTTTTATGTCCCCCATTTTACTGCAGGTTAAGAAGGATTGAGAGACAGTGCCTACGGTTTTAAGTCCTTATCCGAGGAAGATTTGAAAGGTCTAACCATTTGCAGACATTGTTACAAAGGCAGCACCTTCTCCTCAGTTATTTTAAGACCCTGAGTGTTGGTCCGGCCAAGACTTGAACCACGACCTCCCGCACAACAGACCGACCCTCTTACCAACTGAGCTACCGGGTGGCGGTCAATTAATTTGAAGTCTTAGTGTTTCACACACAGCAAATTCTACAATTACTTTTTAGATGTTGCTTGGCAATGAAAAACGTAAACTTATATGTAAATACACCCTGACAGCTGTGCAATCTACCAATTTTCTGATGTCTTTTTTAAATTTCCTTTATTATGTCTTTTAGCTAAAACAATAGAATCAATAATAATCTTAAAAAATAGTAATAACCTAGTTTATTTTTGCTTATCGTATCAATAATGAGACCTACTCTCGATAAAGTATCTACCTTTAATCCTTCGAGAAAAGCGTCTTCTCCAAGGAATGCCTGAAGCATTCTGAGAACACAAGCACCCTGTTATAAAGGAACAGTAAAGTATTGATACAAAACTTCCATACTGCAATGTGGGAGCAGCCTCTGCACTTATCAAACTCCGAGAGGGCGCGGCTAACTCGCAGTTTTGCAGAGACAAAAAGAAAACAAGAACCCGGAGAAAAATATTGAATAAGTAGAGAGATCCAAGAAATTCTACACACATATGATGCCGAGCCTAGGAATAGAAACGAGACTACAGAGGTGTCTACTGCCACCCCGTATACCACCCATTGATTCCCATCGGTGTTAGATATGGAAAGACTGTTCCTATACTAGTAAATCCAACCGACAGACCTCAGTCAATGGTTTGCTTCTTCACATTGTATTGATCTTGACCCCATGTTCTTTCTTAAATGAATTCAAACAATATTCGACTACAGATTCAATTATTCAAAATGGCTGGTACTCACCTTATCGTAGTAAGTGACCCCAGCCATTCCCTTCATGCCATTGTGTACTGGAGGTCTGACTGGATTAGACGATGCTTTGCCATCAAAATCAAATGATTTCCTCATGATGCTGGATATCATGGCGTCTTGCTGAAAGAGATAAATAAAATGGAAATAAATCTTCAGTTCCTTCGAAACGATAAACTAAAAGGACAACCATAAGAATAAGCCGTTTGCATGATGACGTCATTTTATTAACCACTACCAAAATGCTTCGCGAATTTTCTTTCTTATTCAAATTTATAAATTCTCATGAGAGTAGCGCTAACAAACTGAACAAAAGAAAGTGTGCAAGGGAGTCTGGTAGTGGTAAAATATAAAACGCAAGTGAAATATTTGTTCAGCAATTAATTGCCATACAACTTAACCATACTGAAATAGGAATCATGAACACATGTATGCATGTAACAAATGAAACGGCAGTCAAAAACCGTACCGTCTTCCAAGCAGGTTCAGCAACTTCTTTCCCCGGATATTCAAAAAACTTTGCAAAGCCTTCATTGAGCCATATTTCATTCCACCATTTGAGGGTCACTATGTTGCCGAACCACTAAAACATGAATCGATAGATTAATAAAAAATGGCAAATGAATATATAATAAAATAACGACTGTTATAAATATCGCGTTCTGATTGGTTAGTTTATGAGAGAACACAGCACGCGCCTGCACTTTCACTTGCGACATTTTTTATCCAAAATAAGATTCATTCATGTGGAAAAATGACTTCCAGATCGAAAAAATTAGCAGTTGTGGTTTGTCCATACTTTTTCTTCATGACAGGATTTTTTCCCAATGTCCTGATTGTTTCAGATGAAGGTTAAATAAGAAGAGCCTTTTTCGCTTTATTTTAGCGCTTTTTTTGGTGTGTATTTTTCATTGTTTTGTTTTGTTTTGGTTTTGTTTTGTTTTGGTTTTCGTTTCGTTTCGTTTCGTTTCGTTTCGTTTCGTTTTGTTTTGTTTTTTTATTTATTTTCTATTTTGTTTTTTGTTTTTTTGTGAACAGTTGGCAATAAATCACGACTTAACATCACGTGCCGTAATATTCTATTTCCGACTGTTGAAAGTATTGTCTAGGATTTCGGTTTCATGTGGTTTCTATGCCCTTGTGATAGGAAGTCAATCAATACCTTAGAGGTGAGCTGCAAACATGCTAGGCGATATTCTTGCTTTGCTCGCTTTTCTGCTAGAAAACTGCATGGGAGTAACGTTAATTGAATCATGTGGAAATAGTCGAACACGTTCATCCGAGTTACAAGAGTCTTTACTGCAAGACGAAGAGGAAAACCAGGAGAATCAGGAAGGCAACCGTGAGTATCTTGAAGACTTTACGAAGTTTGACCCCGATGATACAATTTTCCGAGAATTCAACCCTCCACAACGCGAGGAAAGAGATGCTAAAGCATGGGAAAAAAAACCTTCCTGCCTTCAAGGAAACATTGTGGATGTGCCTTAAAAATGTTCTTCTCATTCAAACTATTTCTGGAACTTTGATTGGATTCTTAGTTGTTGTTATTGTCTTTCTTGACTTTGGTACAGCTGAGTGGTGTTTCGATAAGACTCTGAATTGGTACACGATGCCCAAGCGCGTCCAAAATCTTGGAGTTACAGCTCAGTCTATTGAAGGATTTATCATCGAGATGTGGGATTTCTGTTGCATAATCGCAGTATTCCCACTGTCTTTGATCAAAGATCTTCATCTTTTGACCCTCAACTTGTTGGCTGGATTCATTGACGTTGCCTACAGACTTTACTTTCAAATCTATGGGATCTACAAGGTTTCTTGGATGTCATTTCCCCTCAACGTTCTATTCGGCCTCACGATCATCATTAACAACTACCTCTTAGCGCGACATTATCATCCAGATTCCTTAAAAAAAAACTCTCAAACTAGACTTCATATTGTCTGCACAGTTCGTTCTTGGTATTCCAGCAGCAATGATAGTAGTTTACAGGATAGTTCCTTTGTACATTGAGCAGGATGAAGAGTTTAAAGTCTTGATTGCAGCATTTTCTCCACTTGTTTCAGCAATCCCTAAAGTAGTTGCCCGCCTTGGAGCGCAATCCCTGAAGGGAATCATTCATCCTGGCACGGCACATATTCTGGTCGCTGGAATATATGGAGCTTCCGCTGTAACCTTTCGAGTAATGCAAGCGGAACTGTCAGACATGTCACTTTTTGTGGCTCTAGGAATAGCTCACGCTATTATTGATCTTGTAGAAAGAATAACCATCACCATGAGAGACCACATCTGGGAATACTTTTATCGTTTGCTTCGAAGACAAAGATCTGAAGCCCCAAAATACCGCAGCCCTCGAAGTAGGCGCTTTATAGCTGATGTAAGCATTCAGATAATGCTACAAAAATCGACTGCCCTCATTAGTGCGATAGGGTTTATTAACGTCTACCACTTCATGTACAGCGAATCGAAGCCTTTTAGTGATTACACATATGTAATCAACTTTTTTGAACGCGCCGCTATAGGTCTACTGATCGATCTATTCTTTAATACCTTATCTCTATTGATCCAAACTCGGGTTATGAATGTTGCAGTCAATAGAGTGTGGAAAAAGAAGTGGAAATCCCATCTAGTATTGAATACATTGATGATTTGTATTTCGGTAGTTTATTTTAGCGAATATTTGTTTGGGGTTGTTAGAAGCAAATATAATTATTCAAAGCATCCAATGGTACTATATCAATGGAATTGTACTTATCCAAGTTTCTTGTGAAACTAGTTGATATAACGAGTATAGAGTGAATGCATTTAACCCGAAAAATAGAAATACTAGTCAACGTGTAATGGTCAAATAGACACGAAAGAAAACAATGGAATTAGGGTCTACTAATGTCACAGTCTAATATTCACGGGTTTAGTGACTTCATTCTAGAGACACAATTTCAAATAGACCATTTGGCGAATACACACGTGGAATTAATGAGAGGATTTCTGTGGACAACTCAGTGATCTATAAAAAATATCTTAAAATTATATCTAGAATGTTACTTGTTTACATACGTAGATATAGCATCATCTTTTTTTCATGATTTACATTGCGCGCGTAAATAGTTTTCTAGCTTACACGTAATATTCATCGTCAAATAGATAACTTTATCATGCCCGATATGAATCATTCTTTGCAAATTACTTTAGCCCTGACGATGCACTAGCTAGTAGTGCAAAAGCTCGCTAAAAATAAAAAGAGATTATATAGTAATTCTTTAATAATTTCTTTTTCATTGTTATCATTGCTGTTTTCTTTCCGTAACAAAAGACGCCACACTCAAAATCAACAACAACAACAACAACAAACAAACAAACAATGAGTAATTAGTTATGACTAGGTAGCTCAAAAGTAAGGCCCTGTGTGCCATTTAGGCGCGAGGAGGATAGGTACAGGAACAGGTATAGCTCAAGTAGCATGCAAATAGATATATATTATACTAGTTCAAAACAGATGATTTTTTATATCGAATAATTGGAGTTTAACTACATATTCAATGTGTAGAAATTAGGAGTCTTTTCAGTTATCAAAATTGTTTTTTTCTGACTTGAGAAAATAAAGCCAACAAAACACTGTTGCGGATATCAGTCATGTACACGGAAATATCTTCTATCCATGGTATGGGAAGAAAACAGGTATGCAGTGTTTCACTGCATATTCTTGCATACTTGGTTTGTCCCTCTGAATTTGAATCGCATAAAACAAAATATTTGATAATTATTTTGTTAGCAAGTGAAGGATTACGTCTGACTTAGTCAATGAGTACCATGTCATAGTAATAAGGGAAACTAAAGACATTTATGACAACCATTTTTTTATCTTGAATGATTTGTAAAAACGATTTGTCGAAATCATTAAAGCGAACCCATTTCATAAAACAAGTGTATTGTTATCGTTATATAAATGACTTCTAAACCTAGTATTGTATACATATTTCAATAAAGTTAGTCAACAAAAACCTAGAAAGCTGTGATCGCTGAGAATCATGGGAAATATTTTATATACAGCAAGTAAAGGTTTCGACACAAACTGCTGCAGTTGAGGATGCTCAGAGGAGGTTAACTTGTAACTGGTAGAAGATCTCAAGTCCATCAACAGTTATCAAGCAGTTGAAACGTGTAAAATGTATCTACCCATAATCCTTGTTGGTCTCAGCTTTGTAGCTTTTCAGGTGACTTACTTTGTTTAAATAAGTTTATACAGTATATACGATCTAGAAATGAACAGATCTACATACCTGATGTGCAAGTTCATGGGTTATGACTGATGATATCAATTGTTTGTCCTGCTCAGTTGATTCTCTAGGGTCCCATAACAACAATGACTCTCGATATAAGATAAGACCCCAGTTTTCCATGGCTCCTGGACCAAAGTCGGGGATGGCAACTTGGTCTAGAAATTAGTCATAAAATTAAGAAATAAGAAAAAATGTGCATGTATAATATGACACTGGAACAGACCTTTTAACTGATACGGCGGCTATCTAAAAAAATATGGGATTCGGCCCAGGGGGCAAGCACTTTTATATAAAATAAATAAAGTATAGAGTACGTGGTGGGTTCACTTTTTAAATAATTTGAGGTCTTGTTGGTTTGCATATCGTTCCAACTACAAGCAAATTTGATTGCTTTTAGGAAGGTGCTTCTCTTTAAAAAGTAAAAGAACCCTGGTACAGCTGTGCATTTTATAAGTTTTCGAATAGTTGCCGCTCGATATCCCATAATGTCTTGATTAGAACAATAGAATTCAAGATGGCCGCCGTATCGGTAAAAAGGTCTGTTAACCATCTAAAGCGACCCAGTAGTTTAGAGTTCCATGTTAGAGTTCAGTTTTTTGGTCGGACTTTTTCTTTCTTCTAAAATAGAGTGTTTTAAACCAAGAAAAAAAAACGTTAAAAAAAAAAATCGGTCGTGGAAACAATCTCTTTTAATCACAAAATAACGCCCTTTTCTTGTCTCAAAACAATGCTGCGTCTTTGAACTTTGTCTCTCTTGATATATACGCAGGAACCAAGAATTTTGATTAGGATTTGTAATGTATTTTTTAATGAACAAATTATTCATCGACAGGTGAAGCTTTGACTTCTAACACGTTTACATAAGGTCATGCATTGCAGGGGAAAACAAAGAAATACTCAAGGGAAAGATGCGTGGAAAAATATTCAGTATCATAAGGTTTTATGTAATGACCTTCTTTAGGCAGTGTATATCGCACGCCAAGGTGATCTTCAAAGAAACTCATGATCTTCCCTCCAACACTGACTGAGTGTTGCGTTTTATTTAAGAAAGATGGCCGACTGTAGTATCTAAGCTACAATAAAAGAGAGTTTGAAATTATATTAATAAGACAATTCAAATTTCACTGAAATTTCTCAAGGTAATTGATAAAGGCCGTCCTTTTAATTGGGACAACAAGCATTCCCATGATATACCCGAGCACTATAATGTTGTTAACGTATGTACACCGTCCGTTAGTATGTATAAGAAATCTATCTATCTTGAGTACGATTCGGAATTTATAGTACAAGTGATGTTTTGAAAGGTTTCAATGATTGGATGAGGCTTTTAGGCGACTTTCAAAACATCACGAGCTATAAATTCCGGATTGTACGAGAAAATTGTGCGATTTTTTTGTTTATGATACACTTTTGAAACAAACTCTACAGAATCCAATTTGGGATTTAATTGTACTCCTCTTGTCCAATCAGAATCGAGTAATTTTGTAGGGCGTATTATAACTACCATTACCAGGATGCTTTGCGAAGTTATATTTTTACTTATATTGTCACTCCATGTGGAATATAAGACGAAAACAGTGTACAAAGGATTCTGGTAGAGGTAGTATAAGACGCCACATTGCAATTAATCTGTTGTGACGGAAATGCTTCATTACCCCTGTCCAAGTGCATGAAGTGAAGAAGAAAAAAATAACATGCAATTAAGTTTCAAGCTTTTTTCTGAAAAACTTGAATTTTGCAGCCAGGATATGATTTTTGGCGATTTTAAATTGACATGTTGAATTGGCTTTTGTTATTAGTACATCCAGAGCCTAGTGGGCTGTTTCAATTCCCGACTGGCATCCTGTACTCAAAAACAACTAAAAAAGTTTTTATCAATTTTAGAAAGAAAAAAAAAAAAAAAAAAAAAAAAAATTCTCACCTTGATGTTGTTCTTGCTAATCGTCTCCACATATTTAAAGTCCCCTACTACAAATGCTAATAGATACGTTGGCATGATAACGGTCTTTTTGTAGTAATCAATCCTCTGTCCGCCATTTATCGTTTCAGTCTTGTAGATGGGCATGTTACACAGTGCGACGTAATCAGATCGATGACCGATCGATACATTGAACGTGGCTTTAAGGGCGGGTTCGTCGAAGCAAGGAAATGCTCTACGAGCGTCTATGGCCTCGAACTGAGTCGCAGCATAGTTGCTATGGAGACCAAAAGAATAGTTTTTCACTAAGATAAATAAGCTTATAGTAGTGGCATTGGCACAAAGTGGATCTATATCCACTGAAATTTTAATAGCAGATATTAGGCATGCATGCAAATGAGCTCGACATGCAAATGAGACAACAAGCGTTGTATCGACCCGTAGCCTCACTGGTATGATTCTAGGCTCAGTGTAATAAAAGCTTTTAGAATCTAGAAGTTGATTTTTGTGGAGGGAGAAAAACCGGAGTAAAACCCTCAAAGCACAGGAGAGAACTAACAAGCAACTCTTCTACTCACATAAGACACCGATTCTAGCAGGACTCGAACCCAGATTGCTTTGATAAAATGAGAGGCAAGCGCTTTTACCGCCACAAGAGCCGTACTTGATATCATGCAAACATGGCCGTTTTAAGCTATTAGCTGTTCGATGAAGCTAAAACAGGTATTTATGTCCAATGGTGCGATCAAATACGTACACTATTTATCGAACTACTAGGGCTGTTTCAAACTATTTTAATAGTTAAAACTGTTCTCGGTCGATAATGCTAAGAAAAAAATGTTAGTATTGACCGAGTGATGTGTTATACTTAGTTTTGACTGTCCAGTTGGGTGACCATGGCCAAATGCAATATGGTATTTATCGAACAACTTACTTGAATTCTTTCTTTTAGAGCGATACTCATTTTCGAGAATCTAGTATTTAATTTATCTATTAATCTAGCTAAAAACGAAACGTCGCTAAAAACACTATTTTAAATTTCCTTTAAAAAAGACAGAAGAAGAAGAAGAAGAAGAAGAAGAATGAGTAACTTACACTTTCTTGTTATCTGGTTTGGTAAAGGTTCCACGATACAATCCTAGTAATACAGGGCTGAAGAACGCTTTAAACGTCAAGTGTATGGAGTAGTTGCCTGGATGGATCGCTGTTTTCAGCTGGACTACATGGTATTGGTATTTAATGAATGGAAAATGGCTTCTAATGCTCGGCTGTAAACCTAGGAAGAAACATGGTAGTATATTTTGATTGTTTGTTATTTTTGTATTTGCTCTCTGATGGCACGTCGCGTATTCGCATTTTTTAACGCTTAAGCCGTTTAATAATAATAATAATAATGATAATAATGGAACTAATAATAGTAATAATTACTACTAATAAAAAAAGACAATAATAATAACAATAAATAATAATAACAATAACAATAATAATAATAATAATAATAATAATAATAATAATAATAATAATAATAACAACAACTTTATTGAACAGGGTACACCGTTACCAGACTGATAATTTTCATGTGGCCCTCAATATACTACTATAAATCAACAAATAAAATTTTAAAACATTATATAGTAGGTTGGTTGGTTGGTTATTTTGCTCGCTAAAAATGAGAAGTTTTTATCGTTTTTGTTATTGTAAAAAACAAATATATAGACATCAGATTTTTATGTGTCTGTCCTCTTGTTGACTATAAATTTCGTCATCACATTGTCAAAGTAGTATGCGGATGCGGATCTGAGGCTACGCCTCGTGGATCAACACTACTTTGACAATGTTATGACGCAATTTATCGTCAATAAGAGCACAGACACATAAAAATCTGATGTCTGTTTGTTAAATAGCCATGCATTGCTTTTATCTTTTTAATGTTTGGGTCTTCCTTTGATAATCTAAGCCCCCCGCCCTCCCTTTCCTCTAAATGACAAGGCTTCTATCAGTACTAAAACAATGCCAGTTCTTCAGTGATATCGTGAACACATTTTCTTTCGAGATCATTAATTTCAAAGCCTACCTTTTCCTGATTTATTGAGTACTTGCACTGACGAGATATTCAAGCCATTATTGTGCAGGATGATAAGATCAGTCTTGTTGTTGACCTCGATATCAATCCCAACACGACCATCAAATCGAGGCAGGTCAACAGTGATGTTCAGAAACAGGTTGTAATGTTTGGGAATGATGTTCGTAGGTAGACGTGGATTCCACCATGCCTCAGTACCAGGGGTGGTGGGGACAATGGGGGTCGTTATTCCTGTGGATGGCTCGGTACCCTTTTCACGATCTCTTTCTACCTCACGGAAAGAAAGAGTTTGTTAGGGGTCGTTGGGGCATTGGTACATTAGAGGTCATCAAAAATTGTTTTTGAACATTTTAACTTGCCCCGCATGCCTAGCTCTTTCTACTTTCCATTGGCACTTGGTAACAAATGTAAATGGCATCGACCTGTAATCACTGGTCTGTAATACCATTTGTAGACAAAACGGCTCCTTGGGCTTCCTGTTCTAAAGTTACCCAGCGGAAACAAAAGAATTACTCTAAAGGGAATGTCGTTTGGAAAAAGTCTCGCCCTGAAGGGGCCTTATTAAAGAAGGAACTTATTAAGGTATCAGGGTACCCCAAAATTGCTATGAAAGATTGATTTTTAGGTTTTAACATTTTTCGAGAGAATACACAATAAGCTATCATTTTCCAAAAAAGAATTTTCCAATACCGTTTTTTATTAGCGAGAAATAAACGAAAAAAGACTTTTTAGCTTTTAATAGTTTTCGATTTAATGCATGTTGATATCACTCGTCAACTATCTGTCGTTACATCTTTATCAGCCACTGTTGTTTGATCTTGGACGCTTTTAGACCTTCGTTTTGATTTTCTGCTGCTCGCTTGCTTTTCTCTTTAGTTAGGCGTCCATTTAAAAATAAAACGTGTGCCCTGGGCGAACAAAACGTCTGAACTTGAATAATAATAAAGATGAATGCCTAAAAAACACTATTGAACGGTACTGAATAACCAAAGTTCAAGTTAGTTCAGTTAGGAATTTATCTAGACTTCCCGCCCAGAATAATAATAATGTAACTCGATCTTGGTTTCTCGTTACTTTATCTGTCATCGGGGACACATTTTGGTGTCCGTAATCTCCTTATGTCACTAAGGCACTTCTCGGCTTGAAAAACGTACAATGTTGCGTTTTTCTCGGAAGTGATTTTGCGTTCAGTTGACCGTACGTTCGGAGTTCCTTGTCAAAGTGAATATGGCCGATTTATCTGAAATTTTGTGGAGGTCGTCATCTCAGGTAGTTGTTCTTTTAAAAGGGTCTCCGATTTTCGCATTTTTGCTTTTTTCCTAAGCTATCTTCAGTCAGTATCGGAAACAGCTATTTTAGGGGCGTTGTAACTTGAGGAACGCTTAACAAAGCAACAGAGCAAATTATCAAAATTCGAAGACACGCTCTTGACACGTGATATGTTTTGTGATCTCGGAAAGGTAGTAAACACTGGTTTCCGATCAATTACCGTCTGTCGTGGAACTCCGCGAATACACCTATGTGAAAATTTGAATACTTCGCCCTAACTTTAAAATATTAATATATTTTACGAAAAAGAAAGAAAGAAAGAGATTCTAGATGTATTGAGCTTTCAGAAAATGTATACTTTGTTTGGGTTTTTACTAAAAAGCTCTTGCGCCTGATACCTAAAAAGGGCCTTGTTAGAACTAGCATTGTAGCCACAGGTGTCCTAGTCTCCTAAGCAGCCGACATCAGTAGGTGTCTCAACAACAAAAATAAACTTGAATGTCACATCGGTGCGTGCCCTTTAGCGTTGATGAACCTTTCGGAAGACATTTTTACTCCAAGGCATCAAATAGTGTACGTAAAGCATAATCAATATGTTTGTTCAGAAATCAATTTACAAATTTTCAGTTATTTTTGGCGGGTCTATGATAGTTTAGTAACAATAGGAATTGAATTTTTAAACATACGACTTCAGTCAACATGACCTTTGAATGTCTGGATCAACATTGAAGATAGATTCCACTGTAGCAAAGCGTCAAATACTCCCATCAGTATACGTCGAATTCAAATTCAATATATTCTTTATTAAAATAAACATGACTTTTTGCAAAAATACGGTTGAGCTGTTTTGTTTTTGCATCATAATCTGTATTGCATTCACTAATGATAACTGATATTTACTGGTTTACATTTTCGTATGGAGTATGGAGCGAGGCCGATAGTATCATGTTATAAACTTGACAACGAAAACTGTCGTACTCAGGTTTGGATTTCCTTCCATCAGTTCCAAATCTTTTAAAGTTTGATGGGTTAAAGTATGATTTACTTTGATTCGATGAAAAACCGGGTCAAAAAGGAGAGAAAACCTTTACCTTCACGGTGTAGTTTAGCTTTGGCGATGCCAAACAACACTGCCAACACTATTATGACGACGATCAAGATGATAATCAGGGCAGCCACGAGGGCCATTTTTGACTTGCTTAGAAAAAGTCCACTTCTTGCCTCCTTGTCAGATTGTTTAGCAGTAACTGGCAAAGCAGACCGCAAGGGAACATTGTCGCTGGGCTCTTGGGATTTTTCAGACATCTTTAACGCATTGCTTGGAGTACTTTTGAAATACTCCTAGTGTCAAGCAGTCACTGTAGCGTAGTTTAGGCGGGAAAGCCAAAGGTTGAACTTGGCATCGTCTTTGTTTGACATGGATCTTAACTGGTGGCTGATAAGGAAGTCGAAACAGTGTAACGCAAGCTAGTGTTTACCTAGTTTTTCCGGCAACTGCTATCACAGCTTCACCTGTCACAGACCTAATTAGTACGTCATCTTTAACCTTGAAAAGACCTTATTCATGGTGGTACTATCTATTCTTATAGACCACATTCTGTGTTTCGCTAGCAAAGTCGTCATCTGGCACGTTGCATTTGGCTGCTCAACTTAGACATATATATACAACAGACATTGTACAAGATGGAAAACTACCCTATTCAAACTCAAATTAAGGCAAGTAAGGTTGGATCAATGAATAAAAACTAAATAAAATAAATAAATAAAAAACCGCTGATGATGATAATACATAGTCGCATGAAAGGAAGAAGTCAGTGATGGTCAAGGAGCTTACAAAATCCCTGGCCTACTACAATAGCCTGCGTGCTGTTCTTTCCTTGCAACAGGTACTCCCCCGTCCAGCCCTTCGTCTATATTGCCCAACAGCCCAAAAACATGCATACACCAGCAACTTAACTTGTTCTACCTCCCTAGTTAAGTTTGCTACGTCGGACAAGCTAAAATAAATCTGTTTTTGATGTACAGCATGGAACAAACACCGATTTCGGAAAATCGTAAGTGCAGGAAAAAAATGCATCCTAAAGGTACATTGTGGGGGGAAAATGGAAAAAAAAAAAAAAAAAAAAAAAAAAGACAACTAAAGATGATTCTGAATTCGAGTTGGGAAAACTACCCATTCTTCGGTGATCACCCAAGCTAAGCCGCCCGGAATCGGTGTATTTTACTTAAAAACTGCATGAATACAGTCCTAGTTCAGTTCTATGAACCGATAATCTTTATTTACAAACAAAAAAATCTGCTTTATAGACTACACAAAACCCAGGGTGCTTAAGGCAAGCAGGCACCTGAATGAGACTAGTAGGTATGCTAACTATCTCCAAAGGGTTTCTTCAGACTGCATGGTGTATGCCAATACAAGATGCGTTTATTAGCACCCCAAGTCATGCCTGCGTGGAGGGTAACTACAGGTATACGACTGATCGTGGAAAAGTAATAAATGATACTTATTTATTTGTCTCACGATTGAGGGTCATTTGTAGAGGACCGCGACTTTTCGACTGCAAGCTGTTAGTCTTCATCAGGGTAACTATTGCGTGCAGGCAGCCCAGGGAAGTCCAAGTTCCAACAACTATCGCGAAACTCCTCGTCTTACTAGTTTTTCAATCAATAGTTGGTTAATGGAGCAATATTGAGTTAACAGATGAGAAGTCCATGACTTTTTTTTCTTGGCTCCAGCTTTAAGAGAATCGATCATGATATTGCTGGATAGTAATGAGTCATGGGCTCACGACAGCCATGTAGCCAGGGCACGAACAACGCAATGCAAAAGAGATTTCTATTCCTAAAGGATTAAAAATCTTATCATTCTTTATGCTACAACATGGCTGCCGTGCGACTTTTAAACAGACGGAGCTCAAAACAAGTTGGCTGCGTGGCTATGGTCCCTTTTTTTTTGTTTATCCTATCTTTCTTTTCTTCTTTTTCCTTTCATGGCTTCTTTACTGGCTTCTCTTCTTCGTTTGTTGATTGGGTTTCTTGGATCGAATATTTCGTAGGTATCTTCGTCTTGTATGTTTGCGTCTTTGACCTTTTGTTTCATTCCTTCTTCACAATGTAATACGTGCGTCATCCTACACCAAGAGACATACCCGTCTTTAGCAAACAATAACGAATGACCTGTGTTCTTTTTAGTCGTTCCGTGGTTGAGTAACGGACTGAGTGGAGTTGTATTTGCAGTGCATTGTGGGGATATATTAGGGGACGAATTTGACGTCATCTTGCAAATGTCCCTAACACAGTCTCACAATGCATCGCAATTCCAACTATACCCAGTCTTTTCCTCAACCTCGGAATGGCTAGTCCTACTGACTTATCTAATAGTCCCCTTCACAGTTCCCAGCGCATTGAAAGGTAGCCGTGCCTTTGCATCGAAGCGAGACGAAGGGTGAGCTTGCAATGATAGAGACCTTTTCTAACACCTTGGACAATTATTCACAGGTCTTTATTTTATTTTAGGTCATTACATTAAGATGCTGAATCCTCCATCGGCCTCCAGTTGAATTTAAACTGGAGGAACTACCAACGTTAAACATAGGTACTTTACCTTCTTACAGACATGGACAAGATTAAAAAAAGTCAGTGCAACTCGTAGTTTGTATGCAAATTAGTCAACTTGTAAAAAAATGAAAATTTTATTGCCAAATGCACAAAACAATTTTGATTGTTAAACTTGACTGCCGAATGGACGAACTCTGATTTTCTTATAAAATGAGATTGCAAAAGGCTTTTGAAATTTTGAAAAACGTTCTGAAACATACGCACGCGCAAACGTCTTTTCTTTAGTGTCAAAGAAATCAATAAACTAACCATCCTATGTCATCCGATTTTTCATCTCCTTCATCTTTATCTGAATTTTCTTCATCTGAATTCTCTTCATCTATCTTTTCGTTCAGTTTGGCTTGGAAGTCAGCAAGTAGAGAGAAAGTTTGTTCACTCCTCCCATCACCTTTGGCCTTTATGGTTCCTTTGACTTTTGCAACATATTCGTCTCTCTCAGCACGAAAATCAGCAACAACGCGAGATAATTTATCTGGATGAACAGAACAACATGAAGATGCATTGTTCTAATATTTGACAAACCACTAGTTGTTTTCGCCACTTCTACCTTCTTTTAAAATTATCTCACGGCTTTTCTCTCTGAGAGTGGAGACGTCAGTGTATGAATATGCACTCTATGGGAAAAAAGCTTTGGATGGGAAAATGCCATTCAGCAATTTTTTTCACACAAACACTTATTATGAAATATTCAATTTTGTATTTAATGCTATTTCGTCTATAATCAACATTATGAGCTTACTAATATCTAGGTGATCTTTTCATTTCTGATTTTTATTTTGACACAACTGAGGGGGTTAGGGTCACGTGACCTGTTTTTGCAAAAGACTTATTCGGTGCACATTTTTTCAACCAATCAAAACTTTGGATGAGTAGCATGATAAGTGGATTACCACGTGAAGATGTACATATATATTTCTCTCCACAATGAAGACGGTCACGTTTGTTACGCGGTTCTTATGAGAAAATTCAAAGAGAGCAAGTGACGCTTATTTATTCAAATCTAAGTCGTATGCTCTAAATTAACTCGGTATTTTTCGTACTCACCTTTCGATGCAACAGTCTTACTTTCAGGTTCAGTTTCCTTTTTCGCTGCTTTTCTTCTCGATTCTTTGATTTCTTTTAACAACTTTGTAGATTCTTTTTGAAGTTCTTTACTGCAAATAGGCCACGTTCGAGAAATAAAAATTCTAGTCAAGTTCTCGAGTTCTTCGATTGCACGTTACGTTATCTAGATCTCTCGGGGGAGCGTTGACGTAATTTAACAAAACATTTCTCAATGGTATTCATTGTTAATGGCACCAAAATGGCCGCCAGCTTTTTGTCTTTTGACTTTCTTGGGAATGCTTTCAACCCATCAATACGCACACTGGTTTATTTTACTAGTGTTAGTAATACCTTTTGCTTGTTGATTCAGTTGGTTCGTCCTCACTAGAATCATCATCATCATCTTGAGTCCGTTTCTTGAGCTTTTGCCGAGCTTGTTCACCGAGATTTTTATCATCGTCTTTCTGCGAGATAAATATTTATATCGATTACAAAACTATCTAAAATGGAAACTAGATAAAAATATAACAAAGTGGAAGTGAGGGAAGGTGGCTGTTTTTTTTTTTTTTTTTTGTTTGTTTTCAGTTGTAGTTGTGTTTTTCTCTCTCGATAAAATGAGACTAAGAAAAAATACATCCATTCGGCAAGTTTGATGTTTTCTTTTCTTGCCTTCAATAAGGTCTTGAAAGGATTCTTACAATCAGTAATTTGTTCTCTATCCTTCATTTTAGGATGTCTTTTCTTTTAGATATTTCGTTATCTTCTTAGATTCTTTCTCTCCCATTTTCATTTTCTATATATCTGTTTTGTTTTGTTTTGTTTTTGTTTTGTTGTTGTTGTTTATTTTCTAATAGTCATACAACTTTTGACTATAGTAAACAGTGGTTTGTTTATCTTTTACTCCGACGAAAGACTATCTACTGCGGTAACGTTTTACTCAGAATCGTTATAAACTTTGTTTACACAGCAAAGAAAACAAGGTCGAGCATGGTGAACATCTGCATGAATGTAAAACCGAGTTTTGGTTAAGTACGAAAATTTGAATTTCTGTATATAGCCTATATTACTGGGCCCAGTTGTTCAAAGCCCGATTAGTGCTAATCCTGGGTTAACTCTTAATAAGACCTATAGAGTTAATCCTGGATTAGCGCTAATCCAGCTTTGAACAACCCGGCCCTCAGCTGAGAGTCATAATCATGTGATGATGGAAATGTTACAAGTTCAGCCTTTTTTACACGGTGTTTAAGTTTCATTCCTATTCTCATTCATTGGGTCGGGAGGTTGTCATTTTGCAGTACCTCTTTTGAAGCATCTTGATTCACAGTTTGTTTACTTAATGTTGGGTCATCTAGTACATCATGGCTGCTTTTCATTTTTAATTCCTGCCAAGAACAGAAAAACGTATATAGATTTTACAACCATGTTTCCCCGTACGGGACTCTCCGTGAGGATCGACTGATCCACACACACTACCACTACCGTCCCTATTTACAACATACAACACTCAAATCATATGAGAATTTTTACAGAAGGAAGAAATGAAGAACCTGGAGTAAAAAACAGGAGAGAACATCTCTCAAGAATGGAACCAACAAACCCCGGCGTGTGCTACGCTGCAGCAAGAGACAGCATCGTAGCAGGTGCATGCCACCAATATGCATATAATGATAAGGGTAATAACTAAAAAATAGGGTATTGGCAGCCTTACAGCATAACTGTTACAAAATCATTCAGAGCTTGAGATTTATGTGATATTCGCGAAAACTAGCAACTGAATACTAATTTACTTTACCTTGCCAACATTGATTACTTCTTCTTCATCTTCTTCTGCTTCTTCTCCAAACGATAACAAACTGAAATTTCTATTAAATATTAACAGCACTTTAATAGAAAGAAAACTTAGTATTTCTGTGTCAATCGTAGTCAAGAAGACTCGAAAACTCAAGGACTGTTTGAGGC
Organism: Actinia tenebrosa; assembly: GCF_029948245.1. Classification (NCBI taxonomy): domain Eukaryota; kingdom Metazoa; phylum Cnidaria; class Anthozoa; order Actiniaria; family Actiniidae; genus Actinia; species Actinia tenebrosa. The sequence goes on along the minus strand of NW_028292569.1, from coordinate 19,948,819 downwards.
AGAAGTGGGTGATTTAGCACCCCCTCCCCCTCCCCCTACCCTTTTTACAGGAGTGACATCATATTTTGTATTAATTTTAGTTTCAAATCCTGTTCAAGACTCAGAATTTTTTTCTGAGTCTTTCAATTTGCAGTTGCATAAGTTGCTTCATATACTGAGAGGATCAGCTCAAATTGATACATTACAACCGCAATAGAAGTATATACAGTATTTCATATATATTCTCATACACAATTTGAGTTCTGTTATGGAGAAAAAAAGAGATTGGCACCCTCCTCCCTTTCAAAAGTGCTCCTTCATAGAAGCCTTAATATATAGCTTTAAAGCTATGAATTGCAATTATTCGATCAGACAATATTTTTGTCTTAGCGCGTACTGATTATTTGACCATTTTGAATGACGATTGCACAATGATTCCGCATTTTCTGTATACTTACACACAGTAAACAGAAATCACCAATCATGTCAAATTGTTCACAAGAGCTTATATAAAGTTGTTCTTCTTACTGTTTCAAATTTTTTAACCTGCCTTATTCATACTTTATTTCAACAATTCCTTGACAATTCCTTCATTCTGCAGTCACTACTGAGTACCCAACTGTCTGCTGCATGGCAGCCTTGAATTTGTCCACGACAAGACTCAAGCATCCTTAGTCTCATCTGTTGGTTAGCCAAGCATTGGCCAATAATCGGCTGGCAGTTTGGCTGTGCATTGCCTGACTATTGGCCAACCCTCAGTCAACTAACAGAAAGCTGACAGTTGTGGGAATGTTGACTGAAACAAGTTGGCTAGTCATAAGGTACATGATTACTGCCAGAAGTGTGAATAAAATTATTTGACTTATTATCAAGAACAGTCATGCAGTCCATACTTGGTGCCTTTGGCCTTAGGTTTCTTAGGTGCTAGAGCCTCGTCTTTTTTCATCTTGTTATTTCTTGGTTCAATGTCATCAAAAGGGTTGGACAATACCTGCAGCAAATTAACAATATGTAAGAAAAATTACAGTACACATTGACTTTGTTATCCTGCATGCAGACCAAGTTTAAGTTAAATTCAGTATGCACGCAGGCTATGGCTTTGTATGAGAACAGATAAAATTTTACAAATGAATTCAAAAACTATTTAACACAAATAAGAAAAATAAGAAATGTCTACTTATCCATCAATAAATCCGACAAATCTTTTTTTATAAAAAATCTTGATGTTTGATTAAGGAAGCATTATCAATTATTCATTTGATGTGTTACCTCTGTTCTTTTAATCTTTGGTGGGTAAAGAGGATGGTCATTATCATCTACTTCTAGATCAACCATTTTCAACATGTTATATATGGTATTTCCAGTAATCTGAATAATAATGGAAAAAATTTATATAAAGTCAAAGCTGATAACAGCAGGGCTAAAAATAATGCAAGGCAAATGGACAATGATCACTGGCCAAAAATGAGACTTGACCAATCAGACAACTCTTAGGTTGGTCTTCTTGGCTGGTCACATGGACTGACTGGTCATATGGACTGCATGGTCACATTGAGTGTAAATTCACTGGTCACATTGACTGCTCACATGGACTGCTCACATGGACTGGTCACATGGACTGGTCACATGGACTGATCACACGGACTGGTCACATGGACTGGTCACATGGACTGGTCACATGGACTGGTCACACAGACTGGTCACATGGACTGGTCACACAGACTGGTCACATGGACTGGTCACATGAACTGGTCACAGGGACTGGTCACATGGTCTGGTCACATTGACTGGTCACATGGACAGCTCACAAGTAAAATCTAACAGTACACTGGATGAATGCATACAGATTATAAGTTTTGCATACATGTATGTACCTTGCCAAATATGGTATGCTTTCCATTCAGATCATCTGTTCTGTCCAAAGTAAAAAAGAACTGGCTGCCATTGTCGTTTGGTCCTGAGTTTGCCATGGCAACCAGACCACGCCTATTGAATTTTAACCTCTGATGGAACTCATCCTAACATAGAATATGAGAATAAAAAAAACTTATAAAATATTATATGCAAATAAATAAAATAAATAAACAAAAAAAACACGCACACAAAAAAAACAAATAATTTTAAACAATACTTGCTCCTTCACTTTAAAACGTTTGGGCTTCCTTTGGAATTCTGACCACAGGTAACCCACTCACACTACTACAACTACTTTAACAACAGAAAAAGTCATACCTTAAACCTTTTACCATATACAGATTCCCCACCTGTTTGGATTAAAGAATAACTCTTTTGTTTATTAAACAAGTTAATGTCTGACCAATGACAGACATGCTTAGATTTCATCCAGGTAAAAGCTCTACTTAAGAATGTTTTAGTCAAATTTAGTCTCACTGTTGAATAGGTGATGTCAACTAAATTAGATAAGTTATTTACTATTTTAGGTGACGTCACCTAAATTTGAAACTACGAGTAAACAGCTACTGAGATCAGGGGAGAAACGATGATACGAATGAATGTCTATTCACTCATTCTCTGGTAAAACAACCTCCCGGATTAGCATGACCGTTATTTGGAGCACTTTACTATTTTAGGTGACGTCAACTAAATAGTTATCTAAGTTAGATAAATTTATCTAACTATTCAACAGTAAGACTAAAAGCACTCTAATTAAGATAAATGTTATTCATTTTCTTCTTTCAAATGGATAAAAACTTTCACCATGTGTACGTTTTATCTCAAGCACCTACCAAAGCCTGTGCCAGTAGGATCACCTCCTTGAATACAAAACCCTTTATGTTAAACAAAAAAAGAAATATTAGCAAAAAATTAAGAAGAAATTGCATGAATTATTATAATAAAATATCAGCAGTCAATATCGGCCGAGCTAATTACAATGGAACTTTATAATATTCAGACAATAATATAATAAGGAGTATTGATAATTGATCTATATCGAAATGTCATGTTTTATCAAATATATACATCGAATCTGAAATCCTTACATTCGATATCATCACCCCTTAATTACAAACCTTTTACAATTCTGTGAAAGATAGTATCATCATAGTAATGTTCCAAGCATAGCTGAATAAAGTTCCGGCATGCCATAGGAGCTTCTTTACTCCAAAGCTCTATATCAATATCGCCAACAGATGTCTCTAACAAAACCTGAAATATTATGAGCAGATATGATATGGGTTAAAAAAACATGTCTAATATGTTCATCATATATAGAGTACATGTAGGTCATGGATTAGAGTAGGTCCAACACTCCAGTTTCAAGTCCTCTTTGCTCAGTCTTAGTCTTTTTTTTCTAAGTCATTTGTGCATTATAAAATTAAGCTACAGTATATTCAGCTAAAACCAGTGGCATTTTAATCAACTTGTATTGTTCCGTAGTGCATACATTCCTTACTACATGTATACGATGGACCTTAATAAAAGAAAAGAACACATTTGCACATGTACCATCAAGGCTACGGCTGAGCAAAGGTGAACTCAAAATGGAAGTATATTTTTGATAGCATTAGCAATTACTTCTTTTTCGTTTATATGTAATACAGTGGAATTCCGTTAATAAGGACACCTGTTGGGACGGACAAAACTGTCCTTATTGGTGTCAGAAAAACAGCTGAAAACACATTTTTAACCATTTATTTTTACTGTACTGTAAAGTTTGAACTACAATGTTCAATATAACAGCCTAAACTGGAACAAAAAGTGCATGACCGTACAAGAACTACATTCGCATTTACTGCACGGGATAGACATCCAGCGCATTGTACAATGGGAAAATTCAAGGGAAAATTCTATTGTTCTAGCCAACATGGGTGTCACTGTGAAGAGGAGCAATGTTAATTCATCATGTGGTGCATTGTTCATTCTTAACATCAACCTATTGATGGGTTGCAAGCATTCCCAAGAGAGTTTAAAGACAAAAGCATGGCGGCCATTGTGGTGCCGCTAACAATGGATGCTAATAAGAAATCTTTTGTTAAATGGCACCAACATGTCCGCGATGACATAACGTGCAATCGAAGAATAGCTAGATCATATATAATATAAGACTTTAAACTGTGTATATGCTAAGTGAGGTACATGTACCCGAACTGTTCAAAGGGGATTTTGTAGAACTTCACAGTTAAACATTTACTCAGCTATTTCTATTAAGGCCGATTTCAGATGTCAAACTCTACATGTGCAAGTCTAAAGTGTCATACTGGCCATACAATCATAATCGTCCTCATGTTGTTTGGCAGATCTAGCAAGCTAGTTCCATTACTGGCATGTCAAACTCACGAGGAAACAATAAAATACTCAAACAAGAATTAAACCATAAAAATGATCGTAAATAACTTACTTTTCCATTAGTAGGAGGCTCCTGGATGTATATATTGCTCATTTTTGCTTATTTATTTCATTAAAAAGTCAAAATTTACTCCAAAACCTTTTCAATGTTTTCCAGACATGCTCAGCCCGTCGATAAACCAGCGGATAACCACGTTGACTCATGCGTGGCTGGGAACCACGTTGACCAAAATGACCGCCAGAGTTCTTCTTTCCAGGAGATATTTAAACCAAAAAACATGGTTTTTATTCACAAACCAGGTAACTTTCTAAATCAAAACCTTTACATACCTCTTCCTCGATAAATTTTCAAACTCTCTGGGTTGTATTTTTTTTCAGCTGGGCAGACATGTTAGAAATATCAGTCGTGTTTCTTCAGTAGTAACAAAAAAATATGGAACATCGTCGTCTCAGGTAAGTCGTGTAACAATATTTATTTTTTTTATAAAACCAAAGCAATGTATTTGCATTATTGATACTTATTTTACTGCTTATGTTAGATGGAAAAAGGGTTTGCTGGACGTCGTCATCTTAGAACGTCTTCAGGTATAAATAAATGGATACATAACCATGAAATTTTAAAGTGCCTATCAACCTTAGCCAAAGTACGTACTAATAGAAACTTTGTGTGTTTCTTAAACATATTTCGAAGAAAAAAAGTAAATTCCTTTTATTCCCTTTGAAAAATGAGCACATGAATTCCCGAAAAAGCGGGAATTCTCGCCCCCTTCGATTTTCATACCGCGACAGAAAAGGACTGGGTACTAAATGATTATGTGACGTCGACCCGGTATCTCATTCTTGCACGTTGTTTAGTTGATATGCGTCTTTGTGTATATGTCTTCGAGAATAAAGAGTTTAAAAAAATGCCGAATAGATGTGTTGCAGGCGGTTGTTGTCTGTTAGCCGATGTAGAGAAAGGAGTTGTTCTGCATAGTATTCCATATTTGAACGACCAAAGGCCAGAGGCAAAGAAAAGAAGGCGAAAATGGGTTGAGTTCGTGAAGCAGAAACGTGTCAAATGGGAACCAACCAAGAACTCGGCTCTGTGTTCTCTGCACTTTAGTCCCGAGGATTTCATGAGGCACTATGCTTTACCAGATACTGTGACAAATCGCCCGATCATCCCAAGACTGATTAGGGATGATATTGGAGTCACAGCCATCCCAAGTGTACACGCAAAGTCTTTGTCCTCAGCCGCGACTGTGAAAGAAAAGACGGAGGCCCAATCGAGCCGAGATCGAAGAATGGTAAGAACGGATCTAAAATAAAAACATTGTTTTACTCCTTATTCGTTAATAACAAATCTAAATATCTAAATCTATAACTCGGATTATATTCCCCTAGTCTCTCAAGAGCGCAAAGAGCCGAATGGCATCTATACAAGAAGAACAGGAGCCAAAACAAAATGGCGATGCAGAGTGTTGTACTATTGAGGCTGAAGCTGAATCTGGATTCGATGTGGAAATCTCAGGAAATGTAAGAAAAAGAAACAAGGCCTTGAATAATTTTCGTACTAGTATCTTTCATGGATCTATCATATTTATATAAAATCTGTAACATTCTTTTTTCATCAGACACAAGACATGCAGTTTTACGCAAACTGAGGATCAGACTAAAGATGCATGTCAAAGTTGCACAAGGCTCCAAAGTCGTAATCGACAGCTTCGAAACCAGCTTATAACCGTGAGATCAAAAATTAAAAAATGTCAAAACGAGCTGAAATCTACTAAAAAAGCTTTAACTAAAATTCAAGAAACAGGTATATCGCTCTATATGTCTACATTACATAATTTACATCTGCTATAGCAATATAACGTACTGTAAACAGCCCATTTTACATGTATTTGCATGTTCTGGTAAGGGGATATAGAGTTATGAGACATGAGTGGTTGGTGAACATGACAATCAGCACTTATATCATTTTAAATGTTATATCTACAGAAATAATATCTGAACCTCAAATTTCCCAAGAGAATGAAAATGATGGTGATGATGATGTTGATGATGATGTTGATGATGAGTCTGATTCTGATGACACCATGGAAGAAGAGCCAGACTTTTCATCAGATGCCAACTATGATACCGAGATGGAATCTGAGACGGACCCTGAAACAGAAAATGAAGATGCCCAGGAAGAAGAGAGCAGGTACAGTAACCTAACTTAGGGAAAAATATTCAAGATGGTATGGAAATAGCAAGTAAAATGAGTATGAAAATTTATTTATAAACCAATTTATTTCTATCTTTACAGAGTTTTTTCCAATGATGAAAACCTCAGAACACAACCAAAGTTTATTGTGTTTTGGTCACAGCTCCTTCTCCTTTTTCGCTTTTGCCATACTTGTAAAGCAGATGGCCCTCTTATAGAAGCAAAGCAAGTGGGTACTATGGTTGTAGTTACATCAACTTGTGGAAATAAGAACTGCCATTCGAGAGATGTTGTATGGAAAAGTCAGCCAAATATGACTGGGACAAAAATTCCTGCCGGAAATTTCCTGCTTTCTTTTGCCATTCTTCTCTCTGGGGCTTCGGCATCGAAGACCATTCAGATGTTCAAGCATATGGGGCTATGCTGTTTCTCACTGGCAACTTTCTTCAAACATCAAAATGTGAGTACCAGTATGATATTCAATGTGATCCCTGTACTTCTATTGTGTTAATGATTGCAAGCCATTCATCGTAACTAATTTCCAATGATCTTCATGCACTGGGAAATCAGGAGTAAATAACTGTTACTAATGCTTCTTAATAATTGTACTGGAAGTATAATTCTTCATATCTATAAGTACAACACATTGTTCATTGTTTGATGCATTGTGTCAGAAAAAATCAAACCGTTGTAAATATACTGTAATAAGTAAGACTCTTGTCTTACTGTTACATGATATTTTATTCCATAACAATATTACTAACAATATTACTTTTTCTTTTTAGGAAAAGCTATTTCCAGCAATTCATCTGTTTTGGAAATCATACCAAGAAAATGTTTTGGAGAAATTGAAATCACTTGCTACCCCTCTTGTGATTGCTGGTGACGCTCGCCATGACAGCATGGGCCACAGTGCCAAATATGGAGCTTACACCGTGTTTTCTTGTACTATTCCTCTGATCATCGCCTTTTCACTTGTTCAGGTAGGTAGCATTAGCAAAATCAGCAATATACAGTGTTTTAATGCCCTAGATTTTTAGCACTTAATGGCCTGTGGCTGACAAACTTGTGCCGCTCATTCCATTACTGAATTGGAATTTAGAGGTTGATTTTGCCCTTCCAAGTCATAAAATTTAGACAAAGCTTTCTCTTGTTGCCAATATACTGGCAATAATCATGTTTTATTTTTGAAACATCACTTTACCACTTTGTTTTTATAGAGAAATGTTGCTGGTAGCAGCACGGCTATGGAGTTCCTAGGCTTCAAGAACTGCATGGGCTATCTCCTTGGTAGTGGTCTTGCTATTGGCACAATAATAACAGACCGGCATGTGTCTATCAGAAAGTACATGAGGGAACAGCTATCACACATCACACACTATTTTGACCTTTGGCATTTAAAGAAAAGTAAGCTCATTTTTATTCATTGGTTCAATATAACAACAAGGCATAGGAAAAACAGTCTCATTAATTACCATCACTTTTAATATTGCAGAAATCCACAAAGTTCTAACAAAAATAAGTAAAGAAAGTGGGTGTTCTGGTTTGGTTGAGTGGATAAAGCCTTGTCAAAACCATTTTTACTGGAGTGCTACTTCCACTTTGTCAGGGAATGGCAAGGTTATATATGCCAAGTTCAAGTCCTTCCTTAGCCATATCATTAACAAACATGATAAGTTGGATGACCCACTGTTTGACAAATGTGCCCATGGTGAATTACAAGAAAGGAAATGGTTAAATAAAGGTCAGTTTTGAAATGCCAATTTAATAAATAAAGCAATAGATACATGTACCATCTATGTCAATTTGCCTTAAAATTTTTTCATATTATTAATCCTATAGATTCTCCTGTTTATGAAAAAATATGTAAATCGCTGGGTAAAACCTCCTTGGTAAATGCAATAAAGCAAGCCTCACCACTTGCACAGACAAGCTGTCTCGAAGGTTTTCATTCGGTGGTGAACTACTTCTCTCCAAAGATGATAGCTTATTCCTATGTTGGAATGTATTGCAGGTACGTAAATTGCAAGGATATATACATGTACACCTATTTCAAAAACAGGTATTAGAGCCTAAGAAATTATGGGCATTCAACCTGATGCAAAAATTTAGGCTATCACAAGTTTTTTTGAATACAAACGATACTGGAAACTTTGTGATCTTCATGAGTATAAGAAGCAGAAACACAATTCATTCCAGCTGGTCTTGGAATGACTAAAAAAACCTCTTTTGAAATAGGTATATATGTAAGGTCAAGGTGCATAAAATGCAATAAGTGGAAAGAAATAACTTTAAGTTAGTGTCAGGCTTGTAGTAACTGTATCTTTTATCCTTTTACTTTTAAGGCATATCATTGCGGCCTTGCACTTTAATTTGAACTTGCAGCGTGACATCAGGAAGAGACCAGATGGGTCAGATCAAGTAAAAGTAATCTGGCCCAAATTCAAAAATGGGGAAGCGACTGTGCGTGATGTCAGAGTAAAACCACATTTTGGTTAGTTATTTTATCTTATCTTACATGTCATAGTGAGGTACAGATGTATATGCTTCTATGGAGAATCATATTAGTAAAATAATATAGTAACTGTACATGTAGTTTTTGTCTTTAATTTTCAAATAACAGAATATGTAGAGGATATCTACCAGTCTTTTCTCGTGGCACACCAAGATGGCCAGTTAGCAACTGCTATTGAGGAACTGAAAAACATGACCCCTAAACCAATGAACACCATGCTTGAAAAGCAGGACAAGGCAGTGGCAATTCAAATTAGGGAACAGAGGAAAGAGATGAAAGTTGTTGATGTTCCCCCTACAGCATCAGGTATCTTTGGTATGCATCACAGTCTATAGCTTTTTGAATGTTGACCCTATTGAATATTATACTTTATTTGTTATTTCAGTTTCAGAGACAGAAATTCCAAGGCCAACTAAGACCCCACAGTGTTCAGTCTGCAAAAACCCAATGAAAGGACATAAATATGTAACAGATTGCCCTAGAAATCAGAAAAATGCTAACTAGTAAAGTTTTTAAATCATTCAATAAAGTTAGTCAAAGTTGAGACCAACAATGATTATGGGTACATTCAATACATCTCATATGTTTCAAGTGCTCGATAACTATCTTTTAATGACTTACTGTATTGAAATAAACTTGTATATATTGAAACCAATTTTTTAACACTAACCTTATACAGTACTATACAGTTCTTACGAATTTGTGTCAAATAGAAATGATAAAAATGAAAGAAAGATACTTGCACTGATTTTTTGCTACAATATCTATTTCACATATTAGTGTTTCTGTCCTAGTATACTTTTACAAATATTATCTCAATGATAGAGATGATTATAATTGACATGAAATATTTATTCATCATTCTCCTCAACTTCAAATCCAATGTATTCATTGTCATTAAATGTTTCTCTAATTTTGTCATATGCACAAGCTGGCAAAGGTATTCTTCTTCCACCCAAGTAACCATGGACAAGGCGTGTGAATTCCCTATATGCAATACTATGCAGGAACCTGATGAAAAAAAAAATTTCAAAACTATAACTTGGGGAAACTTAAAAATCCCAGCTAATAAGCCCTCATTCGTAAGTGTTTTTTCTTTCCAAATATCGGCTTATAACTGATAGGGCTTACAACCAAGTAGGAAGAAAAAATAATGGTATATTTTAACTTTTGCTTCGTGTTCCCAGTCAAAAACTTATACACGTAACAACGAAATAAAGACAATACTGTACGCCTTAAGTGGGCTTGTAAATCGTATTTATAGATGTAATGTTGTGCCACCCCAAAACTCAAATCTCTCCAAACTAAGAAAATTTTTCATTTCAAGGTCCCTAGATAAGAGATCATACTTAAGATCTACTAAGATCTCTCATCTGGAGACATTGAAATAAGAACTTTTACAAGTTTTGAGAGAATCGAGTTGTGGTGTATTGTGCTATAATATTATATACGTTACCTTTCCTCTGATCCAGTCTGACTGTATCTACTTTTAACTTTTGTCTTGTATTTGTCGGCTGCTAATCTTAAACTCCATTTAGAAAGGCAAACTTGCTCAAAACCAGGATGAAGAGTGATGCAGTCTGGAATTTCAAGACATTCTTCTCGAACTATGTCGCTAGAAAGCGATTCAACACATTCTTCGATTTCCAGACAGCACTGGTATTTGTTTGGATTTTGAAGATACTCGGTTTGGCAATCTCCACGCTTGCACCTAATGAGATGAGATAAAACTAAGCTATCGAACTGAAATATTATTAGGAGAACATCGTGAGTTCGTGATCAAACTCGCACACTTACCACAACTTTACATCTTCCATTTCATCAGATCGACTCTGCAGTTTACGTTCAAATTCTTGTTGAATTTCTTGCTGACTTCTATATTCTTCAAGCCATTCCTCGCTTGCAATCGGCTCATCGGTATATGGTTGAAAAACATCGCAATAATCGACAGCTGTTAGCCCTTTCCTTGTCGACGCAGAAGTGTCTTGTTGTTCAAGATCGTCTTGTTGACCTTCAACTTCCAACAGGTACTCAGGTAAATAATCGGTCTCAGAATCATCCGAATCGTTACTACATGAAGAATCGGTTTCTGCATTCGACATTTTAAAAAGAATTTGAAAGGAAAAGTTTTTTTCCAAGAAAAATAGAGATTGCGTAGAGAAGTTATAAAGACAATCGCTGTAATCATACAGACGCGCCGATGTGTGATACCGGGTTGACGTCACAGGCCTTATTAGTGCCCAGTCCTCTTTTTGTGCGTTTTTGAGTAAGAAGACAGTGATTTCGATTGGGATTTTAAATAAAGCAAAATATCGAAATGACTTTTTTTTAATGAAAAACCTTTAATTATGAGGTATAGTTTTAGGAAAAACAGCAATTGGCTAAGGTTGATAGGCACTTTAAATTATTACAAACAAATTGTACATAACAATTAACTTCTATACTTAATTTTTTTTGTTCATGAAAAATCTGTAGAGTATACTTCTTGAGGTATTTTTTTTATTTAGCCCTAGCTGGGGAAGTCCTTCCATTCAAGTTATCAGACATTGGAGAAGGTATTGCAGAAGTTACCCTTAAGGAATGGTAAGCTTGACCTAGATATTATTAAAGAAAGAGAAAATGTGCGCACATGCTGTGTGTAGCTATAAAGCACACGGGTTGGAAGAGCACAAGAGGGGTGATATGAGGAAGCATGACATGTATAAAAGTGCTTCTGCCAATCCCCAAGTGCTTTACAACTTCACACAGCATTACAGCCAGCATTTTTTTTCTTTTTTTTCTTTCTAAAAAATTTCTCCTTGAGGGAGTATGGATAATTTCTGGGACTGCACAATACTAATAAGGATGAAATCTATATATATAAAGTTCTCATCCTCATTGGATGAAAGGCTTATGAATTATTCATGAGTTTTTGAAAGCAGTATTAATATGAATATTGCACTTTTGATGGACAGTGTAGCATATCTTTGTTCTGGCTTATCGACTCTTGGCACCAAACGTCTTTACCTTTTCCATGCTTAGTGTTTTTCCTTTCAGACCATATGTCACTCTCAAGAAAATTATACATTTCTTTGTTTGAGTTGTACACATATTCATGTACCAATCTCATTTGCAGCCATAAAACAAGGAAATAATACTATAGAAAAAAAACATGCCCTAAAATGGGAAAACATGCATGATTATGATGGGTTTGGAGATCTGGAATTTTGTATAATCTGTTTAATTTTGATATATGAAAGTGGCTGTAATAATGACTCTTTTGCCGTGAGACAAACAAATTAATGGCAGACGAAAATCAACAATAAAATTTGGGCACTTTTCTTTCGAATATCAGAAAGATATTTCAGTGAGTGATTATTAATGTATCAAAGATTATTTCAGCAAAGTTTCAGCTCAAATGAAAGAGTTTTCATTTTGGAGCGATTTTTGTCCAAGGTCCCACTTTGATATTAATGTATGCCATATTTTTTGTATTCTAGGTACGTGAATCCAGGTGACCATGTTGCTCAGTTTGATAGTATCTGTGAAGTTCAGAGTGACAAGGTATACTCTCCTTTACGTCACAAGCTAACTTGGAGGTGCAGGGATGGATCCAGGGGTGGTGAGGGGATGACTATTCATTCCCCCCCCCCCCCCCCCCCCCCACACACACTTTTGCACAAATTATTTACTGATGACTTTCTGAAGCCCCACGGCCCTTCCCCTCAATAAAGAGAACATATATTTCCCAATACACTGAAAACATTTCATCCAGACCAATTTACTTGAGACTTACTTCATATTTAATTTCCTACAATTTGAGGCACCACATTTCCTCCATTTTCCTGCCTGGGGTTCCTGTGGTATTGGCTCGAGGTATCTAATAACTGCCACCTCCATTTTAAAAACCCTGGGTCTGCTCCTGATGTGCTCTGTCTCATTACGCCAATCATTCTTGTTATCAGTGGTCTAGCTTCAGTGAAAAAACATATTTTGTTCATCATGCCTTATATGGTGTTGTTTGTACTGAAGCAATACCACAATGCATCATGTTTAATTTATAAATTAAATAAATAAATAAATTAGTAGTTATTAGTGATATAGTTCTGTAGTATATACTTATCAAATGAAATTAATTGTAAGAATGTCACATAAGGATATGGTATAAATGTGATTCCAAACTTTTTTTCGATTACTGTTAAGTAGTAATTTGGATTTATTTCTAGGCATCTGTGACCATCACCAGTAAATATGATGGTGTTATTACAAAGTTGTACTATGAAGTAGAGGACATGGCCAGGGTTCATCAGCCTCTGGTTGATATTGAAATCACTGCCGAGACAACAGGCAAGTGCAGTTACTGTTCTACAAATAAAAACTAGCCTTATCTTCAGTTAACTCATTGTTCTTTGGCATTCCTGTGGAATTTGTTTGAAGAAGGAGACTGATAATCTCCTGGTCAAATTGGCACAAGTAGCCCACTAATAGGAAAAGATAACTTTTAGGAAAATATGAGATAGATAAGGAATGCCTGTTTGGCAAACAGTATCAGAGATATCTTTTTTAAGTGAATGTGGGAAAAAACATTCCAATTTGTAATATAAAGAATTTTATTATGGGTTACCTGTGTTGGCTCCACCACAGGTAGCCATCATTTGTATCTGTTGAATGTAATAATTGTATGCATTGTACAAAATATAGTTGACAATGGTGACAGAAGTCCAGCAGAAGATGTCATGGCTGCCCAACAGAAACCACAGCCAACCCAAGCAATAGATCAAAGTCTTCCTCCACCACCCTCAAGACCCACCCAAGAGATCATCCCCCCTCAACCCTCCCCTCCTGCCCCAAGTCAACCAGCATACCAAGAGTCTAATGTTACTAAAAGAAGCGGCAAGGTTTTGACCACTCCTGCAGTGCGCAAGATAGCTAAGGAAAACCAGGTTTGTATTATTAGTGTTATGTGTTTCTGCATTCCCACAGAATGTATTTCTAACCTCAGGGCTGTACATAATGGCCGGTCAGTTGCCAGTCATGATCACCAACCAAATCAAGCTTAGCTTGGTAATACCTCATTTCTGGCACAACGATATTGGCGAAAATGACAGGCAAAGATAAGGATTTGATCAGAAAAGTTCCCATTCAGGATGACAGTTCATTTTGTTTTATCCCTTAACCTTGTTGGGGTGATAAAGTTGGAAGTTGGACAAAGAATTGAATGTAATGTTGGTATAATAATTGACATTATGGAGTTAAGTTTCCAACTAATATTTTTATTAGATTGACTTAAGCAATGTTCCAAGTACTGGAAAGGATGGAAGAATCTTGAAGGAAGATGTTCTACATTATATTAAACAAATGAAAACAGCTACTGCAGCTCCAGGTATGTCTGTTGTGTATGTTATTAGTAGACATGTAAAGTGTTACCATATTTGCTGTCTGTATCAGAGTTAGAGACAGTAATGTTTTTGAAGACTACTGACTCATTTGCACAGGCTGTCTTGTTTATAAGTCAGCTATTCACAGGTACCATTAAACGTCTGTGAGATTTCAAAACGTTGGTATTGTTCAACTTGCACATTCTTTACATTACAGTTGACTTTTGCAAGTGGTTTGCTATTAAACGAGGCTAAGGCAGCCTGTGCAGAATCTTCAGTCGTGAAACACAGTGGTTTCAGTTCTGTCATACAAGAACTTGCATTAGTATTAGACGACTATCATGTGCACTATTGAACACATGGAAGCTCTATAAGAATAGCTGGATCACAGAGAATAGCTATTCTTTTAGTCTGTGGTCATAAAATAAATGACATGCATCTAACTAATGAGAATGAATAGAGCAGTTTTCTTATGACCGAAAAGCTTTCGACACGAACGTGGTCATCAGATGACATGGCAAGACATACGCCAGACCAATCATATTGCACGAGAATTAACACTCCATCCAATCAAATACACTGAACAGGGGATGAACATTGCGCGGACAAGGTCACGGCACTGCCACACCAATTACATTGTGCAACAACAATTCAGCCAATCAAAATTCTCGAAAATATCGCCGCAAGACACGCATACGGCATCAAACTTTTCACAATCATGCGTAAAAACTGCTCTTATGCTAATTATTATCACCAGCTGCGGCTGCTCCAGCCCCAGAAAAACCAGCACCAATACCAAGTCCAGTCTACACCCCACCAGTATTCACATCTGATGCTATTCCACAAGATAGAGTAGAAGAAATCAAAGGAATTAGGAAAGTCATGGCTAAAACGATGACAGCAGCTTTAGCAATACCTCACTTTGGATACTGTGATGAGATACTGTTAGATGATCTTGTAAAGTAAGTGATATTAGGGACTTTGAGATACGACGACTGCGGACGGCAGGCACATTAGGACAGGAGCGAGATACATGCGCTTCCTGTGTCTCACAATACCGAGCTCATGACGGTATGTTGCAAAATGTTATGCGTAGTCGCTTATGCGGGGCTCTTGCGTGAGGTTCCCTCCACACGCACTACCACTACATTGTATATTTACAACATACAACACTCGACTCACATGGAGAAAACCCCGTTGGTAAGGGAGAGAAGAATACATCGAACAAGCTCAACTCACATATGATCCAGTCTGAGCCAGGGCTCAAACTCGGACCACAGTAGTGAGAGGCGACCATCGATAGTCGCTTCGGTAGCCGCAAAGAATACTGTTTCGTTCTTGTATTAAAGTGCAAATTTAGAGCGTTCGAAAAAAGAAACAGCGATGTCAGCATCATAATACTCTCATACATGGTGGCATTTCAACCAATCAGAGCGCTAGAACTCAGTTATTTTATAAATGCTGATGTTACAATCACCATAATCATTACATGATTAAGGGTAAATTTTCTTGTGCTACGACGAAGGACTAGCGTCCGAAACGTCAGTAAGTTTTTTTCATCTTTTCACGGTGTATAATTTACCTTTTTATCATTACTGTTTCATTAGAAACACCGACGCAGCTCACACTAGTTTTTAGCTAGTTATCTCTTCTTATTACATAATAAAGGTATCTTCACCAATCACTAATCTAATTGTGGCTGTTATTTGAAACAGAGATATAAGAATTTACTTGCATGAAGCCAAAGGCTTTTCTCTAAACATTAGCCATGATCGATTGTCGGTTTTAATTGTTTCAGACTCAGAACACAGTTGAAGCCATTGATGGAGTCTCGTGGTGTCAAGCTGTCATTCATGCCCTTCTTCATAAAGGCGGCATCGTTAGCTCTGCATCAGTTTCCAATCCTCAACAGTTGTGTAGATGCTGATTGTACGCAGATTACCTACAAGGTATCTTAGGGATATGTCCGTGGGGGACTCTCTTGAAAAGTGGGTAGGGGGGCTCGACTGACGGTTTTGAAAATGACCCTAAAAGGTACGCATAAATTAACTGAGATAAAAGGTATGACCACATTTAAAATGACAACGTTTCCAACCATTATATCCTGATATGACGTTTGATATTTTTCGAAACGAACAAATCTGACCCTAAAAGGTACGGAGTCACCCGGGAGTCAGTCGGAGACCCTAAAAGGTACGCGAGGTCTCATTTTTGACCCTAAAATGTCCGTCGAGTTCCCCTACCCACTTTCCAAGAAAGGCCCCCCCCCCCCCCCCCCCCTCGGGAGATATGTCTTTCGAATAGCTTAAGCTTAGAATAGGCTGTTTGGATTATTAGCGTCATGTATACTACTACAAGAGCTATCGCTAGTTTGCGCACTTTCTTTTGACCAGTTTATTAGCACCAGCTGTCCGCATGTCGACGAAGGCCAGGAGCAGCTATACTCTCATCCAGCTGCGTTGCCCGATTTCCTCGAAAGGAATTGTGTGTCATTTATTTTGGTTAGCATTTTTGGAGCAGGGGCCTAGTACAATGTAGATTTCCCTTGTCAATTGAAGTGGACTTCTGCCTGGTGCCCCATAACACTATGACGTCACATCAAAACAATCTATTGTTTTAACGCTAAGGATCATGGTCGCCAGAGGGGGCAAAATAGCAGCAAAACGAATTAAATCACAATAAAAAATGGTTAATTAGATGTGGAAAGGTGATAACAGATAAATGTTGTACTAAATATCCCGAACGAAAGAACATTTCGCCTACATTCTT
Organism: Actinia tenebrosa; assembly: GCF_029948245.1. Lineage (NCBI taxonomy): Eukaryota > Metazoa > Cnidaria > Anthozoa > Actiniaria > Actiniidae > Actinia > Actinia tenebrosa. The sequence continues at coordinate 19,931,700 of NW_028292569.1, read as the reverse complement.
ATCATTCTTGTCCATGTAAACAAGCTGTGACGTCATAATGTTAAAGGTCAATCGACTAGCAGAATCATGGAAAATGCTAATCAAAATACGTTGCCGAATCTTCAATATTCTAATTGGTTGACCTTGAGTTCGTTCTGAGGGTCACTTCAGCTGGATATGACACCGAAACGGAGAACCAAACGCAGGTTATGAAGGTTGATGAAGGGTGAACGCTCTCGCCACTACTCCACCCGTGCTTCGCAATGATTCTTATTAAAATATTTAGTACTGTTGTATTTTTTTTTCCAAGGGTGCACACAATATTGGCGTTGCTATGGATACGAGTCAGGGTCTTCTAGTGCCCAACGTCAAGAATGTCCAGATGAAGTCACTATATGATATAGCAATAGATTTGAATAGAATGCATCACCAGGGTCTTTCTGGTCTCCTTGCGCCTAACGATCTGTCTGGTGGGACCTTTTCTCTTTCTAATATTGGTTCGGTAAGTAATAATGATTTAAGACACTAGAATCGACACAGTTGACTGTAAAAGGTGGTTTTACTTGGAGGGCATATACCTAAAGCTAGGTTAGCTGTGATACTAGAGACAATGTTTTCCCCAGGGGACACCAATCAAAAGTGCTAGCCCTAGCACACCTTACTTTTCTGTAAATGGCAGATTAACTTATTTCTTTTTGGTTGGATCGGATTTTTGTGGCCATAAGGGTCTTGCGACAGTTTTCATTTTCACTTCCGCGTCATAATGCAATCCGACGATTCCGACTACGGGTTTTTTTTTTTTTTTTTTTTTTTTTTTTTTTTTTTGCATACAAATAAAAACCAAACATAAAACGTTACTCTTCGAATATGGACTTTTCATGTACTTTCGGGCATAAAGTTTTCCCTTTTGCGACCAAATGTCATACCCTTGGGGAAAAAAAATAGATGTAACACAATCAATGGCAATTAATGTTGAACGAAAGGAAACAATACGCCTTGACGATGTACTATACTCTACCGTTGACCCGTCATTGGCGATTGAGTCAATATTGTTTGTCAATTTAACTAAATCTATTTTGATTGAATCATAGATTGGGGGGACATACGCCAAGCCGGTTCTTTTACCGCCAAACGTTGGTATCGGTGCCATAGGCAGAGTACAGGTAGGAAACCCAAGCTCGTTTCTTGTGTTATTTGTCACTGACTTCTCCTTAGGCATTGTAAATGTGCTGTCTTTAGTGTGTCGTTTTGGAAAATAGAATTTCCCTGAATGAGCACTTTCGCTCTTGGGGTTAATGTTTAGATAAAATATGCTTTAATAATTAAAATGAAAAGAGTTCAACTTTGTATTGTGACCGAACTCCGCATGATGGGGTTGCCCGTTATAGTAGCCAATGTTCCCTTTACCGAATTTTTTCCACCAAAGAAAAGGCGCGCACACACGATACAACATTGTGCGCAATGTTACGAGCAATAGTCCTGAAATAGAATCGCTTTCTACTTCAGTAACATTGCTTGAAACTGAAAATTGCTTCTTGTGACATGGCTCGCAACATCGAGTGTCAACATTGCGAACAAATTTCAACCGTATTTTTTATACTAACTTAGTTGCTTTATTTCGTACAGGTCATACCACGATTTGATAAAAACGGAGAAGTTTATAAGGCTCATATAGTGAATGTCAGTTGGTCAGCGGATCACCGAATAATCGAAGGCGCAGTCATGGCCAGGTTTTCTAATGTCTGGAAATCCTATCTTGAAAATCCTGCATCCATGTTGATAGACATGAGGTGATCTTAATTAGACTAGTTAATAACCATTAGGGTATTGATATTTCTTAATAGGTGGAAATGTGTTAAATCTCACCCCAAAAAATGATAACGGGATCACAAAGAAAAAAATATGACTTCAAGTATTATGCACTATTCTCACTCTCTCTTAGAAAACGTGTTTACTCCATTTAGTTTTCACATTATTTATTACGACTTAAAAAACGATAGCTATTCGTTTGTAAAAAAGGCCTTTCTTTCAGTAGTCTCCCTACTCAATTCCTAGTTAAAGGCGGTTGGACAAACCAAGGAAACAGCGATACTCCAGTTTCTCTGTTGTTCAGGGCAGGCGTTCATTTTAAATAGAAGAGATATTTGTGAATATTTTATACACTAAAATGAAGCCAACCCTGAGTAAATGAGTGCACGTTAACGGAATTTCAAAGTGTCTGTATTGTTGAAGTTGTTTATTCTTCACTTTACCGTTGATATTTGTGAATATTTTATACACTAAAATGAAGCCAACCCTGAGTAAATGAGTGCACGTTAACGGAATTTCAAAGTGTCTGTATTGTTGAAGTTGTTTATTCTTCACTTTGCCGTTGATATTTGTGAATATTTTATACTCTAAAATGAAGCCAACCCTGAGTAAATGAGTTTGTAACCAAATATATGCCCGAAGAAATTTCTATTTGTGATGGTTCTGTTAGGGGATATAAATGCATTGTCAGATGAAGTCATATCATTACTGTGCTTTTCGATATACTGCGAACTCGATAGTTATAGTTTCCATGATGAAATTTGGTTTTTCGTTAATCAGTCTGTACCTTTAATATTTCTGAATGGCAGCAGTAAAAAAACAATTTCACAACAAGCTGTTGAAATGTCAGAGTTCACAAAATATCGAAAGCCGAACCAAAGGTTGCAGATAAAACTGTTATTATTTTATTTTAATTTTTTTTTCAAAGAAGTCCTGTTCGTGTAAAATTTATTGGTGACGGCATATTAAATAAGTATTGAATTCTAGACTTGAAATATTTTAAAATGGTGTTAAACGGCGTGTCCTTGTTATGTCACGATAAAGGCAACATTGTGACAATAATAGCTTTCATTCCTTAAGACACTTAACACACACGGTGCGACTTCTGCGTCAGTGCAAAGTTAAGTTATGCGTATATACTGCTCTTTCTAAAAGGTTGGTCAAGGTTTTGTTGCATGTTGGATACCAAGCCCGAAATGCACTATGGGCGATGTGACTGCGATGAACGTAAGGCACAGGGAGCCCGGCTTTGGAATCTGTACATGAATAAATAAATCAATAAAGTGCTTTGGGTTTCCTGTGTTGAGATTTGAAACAAGACGCCAATGATAAATAAGTCAATAAAGTACTTTGGGTTTCCTGTATTGAGATTTGGTAACTTGATAGCAGATTAATGTAAGTAATTCGAGAGCAGCTTATAATTCAAATTTAATGTATTAGTGTAACGCACGCCCTACCATTTACTAGGGCGTGCGTTTCACTGATACGTTACGTTAATCTGCTATCAAGTTACTGGTAGTACGATTACCGGAAATTCAACGTATCAGCGCCTTGTTTCAAATCTCAACACAGGAAACCCAAAGCACTTTATCGATTTATTTATTCATGTACAGATTCCAAAGCCGGGCTCCCTGTGCGTAAGGTTGCAACGTTATGGGGAACTTAATTACGCAACTTTGTATTGGCACGTTTTTCTTTTTCGGTATAATTTATTCTACGTTTATGAAAATATATAGAGAATGAGTATAGATACTGTATAGATATACTGCGCAGATCAGCTCAATTAGGTAAATTTCTTCTGTGCTGACAATATTTCTACATTAATATAATACATCTAAGGCTGAGTAAGCATAATGCAACAAGCAGCATGCTTTTACCAACCTTTTTTTTGAAATACCTGTTTCACATGTAGAACATATTCTGAACTAAATTCTGGCCAGCGGTATACACAGAGAAGTCACATTTCATTGGCTGAGCACATCATACCATTACCAGTTATGTTGCGAGTTTTGTCAACATGATAAAGAAGTTGTTGCATGTGAGGTTGCAGAAGCAAATTTGTACCCAGACACTGCGTTTCTTCTGGCCTGCGACGAAGAACGAGGGCCAAAAGAAACGCAGGCTCTAGATACGAGATTGTTGCTAAAGTAGATCTAGATAATAGGCGCATGCGCATTAGCTGCACCGAGTGTATCAGCGCCAGGTTGGCCTCTATAAAAGAATTATTTCTTATGAACACTACAGTGGAGCCATATCAGATATAGGTGTGGCTCTTAACAGTTAGTAAATAAAGCACTTCATTGGTGGACTGAATCCTAACTGTGATTTGAATGTTGCGAGCAAGCGTTTTACTATGCACCTATTTCGAATTCAAACAAAACAAAAAACAAAAAACAAAAAAAAACGGTCATAGTAGCTAAAGAAGATTGGGCCCTATAAATGAAAAAAAAAAACGTCTGAATTATGTTGTATGAAAAATGTCAACATATCGTGTTTATTTCTGTTGAACAGAAGCTCGTACTCCTGCAAGGGGGTCAGTGAAATATCCTAAATAGAAATGCGTCTTACAATAATTTTTTTTTTAATTAATCCCAAAATAATCCATTTCCCACTGTGCCATACCCCCAAGACATCCGCAGGTCTGAGGCGTCGTATGGCCTGCGGACCTGACGGCAATTAAGTCCCTCTGCCTTTGTTTGTACGCATTACGCAGGGGTGTGTTCTAACCGAAGCATCCGGGGAGACTAGCCGGCCCCCAGACCATATCTACAGCTAATCCCTTGCACCACCTGCCACGCACGGAATCGTTGTGATGTTGACTGAGCCCCCTAGTCTATATTTGACATTGTTTTCAAGGCTATAGTTGAGCTAATTTCTTGGAATTGTGACCCAGCGGGAAAAAAAAACTTGGGCTATCACTAGACAATGAGTCAAGTGGATGAGCGAGGTCAATACTTGGATAACCTGAAGCTTTTGTTTATTTACACCTAATTCAAAAAACGTCATCGCCAAAGGCGATAGGCGATAGGTCATTCCGACATGGAAATGGTTTCGTTGAATGCAAAGAACATTGAATCAATCTCAGCACGAAGGTCCATGTTCTTGACGAGAATAAGAAGCAGAAACACAAGTCATTCCAGCTATTCTTGGATCTTGGAATGACATATATCCTATCGCTTATCGCCTATCTCCTCAGGCCCGTAGCTAGGGGGGGTGCAGGGGGTGCGTTCGCACCCCACCCCCCCCCCCCCCCCCCCCTACCCACGCGAGCTAAAGGTCCGCTTTTTAAGCAAGTGAGATTTTGGCTGGTATGATATTTTCACGTAAAACTAAGTAAAAAAAATCAATTTTACTTTAATAATTTATCTATACCTATGCGTCCTATGGGACTTTTAAAAAATAAAGTATATGGTTGGTCCACTTTTTGTAAATTAGCACCCCCCCAACAAAAATCCTAGCTACGGGCCTGCTCCTATTGCCTATTGCCTTTGGAAATGACCAACGTTTTTTGAATTAGGTATATTTATTCTTCGAATTCGGGTGTTTTTTATTCCAGAGTTTTAGAACTTTTTTCGTAATTCCTCATGACGTAACTGTTGTTTACCCAACGTTTTGCCCAGTCTCCAAGCAGCAGATTAGAACACACACTTCTCTCTCTCTCTCCTCTTAGTGTTGTCCTAGTCCTCGTCCTTAACACCGAAAACATGCAGCCTTGGATTAATTCAGCTATCAATGTATGAGAAGACGGTCACTGCGCTTGATCTAGATAACTTGTGGTTTTCTCTGGTAGCATCGTGATGTACGGGTTAACCAAGCACGTCATACTGACGTCATAGGTTTCCGAACACGCGAGTGAAACTTTTCGAAAATTTTGGTTCTCCTCACTTAGGAAAAAAATCCAATGTCGGGCAAGATTCCGGCGAACTGGGCACCCTTGGCACCAACCGATATTACAATACCTATCCCAACCCTAAACCTACACAGCCAGGAATGAATTCGCTGGGAAGCTTTCCAATTTTTGTCATATTTAAAACAATGCTTCATTATTTTATCCACAAAAATAATGATATAATATATGCTATCGGCTATCGTATAGGGCACGCTACTAGCCCAATGAATTGGCATATCGGAATTCGAATTTGAATTGAATCTCCCTGTCCATTCGTACAACACGACACTACCTTTTCTCTATATTTAATCTTATATAGGACGTTTGCATTATGCCGTCATGGACCTCGACTACCGGACTCTTTCGTTCAGTTAATTATCACCAATTATCCAACAGTTGTTCAGCGTCAGTAGGAGGCTGGTAGAGGCTTATTATGCTCAGTTTTAGGTATTTGACAGCTTTCGAGGTAAGGGACTGGGGAGATCAGAGATGGAAAGAACGTACATGTTGGAAGAGGCAAAAGAGGACAGAGCTCATCCCCTTATAATCAGTACGTGCACCCCTATTATATATCTTCACATATATATTATCATGATAAGTTTATTTATTTGTTATGTATGTATAGGTTTCATACAGATTGTTGGACAATATAAAGCTATCAAAGGTAAATGGGAGATATGAAGCAGTCATGGTATATAAAAAAATAAGTCGAATTAAAAATTTGTCAATATTATATGATACAAAGGGGGGAAAATGTTACAGCACCTGTTGCAAATGCCATGCATGTTATGGCCTTTTACCGCCATTTGCATTGCTACGCGGCCACCCCAGACGAAAGTCGCAACGTGCACTTTCCAATAGACTGCCGTCAATCAAACGTCGTTGACGTTGACGTCATTTACACGCGTGTGTGATTCAAAAGGCGCCAAAACTTGTCGATTGTTTACAAGTATTATGCGCCACACTCACCGGGCCTATCCGGGCTGATCCAAATGCGTGTAAATGACGTCAACGTGTTTGATTGAAGGCAGTTGCAATGTGCACGTTGCGATTTTTGTCTGGGGTGGCTGCGTTTCAATGCAAAAGGGCGGTAAAACTTTGATAGTTGAAATTCGAAAAAAATTAAAACTTAAATAAAAGTTGCAGAACTCCACCGACATCCTGAGAATAAATGAAACGACGTAGTTTCGTGCAAGTGGTTAAGAATGGAAACTCATGGATAGTAGAATCCAGCCAGCGCGCTAGATACAGTTTATTTTGAATTTGAAGTTTAAAATAAAATATATTTAAAATGGTGGACGAAATACAGTGTGAATCAAGAAATCTTGATTTGTCTCGACCGTATTCCTTGAATGATAGTTTATTATTTATCCTTTTTCTTGTGTTTCTTTTTTTCTGTCTTCTTCTTTTTGCTGTGTCGGTCTGGCCGATCGTGTTTTTTAGTTTTCCTGTCAATACACACACAGAGAAGAGTTACTCACTATCCCAGGACAAGGGTAAACATCCTTTGGAAACACTTTAAAAACCTATTTACTGTCATTTAAGTAAGAGCACAACGCAGACCATTAACTTGACTAACGCATTGAATGTGTCAAGGAAAAGCACAAAATAAGAATGGATTTTTTAAAAAGTTTGAACAAAATTGCATGGAAATTGTCATAAAATACTTAGGCCCTGGCTAAACGAGGAAACAAGGTTCCAGAAACATGTTTACCGCGCGCATGTTCCCCGATGATTTCAAGTTTAGCCATGTGAAACATTGCTACGTGCAACAAATTTTGCTTCCAAGACGCAAAAATGTTTCTGCTGTGCGGCAGAAACAATTCATACTTCCAAGACGCATGGAAACAAATGTTTCCTCGTTTAGCCACGAAAGTCAACATTCTAAAAGTTCGTTACTTAGCAACGCTAGCTCTTTCTTGAAAGTGCGCATGCGCTAACCGATATTGAGTAAACATGTTTTCCGATGTCTTGCCACCTTTAGAAACATTTAAGAAAACATGTTTCTGGAAACATATTCCTCGTTTAGCCAGGGCCTTACAATGCATGATGGGATAACCCAGGATCCCCCACTGCTCTTGACCCCAGGGTTATTATGTTTTTCATTCTCTCAAAATTTAGTAGCGAAACAAAAAATTGTTATCCAAACTTGATCTTAAGAGCTGCAACCATAATTTACAACCGCGATAAAAGCCCTGTCTTTTCTGTTTTAGTGTTCATTTTATACTTCACCGTGAATGGAAAAGAAAGTTCATCTACGGTTAGCATCAAGGTTACTTACTTGTGGTGTTTATGCTTGTGCTTTGATCGACTGCTTCTAGATTTTTCCTCTCGCCTTTCGTCATCAGAATCTGAATCTTTAGATAGAAGAAAGAAAAATTTGTCACATGCATACCAGCTAACCCTTTCTGAGAAAGGTTGAAAACTAGAGTGGTACAGCAATGTTAGGCTGGCTACTGCACAAAACAATATAGCATTTCTTCTAGAGGAAATGGAAACTCTTGTCATGCAACTAACTTTGCATCACGGTTACTGTGCTTAAACATGACTAACATATGAAACCACTGTAAAGAGGATACAGTATACAAGACAGACAAACAAACAAACAGACAGACAGACAGACAGACGGACAGACGGACAGGCAGACAGACCGACCGACCGACCGACCGACCGACCGACCGAAAGATTTTATTAGGAGTATTCAACTGATCAGTACATTAACATTTTTCCAAAATGTAAATATATATAAGTGTTTAAATAAGTATGTGAAAAGATAATATAGTGATAAAATACAATGTAGGTGGATACGAGATGTATAAGAGGTAGATACAACCCCTCCCCAATCTCTCCCTTACCACCAGGATTTTCTAAATTTGCAATTTGTTACTGAGAGCAAAAAGTAAATTTATAGAGTCGTGACCATAGATTTTTTCACGCTAAATACAGTATTTGTACACTAAATTTTGATCCCTGACCCCAAAAATTTGGGCATAGGAATTCTGAAACATAACATTGATGCTCCGATTCCCTCCAAAAAATAATTCCTTGATCCATGAATATTCGATTCGGAGTAGGTGATCTAAATTCCATTCCAGGATGTGATCCAGATTCCTAGACCCCTCAAGCCAATCTCTCATCACAACCCTGAAACTTAAAATGCTAGATCCACCCATGCAACAGATGAAAAAACCAGGAGCAGGCAAACCATGCTTATTGAAGAAAGGTCAATGGCTCTACTTGAACTCACCTGAGTCAGAATCATCATAGCGCCTTGACCTAAATAAGAAATTCCATAGGAATTTGTCATCATACATTGTACATGTATGCTAGACAGTGGACTGTTACTGGGATCTTAATTTCCCATTTGGTAAGAAAATAATAGCATTGGGGGGGGGGGGGGGGGGGTGCTTATCGGCCACTTTAGAAACCAGTTGAGGCTTAAAAACAGGTTTTTAGATTTAACCTAGTTATCAATTAATTTTAATTATTAGTACCCTAATTACAATTGTAATTTTAAAATATAAGAATAAACAGATTTAAAGGTACAAGCTTTCTATAATACCTGTAGTAGCTAACCAAGATAGACAGCTGCTATTTGCATTAAGAATAGTATAAATTGGGTCTTATTAGGATAATAATAGATAGAATGAATAATAATATATATATATAAAAACATAACAATTACAAGCTGACAAGAGAAGACAAAATTAATTTAAGCATATCAAATAACATAAGAAGAACAAAATAAAACAATAGTAAATTTAATATATGATTTAATATGATTCAAGCAAATTAGAGAAGAAAAAATCAGGAGGTGTATGAACTAAGCAAAAAAAAAAAATCTAATATTAAACTTCCCAAAATTAGTTCTAGCCCTGGGGAGGGAGTAAGTTAATTTAGAAGCTAGTCTAGAATTATAATGATGTATTTAGTTAAAACGAAATATGTAAATTTCTGGACTTTCACAATTTTGGATTTGATACCTTTTGTGTAGCAACCTTCCAAACATCTCAAAAATTACCAAGAAATGTATTGTTACTGGGGACGCTTGTCATTCCTTTGTAATTTTTAATGTTTTTGATTGCTTATGATTTAGCTGTTACTCAGCTAATCGGAGCCATACTGCAGAAACCTGTTAATTTTGATGTGCTCTTTCTCGTCTCGTCGGCAGTTTTGGACACTATCTATAGGTGGAGTCATGCATTGTGTGGAGGTGGTTGCCAGCCCCCTCCCCCCGTTTGAATTTCCTTTCCTCCCAAATTTTGAACATGAAATGCCAAACTCCAAGACTAATGACCATTCAACTCCCGGTTTTGGTGCTACCCCACTCATCCGAAGCAATTCTAGATCCGCTCCTGACTTCTTAGTCTCCCTTCAATGCTACTGAAATGTTTTGCTCAAATTGTGCTCTGCATCTTCTATTAGGAAAAACAATTGCAAGGAGGGCAAATTGTACACAGTGAAGGTCATTCTGGTGCAAATCTCTGTACTAATTAGTAAAAACACATGACATACCTTTTGGGTGGGGGAGATGCTGAAGGTGAGTGTTCTCGTGGCACATCTCTTTGTCTTAATGCTTTTTCAAGAGAATCTGATCTTGAATCGTGTCTAGAAGTTATGAATAAAACCATCAGTTTATCTGTCTACTAATAATCTTTTTTTAAAACTATATATCTGTAATACCTTGTTTGTTTCTTTGTTTTTTTTCTTGTTACTGTCTTTTTCTTTTTTGATTTTGAGCGTGAGACTTCTTTATCTACAGGAGAAAATAATAAAATCTGACACCATTATTGAAGGTAAAGGCTTTACTGTAGTTGTTAGAAACCGTTTTACTATGCTATGCAATAATGAGGTAGATAAATTCTAATTTTTAACTTGTAAGTCATAGAACTTTAGAAGAGATAACTAGCTAAAAACTGGGGTGAGCTGCATCGGTGTTTCTTATGAAACAGTAATGATAAAGGGTAAATTTATCACCATTAATAGATAAAAAACTAAAAAACTTACTAACATTTTGGACGCTAGTCCTTCTTCAGAGTAAAAGATCGGGAAGGACTCCGACTAAGGACTAGTGTCCCAAATGTCAGTAAGTTTTTAAATCTTTTCAGTGTTAAATTTACCCTTTTATCATTAATGTTTCATAGAACATCAGATAGGAGTAGAATGAGGGGTGGTCTCCTCCCAGGCGTTTCTTTGCTCTGTACTGGGCTTCCTGTGTCAGCTGAGCATTGACCAAGATGTGCAGAATGGTCACATTGTCAGGTTTTAGCATACTACTAACTCTTTTCTTTACCTTCCCCTCTCGCCTTAGCCTTCTTTGTTTTCACCACAGGAAACCCATCCATCTCAGATCGCCAAAGGGAAAAAAGCAAGCAAGTAGCTTGAGTAAGAGGCTTGGAAATTAAAGCGAATGTTTGGGCTTGGCTAACATCAATTCTCTCCCTTGGGTAAGTTTTAGATATTTTCTGCTTCTACTATAGATTGTTAGCAAAACAAACTAAAAATAGATCACAGACCTGACTCAGATGAAAAAGACGATGTTGAAGAAACAGAGATGTCATCATCATTACTGTCTTCACTTGAAGTGCTACTAACATCCACTATAACATCCTTCTTGGGGTCAGTTTGGATAAAGTTACGACACTGAAATGTCAAATGACCAGCTGCAAGAGAGAGATGAGAAACTTAATTAATGTGTCGGAATATTAATTACAAAATTTATGTGGACACCTCTTATAAATGCATAATCAAAAGAGGAATTTAAAGTCTAAATAGACCCCATAAGTTGTATTCGCATACAATGTAAATGTGCTCCAGAAATGGCCATGGTCAGTAGCAGCAACAAGGCCAACTTGTGTAATTATGCTAATATTACATTACTATTAATATTATACAATTATCAGATGAGGAGTAACTTGAGCATGACATTGTAAATTTTTAAGACCGAGGTTGTGTTGTCTGCCGAAGCCATAGGCTGAGGTGGATAAAACAGTAACTGTTGAGGTCTTGATAATTTTTTGATATCACACGAAAACTAAATGCAATACAATATACATTTTGTAAACTAGGAATGAGTGAAAAGCATTTAATTCAGGGAAGCGGGTACTCTCTTTGTCCAAGTGGTAGGGGTGATTGGCTGTTGGTTTTGGAAAGGACCCCAAAAAGGTATGCTTAAATTTAGAGCTGTTTAAGCCATGTAAATTATGGCCCCTAAAAGATATAACCATATAATGATTCAAAGTAATTTTGCAGATACCCATTCAATCAGTGACTGGGAAACATATTTTCTTCTGTTCTTTCATGTTTGTTTAGTAAAGAAAATAGATAACAATTGTCCCTAAAACAAAGTCATGTTTGAAACTGACTTTTGAGTCGGAACCCTTAAACAGATTCACACAGGAAATATTTTCAATGCTAAAAGGACCACCAATTACCCCTATCACCTGGAAAAAGGGACTGTACACCACCCCCTGGATTTAATTCTGCTTTTGAAAAAATAGTGTATTATTTCACTCTAAATTGTGACCTTGTGTGAATTTGAAATGATAAGTGCATTATTTACAGTAGAACTTACAGAAAATACATTCATCATATCAAGGTTACATATTAGGGTTTAGCTGAATGCTCTCGGCCAATCAGAAGTGAGATACATGTAGTGAGTAAAATGCATAATGATAAATATAAACACATCAATAGGATGTTTGCTTTGCTTTGCTTTCCATCCAGCACCTGGTAACATTCCATTGGTATACTAGCTGTGGTTATGTGATGAATATTTGTGGTTATTTTAATAACACATTAAAATGTGTAAGGGTCTCATTCACTAGTAACCTTTATGGGACTCAATCTGAACTCTTTGCTGGCACTGAGGGTGGTCACTGCCAGGGTTTGTTGCATCCTCAGTGGTTCTTTTAAATACCAAATTGGAGAATGGACATTAACAAGGTCATCCGAACCACAAGGAATTCACAGTCCCCAAGGTAGAGAGCCAAGGTATTTACACCTTACGAATTTTACCCCACAGCCAGGGCTTGAACCCCTGACCTCTGAAGTGAAAGTCATAAGCGCTAACCACTGCACAACCAAACTCTTCATAGCATTTGCATGATGGTGTCATTGACCTCTGCTTGGTATACCAGACTCACCTCCCTTGCACACTTTATTTTGTTCAGTTAATTAGCACCAATCATCTTACTATTCTCTTGAGGGAAATATACAAATTTAAATAAGAAAGAAAATTTGCGAAGCATTATGGTAGTAGGAGTCCAATGATGCCATCATGCAAACGTCCTATTTGATGAACATACGGTATTCAATCAACCACGTGGTTCATAAATCAAACAAACTTCAAAACAAACGGTAATAAAGATCATATATGTCGATCATAAGCTTAATGTTAGTTTCCTTTTAAAGTTTCGATATATTTGTGCGAGAAAATTATCTATATCAAAGCTAAGCAAGTTTGTTCAATATAAGAGAAATTAAAGGCACATAAACAAAAACAGTTCTAAAGTAGATGACGACAATTATGCATCATGACTTACGGTATCCGCATTTCTTGCATCCAACTCTTTGATCAGTTTTCTGGTTAGTTAGCCTTCCTATTAAACCTAAAGAAAGCAAAGACAATCAAAAATTACCTAAAGTGGCACGAAAAGCGAAAAAAATAAGTAAAATAAATAGTACTTTTTACGTCTGACGCCATTGCAGTCTGAGAAGAACTGTGGTTGGGCTTCCTGTGATGTAGTTTGATCATCCGCTGAGCTAGGATAGAGTGGGCTCAGTTATATTTGCTCTGATTTTTTTAGCATTAAAATTGTTATCCGCTTGAATTTTCCTTTTGATTACTTCTCCAGTCTTAGCAATGACGTTATACTATTGATAAAGGATTTTTCAAACCAATACTTGTCATGGCAGTTTATTTCATTTGATTTCCTGGACAATCTTGTTTTGGGCTACCTGTGTTTTCTGTTGGGCGCCATCTTTGATTTTATTCACTTCTGTTTGCTTGTATTTCGGCTGGTTTTGGTTCGAATTAACTTAAAATGTCGCATAAAAGACCTTTAAAGCGCAGCATAAATACTTTAGACGATACGAGTGGTGATTATTCTCCCTCGTTGAAGTCATCACTGTCCAAACGTTCAAGAATTGAAGAATACATTGAGCAAACAAAGACACAGGACGGTGAGTCGTCTGTAAGAAGATCATCAAGAGCTCCAAAACCCAAGGTATTCGATGATGATTATACAGACATAAGTGTGCGATCTCCGGGATCTGAACGTGAAATTCCAAAGAAAAAAGAATCAAAGTCTATATCTCGAAACCAAGGAGAAAGGAGAAGTATAGATGATGTTTTGGGCATTGTTGATGATGAAGATTCATCAGCTTCTACAAAAAGAAGGTCCTCGCGAGTTCCAAAACCAAAATTGTTTGACGAAGACTACGTTGAAACCGCAAGTTTTAGGGGAATTGATGACAAGAAAGAGAAAAATATGTCTGTTGCCACAGAAATTAGGGTTTCACGAGATTCGCCAAAAGATAGCACCTTCCAAAAAGGGTCAGCAAAGTTTAAAAAGACTGGTAGTAGTAGTAAACGTGGAAAGGCTAACGCTACTGCTACGCCAGGACAGGGAAAGCCCAGCATACAGCATAATAGTCCCTTAGAACTGCAATCACAGCAAGCCATGAAGGGGAATGAAGGACTAGGGGCTTGGTATTCACCAAAAGTAAGAACTTCATCAAGGACCCCTGTGCCTAAGAAAACCTTTACCCTCATTGATGAAAGCCCTGTCTCTAGACTCGGAGAAAGCCTGTTTGATGGAGGAGACTTGTATGTGGATGTCATGACACAGGAACCCCATGTAGCAAAACAGAGCAAAAAGATGAGCTTAGGTCATAGTGATTCTAGTTCTGCATCTGGTGAAATAATTGATATAATTGGTACCTCGCCTGTTAGTAGCAAAATGAAATGGACTTCCAAGGACACTGGTTCTGATGGAGGGAAGAATAAGAAGTCCAAGAAATCCAAGAAAGCATTAGATTCTCCCACAGTTCTTAAGAATATTGTGACTGCAGATGTTCCAAAGAAGAGTGAAACAAATAAGAAAGAAAGTGAAATGAGAAGTGAAACCAAAGAAAAGGTAAAAAAAGTGTCTTCTAAAGCTGCAAAGAAAACTAGTGATAGTAAGGTCGATTCAAAAAAACGTACTGCAAAGAGCAAAACCAATGATAGCAGTGAAGACATGGTTAATGTGGTTGGTGTACAGCAGGTAGCAGTGAAAAAGAAAACAAAAAAGAAAAAATTGGAATTTGAGCAAAGTGGATTGTCACATGTATCTTCTGAGGGTACGAAAAGTACAGCAAGTTTGAGTTCATCAGCTAGTGAACATGGAAAAAAGACCTCAAAACACTCAAAGCCAAAGCACAAGAATGAACCACATAGTGAAGTGAAGGACGAAGACCATCATATTATCCTGAAAGTACACCTTCCACACGGCGAAGCACCGCACCATTCTCATCACTCTCATTCTCATAAAAAACATAAACACAAACATTCCACCTCAGAAAGCAAAAGTGAAAGTAGTAGTGAGACTAAGATAAAGAAACAAAAATTATCACTTGAGTTAGAAGGATCAACCTCTGAAGACAAACACAAGAAAAAACTGTCAATCAAATTTAAGGGTCTGTCAAGCAGCACACCAGGTGTTGAATTCCAAGGAGCTGAAAAAACAGTTGAAAAGGAAGTTAAGAAAAATAAAGATGCGGACAATGCAATAAAAAAGAAAAAATCTAAGAATCCATTACCTGATAAACCTCTAATAGCTACTGGGTCAGATGAAAAAGAACATGTTAAAGTGGTGATTAAGAAGAATAAGAAGGATGTGAAAGTTTTAACAGATGAAGATAAGAAAACCACCCAAAAAATAACTACGATGAAAGATGTTAAAGAGAAGGCAAAGGAAGATAAAGCTCATGACAAAGCTGAAACTCCTATCAAAACCACTCCTAAGAAGAAAGCTAAGGCTGGCGAATCTCCAAAATCAGCAGATAAGGAAGTAAGTGCAGTATGTAAGCAAGAGGGTGGGTTAAATATTTGACTGTTTTTCATATTTAAGGAAGTAAGTGCTGTATGTAAGCAACAGGTTAGGTTAAATATTTGACTGTTTTATATTTAAGGAAGTAAGTGCTGTATGTAAGCAACAGGGTAGGTTAAATATTTGACTGTTTTTCATATTTAAGGAAGTAAGTGCTGTATGTAAGCAACAGGGTAGGTTAAATATTTGACTGTTTTATATTTAAGGAAGTAAGTGCTGTATGTACACGTAAGCAACAGGGTGGATTAAATATTTGACAGTTTTATATTTAAGGAAGTAAGTGCAGGATGTAAGCAGCAGGGTAGGTTAAATATTTGACTGTTTTATATTTAAGGAAGTAAGTGCTGTATGTAAGCAACAGGGTGGGTTAAATATTTGACTGTTTTTTATATTTAAGGAAGTAAGTGCTGTATGTAAGCAACAGGGTGGGTTAAATATTTGACTTTTTTATATTTAAGGAAGTAAGTGCTGTATGTAAGCAACAGGGTGGGTTAAATATTTGACTTTTTTATATTTAAGGAAGTAAGTGCTGTGTGTAAGTAACAGGGTGGGTTAAATATTTGACTGTTTTTTATATTTAAGGAAGTAAGTGCTGTGTGTAAGAAACAGGGTGGGTTAAATATTTGACTGTTTTTTATATTTAAGGAAGTAAGTGGTGTATGTAAGCAATAGGATGGGTTAAATATTTGACTGTTTTTTATTTTTTAAGGAAGTAGGTGCTGTGTGTAAGCAATACGGTGGGTTAAATATTTGACTTTTTTATATTTAAGGAAGTAAGTGGTGTATGTAAGCAAGAGGGTGGGTTAAATATTTGGCTGTTTTTTGTATATTTTATTTTTCATTTGAAATATTCACTCTTTTTTCATTTCAAGTATGACATGTAAAACCTTTCATAGGGTGGCAAAGTACATGTATAAAATGGAAGTGTGGGATTCTAAAGGGGAAGGAAAGCTTTTAATACTCTACTCTTAGTAATTTTGTTTATGTGAGGTGGGGATCCCCCTATTCTTCCCAACAAACACACACAAGCTCAGAGTAATGTTTTCGCTGTCCCAGGTTTGGATCCAGAAATTAACTTAAAATT
The DNA here is from genome assembly GCF_029948245.1 of Actinia tenebrosa. Classification (NCBI taxonomy): domain Eukaryota; kingdom Metazoa; phylum Cnidaria; class Anthozoa; order Actiniaria; family Actiniidae; genus Actinia; species Actinia tenebrosa. The sequence continues at coordinate 19,914,845 of NW_028292569.1, read as the reverse complement.
TGTTTTGGTAATTTTTGTGTGTGTTGACATGTGTTTTTATTTTTAGGTAATTAAAACTATATGTTTTTTATTATTTTTATTAATTCTAGAAACGCAAAATAGTCTCTGGCTATCTCCTATTCTGTAAGAAAGAAAGATCTCGAATATATGAAGCTAACCCTGGTCTTGGTAAGGCAATCAAATTAAAGCTTTTTTTAAAATCAAATCAAATAAATGAAGTTGATCAAAATTCAAACTTTACATCTGAAGACAATTGTACACTGTACTTTATATAAGTTCAGTGGCGGATCCAGAATGATTTCAAGGGGGGTGGCTGTTATTAGAAAAGCATTACATAGCATCCTTTTTAGGTTTTGCCTCATCATTTATTCTTGTCAATCCACCTTCCTGGATCCACCCTTGAAGTTCCAAATTATTGAATAAACTTTTTTCCATTTTGGTTTGGAACAGAGTTTGCACAGATAAGTCAGAAAGTAGGAGAAGCCTGGAAAAGCTTACCAGAATCTACTAAGCAGGTACTGTAAAGTGAGAATGACCAACTGTACCATTAATTTAGAGAAAAAACATCCCATGTTTTTCCACAGGCAACCCAAGCTCACTACATTTATAAGAGAATGTATGTATGGGGATTTAGAATATGCCAAATTTTATTTACAAAAACGTGAATAAAACTTTTTTGACTAACCTGTTGTGTCATTTTGTTTATTTTGAACTTCTGTATGCAGTTTCAGCAAGTTTTGAAGGGTGTTTAAGAAAAAAACATCCATCACTAAGAAAAATATTCTAAATCTATTATAAATGTAGTGAGCTTGGGTTGCCTGTGGTTTTTCTACCCACAAAATGACAAATATTGACAATATGTGTTATGGAGGAAGGAAGGAATGAATGAATGCTGCCTATTGTATTTTGAAACAGTATATAATATATGCTACTATGTTGCTTGGAAACTATAACATTTTTTGCTTTCATTTTAAAAGTGGTGCTAACATACTTATTCTTTTAAAGTTGATTTTTTGCTTAAGATCATCAGTAGTCATCAGTGAATTATTGAAACCATCTACTGTATATAAGCATTTCATATGCAGGTGTTTTGTCACTCTCCATTCAGTACCAAGGGCAGATAAAGGAGAATGGGAAAGGGAGTGGGGGGGAGGGGGGGTGACCATTGTGAAGTACCTGACATCAATGATACAGAAAACCCATAAAAGGCAGGGAAATGTTGACAACCATTTGGTCTCAAATTCACAGAAGTTAAGTTAGAGATCTTATAAGCCTGAGTGAAAGTCTCTGCAAAACTTATTTTTCAGTTACAAACATATTTTATATTAAATACTTGTGCAAAAGGAGGGAAAGAAGTCATCGCCTCACCAACCCTGTCTGACTTCCTAATCCTGACTTAAATAGACTTAAATAGTTTTCTTTCGTGATCAAGCCTGCAGGGATAGCGTAAGCAGTAAACAACCAGAAAGAGACTAACCATTAATTTCACCTACAGGAATGGAAAGCAAAAGCTGATGATATCAAAAAGAGTTATTTGGCAGTCCCCAAGGATGAAACTGCAAAGCCTGGACCAGATGCATTAGATATGGCAGCTCATCTCAAACTACTTGGGGAATCCCTTAGTGTTATAGGGCTCAGTCTAATGGCACAGGTATGGCTGTGGTGTCTCATAATATCCGACAATCCCTTAGTGTAATAGGGGTTAGTCTAAGGGCACAGGTATGGGTGCGGTGTCTCGTATTATCCAGACAATCCCTTAGTGTTATAGGGGTCAGTCTAAAGGCACAGGTATGGGTGCGGTGTCTCGTATTATCCAGACAATCCCTTAGTGTTATAGGGGTCAGTCTAAAGGCACAGGTATGGGTGCGGTGTCTCGTATTATCCAGACAATCCCTTAGTGTTATAGGGGTTAGTCTAAAGGCACAGGTATGGGTGCGGTGTCTCGTATTATCCAGACAATCCCTTAGTGTTATAGGGGTCAGTCTCATGGCACAGGTATGGGTGCAGTGTCTTGTATTATCCAGACAATCCCTTAGTGTTATAGGGCACAGTCTAATGGCACAGGTATGGGTGTGGTGCCTTGTATTATCCAGACAATCCCTTTATGTCATAGGCGTCAGTCTAATGGAACAGGCATGGGTTAGGTGTTATAGGGGTCAGTCTCATGGCACAGGTATGGGTGCAGTGTCTGGTATTATCCAGACAATCCCTTAGTGTTATAGGGCACAGTCTAATGGCACAGGTATGGGTGTGGTGCCTTGTATTATCCAGACAATCCCTTTATGTCATAGGGGTCAGTCTAATGGAACAGGCATGGGTTAGGTGTCTTGTATTATCTAGACAATCCCTTTATGTCATAGGGTACTGTCTAATGGCACAGGTATGGGTGTGGTGTCTTGTATTATCCAGACAATCCCTTTATGTCATAGGGTACTGTCTAATGGCACAGGTATGGGTGTAAGATTAAGAATTTCCGCAGACTAGAGGCCCCGCAGGCGCCATAAATATTTAACATCAAGAATCAGTCGAGCGTGCATCATTAACTTGTAAGTAGTTTTCTTTTTTTTTCTTTTTCCTTTTTAATTTGCCCCTTTTTGTGAAGCTTATTAATTATAAGTTGTTTGTTGTAGCGAATCGTACAATCTTCCGTGTAATTGTCGAACAATTGTCAAGCTGGAGCTAATAAATACGTATGTTGGAGTCAATGTGTACGAAGGCTCGACTATTTATGTAGTTGGAGACTACATTCATTCGAAGTTAATGTCATTTATCATTGACTTTGGTTATCGAAATCGCCGAAATTATCTAAACTAGAAGATGTACGACCAGGATGGAAGAAATTTGGATGAATTTGGTGAAGATTTAAGAGAGAGATTTGAGAGAGTAAAATCAGTCCACGAGCAAGTACATGAAGAATCGCACGTGCGACACAGGGAGCCCAACCAGAAATTCCAAGAAATTAAGGGAGCAATGTCAGCAAAACCAAGCGTAGAGAATGGTGGAAAAAAGGTGACATGGCCATCATTAACGCAAGATTTAGTTGGTTTTGGTGCTGAACAACGAGAGCCCGATGTTAGAAGATCTTCGAGAGTTAGAGAACCAAAGAAATTTGGCGAAGAAGAAGTCAGAGCCGAACGAGCGATTCGGTATAGACGTAGTAGATCAGGATATCTTGGAGAGCTGAGGAAGAATTGGAACAGAGTACAAGAATTGATGAAGAGCCCTGAAGTCGACGTGGTAACACTAGAAGATAGTGTCCAAAAGTACAATGAAGCGTTCAGGAAGTTTGTCGATGCCCACGAGATATGTATGGAGATTGAAGATGACGAAGAGAGGAGAACACTGTTAATGGATAGTTATGAAAACCAGAGAGACATGAAGTGGCAGATAGAAAACTTGTTGAATGAGTGGAGAGCCAACAAGCAAAGACCAAAGTCCCCATCCGAATCTGGATTCAGTCGTGCTTCTAGTTCGTCTAGTATAAAAGAGAAAACGAAATTTATGGAAGAAGCGAGACTTAGAGTAAATGCGCTGAAGCAGAAACAAGATTTAGATCGCCAAATGGAGCAGATAGAGAAGCAAAAGGCAGAACTTAGCAGAAAAATCGATCTGATAGACGCGGAAACCCAGGCGAAGCAGGCTGCTCTAGAATTGATGCTAGAACAATACGTTACGGAAGAAAACGTTGAACATTCCCGTTGGGAAAGCGAGAACCACATTGAGATTACGCCCCAGTTCAGCCGCCCACGGCCTCAATCCCCATTGAAAAGAGATGACCAGTATTCCAAGAAAACTTTCGTACCTGTAGTGACTAGTGAATTCGCGATGAAAGGTACGCACATGCAGGTTCCTGATCTACTTCCATCGTGTCACCACACCATTCCCAGTGTTTATACTAATTGTTGTTATACGAGCCCGAAAATGGCGTCGACACCCGTTACCCTTACAGAGAAACTCACTAGCTCGCCGCAAGTGAGCCAAGGGATGGCGCTGAGAGCATCGGCGTCGCCGTATGTTCCAGCTGTTCAAAATCCAACGCCGACAGAGTTTCGTCCCTCGTATACCCCTCCATCACTACCCAGAGAAAGTTCCATGGTAGACGCTTGGACGACGATAGCGCAAGCAATCAAACAAGGTCCGTCCCTACCGAAAGTGGAATTAATGAAGTTTAGTGGAGACCCCCTGGAGTACGCAGAGTTCGTTACGAATTTCAAGGATAACATCGAAAGTCAAGTGTCGGACGAGTCGCAGAGACTTACCCGTTTACTAGCACAATGCGTAGGAAAGGCGAAGGAAGCAATTAGAAGCTGCGTGAACCTCCCGGTATGCGAAAGATACGTTCAAGCGTGGCGAACTCTACATCAGAACTTTGGACAGCCGCACATGGTAGCTGAATCTCACGTCAGGAGACTGAAAGAGATTCTGATCAGAAGAGCTGACGCTAGCAGCCTGATGGAGTTCGCGAGGAAGCTGGAAGACGCAAGGAGAGTGCTTACTAACATGGGTTTCAGTTATTCAAGTCGCTTGGACAACGAAGAGACCATAGTCATGCTGATGAGAAAACTGCCAGACGAAGGCTTAAAGAGGAAATGGGCCGACAAAGCTGGAGATCTTATCAAGATAAAGGGCAGAGCTGAGTATGCAGACTTCGTCCAGTTCGTTAAGAATACAGCGGACAGAATTAACAACAGATACGGACAGGAACTAAGGGTGACTTCCTCGACGACAGAAAAGGAAAGAAGAGATCCAAAGAAAGAAAGATCTGACCAAAGATATAAAGTCACGACCTTAGCAGCCGTTCAAAGAGATCAGAGCCAATGCCCATCTGCGATCGCTCACAAATGCCCACAATGTTCAGGACCTCACGGAGTTTGGAGATGCTGGAAATTCAAAAGTTCTTCTCTAAAAGATCGTCTTAAGACGGTGAAGCAACACGGTCTTTGCAGAGCCTGCCTTGAAGAAGGACACTGCGCCAAGTCGTGTACAAAGGGATTCAAGTGTAGAATCTCAGGATGCGGTAAGGAGCATCACTACTTGATTCACATCGAAGACAGCGAAGGAGATTGCGTGAAAGACAACAGCAATTCAACTCGGAAGAGCGTCGAAAGAAATGTACAAGTAAGAGAGGCGACATCAGGGAGTCAGGAAAGAACAAACTCAGTAAAGACAACTAGTCAGTCAACGCCTTCGACCGTCTGCCCAAATGCTATAGCAGTAGAGCCAAGTGATCCCGTCACAGTCAGCGCACTAGAAGTTTGCAGACCGAAAGTATGCTTCAAGGTTGTACCTGTCAAGGTCAGCACCCCTCAGAGTGACAAGCAGATCATCACATATGCATTCTTTGACAGTGGTTCGGACGCAACCCTCTGTATGGAGAGCTTAATAGACGAATTAGAGATCAAAACCAAGAGGCAAGCAAGATTTACGATGTCTACCGTCAATTCGCAGGAAAGGAAATGCGGATATGAAATAGACTTAAAAGTAGAATCTTTGGCTGGAGACGCACACTTCCGTTTAGAGAACGTACTGACCACGAGACATCTTCCTGTTCTGCCGAAGCATGTGGCGACCAATGAAGAAATAAAGAAATGGCCGCACCTTAAAGATCTTACCCTAAGAGAAATCGACAGAAGAAGGGTAACCATCCTCATCGGTAGCGACCGTCCAGATATTATAGAGAAAGAACTGGATAGAAGAGAAGGTGGTAAGGGAGAGCCTTTTGCGGTGAAAACCCCCTTCGGTTGGACTGTCTATGGACCTATAGTAGAATCTACAGAAAGTCAAGTGAATGTGAGTCTTACTAGCACCGAACACGAGAAGCTAAACCTTCAAATAGAACGCATGTATAACGACGAGTTCGGGAACTCTTATAATGACGCAGATGAAGGTATGTCCATCGAAGACCACAGAGCGAAAGATATTATGGACAAATCAGTAAAGTTAATTGACGGACATTATCAATTAAGACTTCCATTTCGTCAAGATCGCCCGATTCTTCCAGATAGCCGAGCGACCGCGGAAAGGAGATTAGAATGGTTGAAGAAAAGGATGCAGAAAGATGAAAAATTTAAAGAGAAGTACAATCAAGTCATGGAAAAGTACAAAAGTGAAGGTTCTTCGAGGGAAGTGCTGGAAGAGGAACTCCATAACCTGAAACCAGTATGGTACTTGCCTCACCATGCAGTTTGGCATCCAAGGAAACCAGAGGAACCGCGAGTAGTGTTCGATTGCGCCGCCAAGAGTGGAGGTACTTCGTTGAATGAACAGTTACTTCAAGGACAAGAGAATACAAGTCCGTTGATTGAAGTAATCCTAAGATTCAGAGTGAACGAAGTTGCTGTGGCAGCAGATATTAAGAGAATGTTTCATCAAGTCCACGTAGTGCCAGAGGACCGCGGCGCATTGTGTTACCTATGGTGGCCAAACGGAGATTTAACTAAAGAACCCAAAGTTCACCAAATGCTCGTACATATATTTGGTGCAACATCATCGCCGAGCATCGCTGGTTATGCACTGAGAAGAACCGCAAAGGACAACGAGCACGACTTCATGCCAGAGACCATCGATGCTGTGTATAAAGATTTTTACGTTGACGACTTGTTGAAATCGTTTGCTGATGTTGATCGAGCTATACGAGTGAGCAAGCAGTTACAGACCTTGCTAGCTAGAGGAGGATTCAAGTTAACAAAGTGGATGTCCAGTCATCGCGAAGTTTTGTCAGAATATCCAGTAGAGGAACGCGCACCAGCGATCAAGGACTTAGATTTAGCGTCAGAAAGTCTACCTGTAGATAGAGCCCTGGGAATCCACTGGGACGTAGAACAAGATACCTTTAACTTAGTTACGAGTAGCAAGGCACATCCGGAGAATCGAAAGGGCGCCCTGTCATCAGTTGCAACTATTTATGATCCCCTCGGGTTTGCAAGCCCTCTTCTCCTACCTGGTAGAGAAATAAATCAAGAACTTTGCCATAGGAGATATGACTGGGACGAGAATCTCCCACCAGATATACTTGCCAGTTGGATAGAATGGAAAAAAGGACTTGCAAGTTTGAAAGATCTAAGTATTCCACGTTGCTTCAAACCAAAGAACTTTGGTACTGTAGTGAGGGCGGAGCTCCACCATTTTGCTGACGCTTCACAAGAACATGGTTACGGAACGGTTTCCTACCTGAGACTGATAAACGAAAGAGGTCAGATTCATTGTAGCTTTGTGATGGGAAAGTCTCGTGTTAGACCTTTGAAGAGCACAATGACCGTACCCAAGCTGGAACTTACAGCCGCAACCCTGCTTGTTCAGATGAATAAGTTGATTGTCAGAGCGTTGCAAAGAAGACTCAGGATCGACAACGTCAGTTATTGGACAGATTCTATTATCGTTCTTAGATACATCTTCAACGAAGTGAGAAGATTTACCACCTTCGTCGCAAATCGTGTTGCCATTATTCGACAAGAATCGGTTCCAGAACAGTGGAAACACGTAAGATCCGAGCTTAATCCAGCTGATTATGCTTCAAGAGGGATCAAGGCAACAGAATCAAGAAAGCTGCAGATATGGAGACAAGGACCAGAGTTTTTGTGGACGGAAGAAGAAGAATGGCCTCCACAGCCACCAGAGATATCGGCAACATTGTCAGAAACGGATGAAGGAGTTAAGAAGGAGAAAGTGACAGTCGGAGCAACGACGCTGCAGAAGGACTTTTGGGACTCACTGTTTCGCAAGTACTCGACCTGGAACAGGCTAAGAAGAGCAGTTGCATGGCTCATCAGAGCTGTTCGTAAGTTGATTGAAGCTTGGCCGCGTAAAGCTGAGCGCGACAGCGCCAAGAGCTTGCGACCCAGTCAGGAGACCTTGTCAGTTTCGGAAGTTGAAACAGCGGAGAGAAGAATCGCGAGATTCATCCAGAAGGAGTCGTTCTTAAATACTCAAGACAGTGAAGTAGGAATCTTGAGCAAGGAAGTTAAAGAACGATTCATCCACCTGAAGCCAATTTTAGAAGACGGAGTGATTCGGGTAGGAGGGAGATTAGATCGTTCACATCTGTCCTATGATGCGAAGCATCCCATCATCTTGCCTGGAAAACATCCAGTAACAGAGCTGATAATACGTCATTATCACTATCGCAATGGTCACGTTGGAACCAATCAAGTATTAGCCGAGATACGACAACGTTTTTGGATAATAAGTGGAGTGTCGTCGGTTGGAAGAGTCTTACGCAAGTGCCACGAATGCAGGCGTCAGAATGCTAGGATGGGAGAACAGATTACAGCTCCACTACCTGAAGTGAGATCGTCTTCGGACGGACAAGAACTAGTCTATCCGTTTGCCGCAGTCGGCTTAGACTACTTTGGACCGCTGTACGTCAAAATTGGACCAAATACAAGATCCAAGAGAGATCCTGCCTTGAACAAGCGATACGGTTGCATATTCACGTGCCTAAGGTACAGAGCAGTCCACATCGAGGTGGCACAAGACTTATCTACTGATAGTTTTATCAACGCAGTGATACGTTTCGTTAGTAGACGTGGACCCCCAAGAATCATATACAGTGATAACGGCACTAATTTCAAGGGAGCAGAGTTAGACGTCATCAAAGCAATGAAGACGTGGAACCAAGATCGGATACAGAACGAGCTGAATCAAAGAGATGTACAGTGGAAGTTCAATCCTCCCGCAGCGAGTCACCAAGGTGGCGTTTGGGAACGTCTTATCCGATCAGTCAGAAGAATTCTACACTCCATGTTAGGAGAGCGTCTTGTAAATGATGAAACGCTTCACACATTCTTAACAGAAGTAGAGAAGATCATGAATGACAGACCCATAACGAACGTCTCAAGTGATCCCCGAGATTTGGAGGCACTCACACCAAACCACATATTGCTACTCCGCAAGAACACATCCCTACCCCCAGACGAGATAAAGGATGTCGACAAATATAAAGCAAGATGGAAGCACGCCCACCTGTTAGCAAACGAGTTCTGGCAGCGATGGACAAAAGAATACCTGCCGATGCTGCAAGAGCGACAGAAATGGCTACGAGAAAAAGCTAATTTCAAGGTTGGCGACTTAGTCCTCTTAGCAGACAAGAATACCCCAAGAGGTCAATGGCCAAAGGCATTGATTCAACAGACAATGCCGGATAACGACGGAGTTGTAAGACAAGTGATCGTGAGGACGGCCGATGGAGAGTACCGCCGAGACGTGCGAAAGCTTTGTATGCTAGAAGAAGAATTATTGAAGACCAAGACTGAAGCCGAGGACCAAGCAAGAAGCAGTCCGCAGAAGAAAGAGTAGCCACAAAAGTGAACACGAAGGAATGAAAGCATTCAAGACTTGAACTGTTTATAATTAAGTTACAAGAGACGTTAAAAAGTGTTAAGTAATTTAGTAAATGATTGTGTTTAGATGGGCAGAAAAGACCCAGAATAGTCTTTGGCGGGGGAGCGTGTAAGATTAAGAATTTCCGCAGACTAGAGGCCCCGCAGGCGCCATAAATATTTAACATCAAGAATCAGTCGAGCGTGCATCATTAACTTGTAAGTAGTTTTCTTTTTTTTTCTTTTTCCTTTTTAATTTGCCCCTTTTTGTGAAGCTTATTAATTATAAGTTGTTTGTTGTAGCGAATCGTACAATCTTCCGTGTAATTGTCGAACAATTGTCAAGCTGGAGCTAATAAATACGTATGTTGGAGTCAATGTGTACGAAGGCTCGACTATTTATGTAGTTGGAGACTACAATGGGTGTGGTGTCTTGTATTATCCAGACAATCCCTTTATGTCATAGGGGTCAGTCTAATGGCACAGGTATGGGTGTGGTGTCTTGCATTATCCAGACAATCCCTTTATGTCATAGGGGTCAGTCTAATGGCACAGGTAGGGGTGCAGGGTCTTGCATTATCCAGACAATCCCTTTATGTCATAGGGTACTGTCTAATGGAACAGGCATGGGTTAGGTGTCTTGTATTATCTAGACAATCCCTTTATGTCATAGGGTACTGTCTAATGGCACAGGTATGGGTGTGGTGTCTTGTATTATCCAGACAATCCCTTTATGTCATAGGGTACTGTCTAATGGCACAGGTATGGGTGTGGTGTCTTGTATTATCCAGACAATCCCTTTATGTCATAGGGTACTGTCTAATGGCACAGGTATGGGTGTGGTGTCTTGTATTATCCAGACAATCCCTTTATGTCATAGGGGTCAGTCTAATGGAACAGGTATGAGTGCAGGGTCTTGTATTGTCCAGGCAATCCCTCAGTGTTGTACAGTGTAATCCAGAAATTGTTTAAATTGATTATTATAAATATTTTCCCCAGAAAGAAACCGAGGTCCATGGTTCTTTGTCAGTCCTTTTGGATTCCATTTTATGTGCTATTTGTCCTTTGACGTTCTTGACATCGCATATTCCAGGAATTTCTGGTATTTCTAAGGAGAAACAGGTTAGTATCTTGAGGAACGTAACTGGATTTATTTGTTCTGTAAGCTTGAAATTCTTGTTGGTTGTTGTGTACATAACATTTACATGTTTTTTTCTGTATTTTCTAGACACAGATACTTGATGACCTGGCTTACACTATGCCTGGCCTTGGATAAATCAACAAGAGTTCATGCTACTTTGATTCAAGTCACATGGCATCTAGGTCCTACACTAGCACTGATCAATTTGACCACCCAGTATCTGGTCAAGTATAGTATGTGTAATAAGGTCCCACACTATATGTAGAAGCATTGATCAGCCTGACAACCCAGTATCTGGTCATGTATAGTATGTGTAATGAGGTTCCACACTATATGTAGAAGCACTGGTCAGCCTGACCACCCTCTATCTGGTCATGTATAGTATGTGTAATGAGGTCCCACACTATATATAGAAGCACTGATCAGCCTGACCACCTAGTATCTGGTCATGTATAGTATGTGTAATGAGGTCCCACACTATATGTAGAAGCATTGATCAGCCTGACCACCCAGTATCTGGTCATGTATAGTATGTGTAATGAGGTCCTACACTATATGTAGAAGCACTGATCAGCCTGACCACCCAGTATCTGGTCATGTATAGTATGTGTAATGAGGTCCCACACTATATGTAGAAGCACTGATCAGCCTGACCACCCAGTATCTGGTCATGTATAGTATGTGTAATGAGGTCCTACACTATATGTAGAAGCACTGGTCAACCTGACCACCCAGTATCTGGTCATGTATAGTATGTGTAATGAGGTCCTACACTATATGTAGAAGCACTGGTCAGCCTGACCACCCAGTATCTGGTCATGTATAGTATGTGTAATGAGGTCCCACACTATATGTAGAAGCACTGATCAGCCGGACATTTCTTCACGCGTCTACGAAATGAATTTTGCCATGACCGGATCAACTCACTGTCTTTTCGTGGTATATCCGGCTGACTATCTTACCATCATCGCCCTCCCCTGACTTATACTTAGTGTTCCGAGATTTTTATTCTACAGTATTTAAGAAATATATCATGTTTGACAACTTGTTTTAATGATAATTTTAGAATGTAAATATTATGAGAATTACCATAGACTACTTGACAAGCGAATATCAGTGATTTTTTAATTAAACATAAATGGAATCTGCCGCCGTTGCGTCGTCTTTAAATCAGTAAACAATACATCAATTTTCTTCCGGCATTATCGATAGGTCATTTACAGATGTGAATAGCACGCGCAGAATTGTCGTCCCGACGAAGTGGACGTGAATCGAGGCTTTTCTATGACATTCCATATGCACGTGCCCTTGAAAAAAACCTGTTTTCCGACAATTCTGGAAACCACCTTAATCCTGTTTTGTCGCGAAGACAAATTGCTCGGTTGCGCGCTTGCTACTGAGAATTTCGGTAATTAATGTCAATTGAGAGTTTTAGATTTACGTTCACGGCAAACGTGAAACGTCAGTTGACCAGTAAAAAATTCTTTTAAATTACTGAAAAAGAATCGCAAAAAAGTCCAAGTAGTAGAAAAACAAAAGAGTATTTGCGCTTGGTGAGAAGGTTTGCAAGAGGTAAATTAAAATACAGGAAAACTATGAAAACGTGGTCACGTTTGCCGTTTGCGGGGGAAAAAAAAAAGTCAATCTAAAACTCTCTAATAGCATCAGGTTTACCGCTAACTGCTAGGGATAAAGCCCAGAAACACGCTCGCAAACACGTAGAAACACTCAACAAATGAAATTCAATATGGCGGCTCTTGCAGCAACAACGGAAAACGCCTGTGGTCCATCTGCAGCTTGAGGTTTGCGGGACTGTCGAGAACGTCCACCCTCGGTTTCTACACCTTACACTAACAATGATAAATGGTTAGTCTGAGGTGTAGACATGCAAACCTTATTTTGTTTTTATTTCATTTCATCAATAAGTAATAGTTAACCTATGCAGTAATAATATAATATTTCAACATCAAAATTTATATTTATTTCTGTTCTGATCTGCTTCTTCTCGTTCTTCTATTCCATCTTCTTTTTCGATTCATCCCAGTCGATTCCATCATATTTCAATCTTTTTCAGCATTCCAACTACGGTTCCAATCTTTTTTTACTTCTAATTTTTTTTTTTTTTTTTTTTTTTTCTTACTTTTCTCTTTTTCTTCCGTAATTCCTTTCTGTTCCGTTCGGCATTCGTACACAGTGGCTATTCGTACGGTAAACGTACGCCGACTTGCAATTTCTATTCGTACGGATATTTAAATACCTTGCTATTGTTTTAGATATGGCGAAAATCGGAAAGCACCGCAGCGAATTCAGTTCTTGGCTGAGTGGTTAGGGTTAGGGTTTGGATAGGCATTGTAATCATCAGTTGGTGAAAAAATTGCCCAGTTCGAATCTTGCCTGCCATTGAATTTTTTTTCTAAGTGAGGAGAACCAAAATCCTCGAAAAGCTTAGAACTTAAGTCCCACATTATTTAAGAATCCGTACGAATAGAAATTGCAAGTCGGCGTACGGTTACCGTACGAATAGCCACTGCCTCATTTCTATTATGTCTGTTACATCTCACTTTCAAGTGAAATCATTAAACCTAACCTGTGTGAAATAGACCTTAGACTGATGCACATTAGTAGACCCTAAATCCATTGATTTTTTTTTTTTTTTTTTGTGTCTATTATATTGGATTGTTATACGTTGACTAAAATTTTTTATTTCACGGGTTAAATGCCTTCAATCCATTTTCTTTCTCTTTTTTTTTTTTTTTTTTTTTTTTTTTTTTTTTTTCTCCTTCTATGCTGACTGCGTCAAAATAGCCCGGCAACATACTATCAAGACATAAAAACAAAAAGATAAAATCGATTGTTTTTTATACATTCTTTATTGGCAAGCAATGTTGTCTCTTGTGGTTACTGGAGACCTTCAGGGTGTTTCTTTTAAACTCTCTCTACGCAACACGTTCAACAAAACCCCTTAATACTATATATTCTTTTAAAGGTCACATAACAAAGATTTTAAAAAGAATATTATTTGAAAGCGATTTTCTAATTTGAATTTTTTTTTTTTTTTTTTTTTTTTTTTTTTTTTTTTTTTTTTTTTTTTTTTGTTTTTGTTGATATTTTGAGTATTTCGTCTTTTATGCGGTAAAACTTCAACCGACATTGAAATTTTTCGACATTCCGACTTTAAAATTCAATATCTTTTTAAGCAAAAAGAAACAAAATAACAAAAGCCCTTGGACAAGATCCAGAGACCGGTTTTACCAAAGGCAACTCGTGAGAGACTAAAGCTAACCAAGCGCTTCGAGACTTAGCCTATCTGCTAGAACTTTCGTATTAATCCGACAAATTTGGTTACGTTGTGTGCTTTAATATCAACTTTTGTTTTAAAGCTATAAACATTCATCAAAAATAATCAGAACCTTACTGATTAAATTTTTTCTACTTCATTTCCTGAAAGCTGTTTAAAGAACACTTTTAAACGTCATTATCTTCAACTTTATTCAGATGTTATGTCAGAATTAAACATTTTCCCCTGCCACCACTTGAATATTAATATCTAGTAAGACTCTGCAGTTCAATATCTAAGACTATAGTATGACAACCTGTGAATGAAATAACGGCGTGAAAGACCTACAATTTTTAAAGAATTACTGTTGAATCATTCGTTCGATTTGTTTTTCGTCCTCGTTATTGTTGTTTTAAACTGTCATCAAGCATAATCACGACTTCCACACTGATCTATTATCTGTTGCTTTTAGTTTTCCTTAATTTTCATTTCTCGTTTAGGGTTTTCTAATTCCTGTTTTATCGGGACAAGATATCAAAACAAGCAATATGCTTTGAATATTGACAAAAGAAAGAAGAATTCCAATATGTTAAAAATTACAGATATGGTTTAAATGAAAATGAAAATGAAATCTTAATGCTGTTATGGCGAGTTGATATAAAAGAGACGTCTGTACTGGCTGGATGTTGTCACCAATGCAAGTTATTCACCTGCCTCTAAAGGAAAGTCCCTTTTTTATCGGACACGTGATTCTATTGTGCCAAATTTAGTGCATTTCGGCTAGCATTTTATTTTTGTCGTTCGCAGTAAACCGCAGTGTTTCTGGCTGCATTTACGACTGTGGTTTATAGACTTTTACGAGAAAGTTTTCTTTTTCTTTTCCTAGTTCTGCGGACTCAGTAGATGCGAGATGCACGCTGAAATTTGATTTTTCGCTGTCGTCAATCAAAATTGCTGAGTCGGTACCTCAGTTTATATTCTCGACTGGGGGCAGTGAAAAACTAATTTTACAGCAAGCCATTGAAACTGATGTCGGAGATCGCGGAATATCGATAACCGCAGTAAAATGACCAGATAAAGTCGTCACTTTACATCGGCGGTCCATTCTGACTCAGTAAACTATTTCCTCATTCAGCTCAATAGTGGCTGCGCATAGCCAGTTGATCATGAAATTCCAGTTTGAACTTAATAATGTTATATTTCATTGTGGTTGGAATTTTTCAGAGGTACGGTCGACCATGCTAGGCTCTGAATTTTATTCTAGTCCATTCTAGTCTAGTCTACTATGGCCCGGCCTTAGTGTATTTCACTGTTATTCACACACATCTCTATCGTAATCTACTGGGGAAATCCCCATACTATAGCAAGTCAGGTTGATTTGGCTCCATATCTAGAAGTAGTTTAGATTAATATAACCCAATCTAATATTAGTGTTTCAGTAGGACTTCTCAGTGTTTCAGTAGGACTTCTCAACCCTAAGGAACACTGTTTTCTTGGCATAAGATGCTATCTAGCTCCAGTTCAAACAGGAGTGTCAGTGCTTGGTGTATAGTCAGTTTGGTAGATGCATGACGTGCGGTTATAATCATCCCGTTTGAACAACGTCGACCTCGCAGCTATCTTGAAATCTTCTTTAAGGAAAGTGTAAAGCAGAGGATTAACGAGTGCAGATATAAACCTTAGGAACATCAAGAAGACTTCGACTTGCACTGGATAAGTGAATTGATCGCTGCCTATGTCCTCTCTTATCCCATCCATAAAGTACGAGAACCAGCAGCAAATGAAGGTAAGAATCATACAGCCAAAGATAGTCACAGCCTTTCTTTCTACCTTTCTTTTGCGCAAGCTAGTGGATCTTTCCACAGGGCTGTTCAGTCTTTGGATGATTTTCAACTGATGTCTCAATGCTACAAAAATGCGCAAGTAGCTGTAAGCAATGATGGCTAAAGGGACTAGAACGATCCCTACCACACAGGATAACCCATAGATGACATCTTCTTTGCGGTTCGCATCACTATCATCACTGGAACTTTGCCAAGCCCTTTGAATGATGGTGACTGTAGCGGATGTGGTCCAGGTTGCGATCAGCACAGCAATCACCCGGTTTATTGTGACTATCGAATTATACTTTAACGCATGTACTATCTGTATATAACGTTCAAGTGTTACTATCAGAAGATGAAGGGCTGTCGATATGGAGATGAAACGAGAGAGCATATCAGAGCCAACACAAATCCCTCTGTAGTCCAGTGTTAAAGAGCATGTTATAACTAACGGTATTGACACCAATCCTGTCATCATATCCGACATGGCCAACGAAGCTAGGCAGATGTTCGTAGCGCTTCTCAAATTTGGAGTTTTCGATACCAGATATATCACAAAGGAGTTGATACCAGCTATAAGAAGAGCAAGAATGCCAAGGCACACAAATATAACTATTGATTCTGCATCCATTGCTCTATACATCCACCGTGCTCAACTTTTTGACCCTACTTTGAACGTTTAAATAAATTCATCCGACATATCAGTGTTCTTATCAGGTTGGAGGCGATCCACGAGCCTGCAGGCACAGCCAGTAATTCTAGTCAAAAGATTAAAGCTCTCGTTTGGATGGCGTTGCTATAGCAACTATCAAGATTGCGTCGACGTTAATGAGAGTATTTGTTCAACCATTCCCTTTTATAACAGCTGTAAATTGAATGCGATGCCAACCTAAAAGTATAAAGAAAGATTGATGTTTAAATACGTTTCATTGATTATATTCTTAAAACGATCAAAAACAAACACTGTCGCTTTATTTGCTGTTCGGAACATTTTGGTCTGAATGAAGAGAAATAAAATAAAAAAACTATGGGAAACTGTCAGTCGACAATACGAATCGTGTTTTGCATGTTTGTGAATGAATATGGCACTGAGTGATAGCATGCCAGCAAGTGCAAAGGCAAAAGAAATAAGACAATAGTTAGAATATTCAAGAGTGGCGACAAACATGAAGTGAACAACAAATTCAAAGCACTGAACTTCAAAGAAGAAGAAAAGAGATGGAGGAGCGAGGGGACGTTTGTTATATATTTAAAAAAAACAAAAAACAAAAAAAACACGAAAAAAAACCCAGTCCATTTTGGGTGTCATTTAAACTCCCATCTTAATGTTTTCGCTATTTCTCTGTCTTTCTTTCTCTCGTCAGTTTTTCCGTTAATCCGTCATTTTGTTTGTTCTTTCTTTTATTTTTCTTCTTATCTATGTACATACTTTATTTGTCTTTTACTCTTTTTTGTGTGTGTTTCAAGGACTTTCCTTTTGTAAGGAACCAACTGAAGAACAATAAAACAAAACGCTAAACTTCAAGACCAACAATAAAAGCAAATAAATGAAGAAAAACGAATATTGTGATTTTAAGATTATATTACGTTCAAGTATCTTAAGGGTATTCACAGTTTGGCGCCAGAAATGAAATTAGCCGGTCGAGAAGATCGATCTTTATTTAGAGAACGCGCTTTCGATATGAAATAGATTTTTTATGTAAGGTGTAAATGGAAGTAGATTGGACGGTGCGGGGCTGAATATGTACATAGACGAGAGAAATTAAAACAGTTGGGCAAATATATAGACAGCAGAGAATATAGAAGTTCCTTCCTTTGACGGCAAATACTGACTCCTTGAGACATAATAATAATATATTTTAACATTATAGAAAACGGCCGTGAGTTTTTCGTAACCGTTAAACCAGAAGTAGATTCCGCGATATCGATATCTCCAAAATGACTCCGGCCGTAACTAGTTGACATTTATGAGTTCTCATTTTGTAGTTCTTGCCGCTGCCTATTGACTTTATACCGGCGATGCACTGCCAGGACTGATCTTATCGTTTCTGCTTCAGCTTAGCAGTATATCAACTAGAAATAATGCTGAACACCAAATTAACTAGATTTGTGAGGGCCAACGCATTGATAAATCTGTAGTCCTGTAATTTTACTCAGAAATCCAATTTTGTTTAGTCAAGGATCGGGTGTTTACCTACGTAGAGCGGGAACAAAATAAACTTTCAAGGACTCAGTTGCATTGAGACGATCACTAGACTGAAACACCTGCCTCGTACCAAACGAATAATATTCATTGTCGTTACCTTTTGCCATCAAAGCTCTATCGGACAACCAAGCTCTACGAATGAATTTATACTAGAAGATAAAGAACTGAATCTAAAACTTGAAAACATCTAATGAATAAGGCCAATGTATCTGAACTGACCTACGATGCAATGACCATTCGGATCACAGTAAATTATTCTAATGCAGTGAATTTTGTATTAACGGCGTAATAATGAAGTCTTAATGTTTTATTCGACAAAGTTATTTACGGAAGCATTGCCGGCTTGACTTCCAAGAGACGCACAGACCGCTTGTCTTATGATGAAGATGTAAAATAGCTATTTAAGCCACCATGCTATTTCATCATTAATCATGTTTACCTATTCAACAAAATTGATGATCTTTTTTATGAATCTTGTTATTAAAAAGTGTATTAAAAATTGGTGCCGGAATATAAGCACTCGTATTAACATAAAGGCTTAGCTACGCATAATGTTTGTATATTTTATCTATTTATATATATATATTTTTGTACTAGATTATAGATTTTTTATTATACGTTATAGATTCATTACTGATATATTGATAATAACATTAATATTGATGTAAGAAATAAAAAAATATCAATAATAATATTGATATTAATATTAATATTTCTATTGTTGTCATTATCATTATTATTGTATTAGTATTATACGATATATATTATAAAGTTTCTGATGCTCGCCTTGACGTTCATGCACGTGGCTTTTGGGAAACTCAGAGATCTGCATTCTTTGATGTTAGGGTGTGTCACCCAAATGCAGAGTCCTACAAACACCTCACCCCCCAGCAAATATACCACCTGCATGAGAATGAGAAGAAGCGCATGTATGCTAGCAGAGTCTTGGCTTTTGAACAAGCGACTTTTACGCCTTTAGTATTCACTACAACTGGAGGTATGGCAGATGATTGTAGAAAATACCACAGTAGGCTCACCGAACTAATTGCCAACAAGAAAGGAGAAGATTATGCTACCACTGTATCCTGGATACGAGCAAAGGTTTCTTTCTCCCTTTTGAGATCAGCTCTTCTATGCTTTAGGGGCTCAAGAACAACAAGAAGAGTACTTAATAACATAAAGAGCATAAACTTGGATGTCGAGACAGCAAATGCATGCAGCAATTATATAAGCTAAATATTTAAATCCCCCATATATATAAATGTTTGCCATTGTTGTTGTTGTTGTTGTTGTTTTGTTTTTTGTTTTTTTTAACATATATTATTAGGATTAATTTTTACTAAATAGATTTTATGGTTATACATTAGTAGATATATCTTTATTATAATATATTTTATTATAGTTTTTCTTTTTTTTTTATTTTGTTTTATTCATTTATTTGTTGCAGATATAGAGAATACTTCATGGAAACTTTCCATGCTGTATTCTGTTCATTATACACACTGAGAAATTTGATAATATTCCATTCTTAGTCTTCTCCATCTCATTTTTCGTCTAACCGAACGAATAAACTCTGCTAGATATCTATCTAGCTCTTGTGGCTCTATTTCGTCAACTTCTCTTTCCTCATTTTGTGATGTTAGATAGCTTTTCAGTAGCCTCACATCTCGCTCGGTTTTTCCCTCAGTATTCTTGTTTTGTAGACGTTCCGCATAATCCTCTACAGTGTCATTGGGAGTAACAAATCTATCTTCTTCCATTCTTTATGCCTTTGCTTACTTTTTACAATAAAAAAGGACCTATTTTAGTAAAATAAGAACAACAACAGCACTGACAAGATTTACTGCTTCGCACAATGACAAAGCTACCAAGTCTATGAGCGCAGGGATGGAAACCATTCAACGGTCCAATCAGATTGACGAAAAAAGTCGTTCGTCTCTCTGATTGGCTGAAGCCAGTAAATGAACGAAAAATTACTGAATAGATTTTCAGTGAGTATTTCTCATTATCATATGACCCGTACGGCCCTGCTCGCACGCTCTAATAAAACCATTGGAAAACGTCACGTGATGGGGGCCGGACGGGTTGACGTAAGCGGGCCGGAAAAACCCGTCCGGCCCTGCTCGAATCCGCGCGCTTTCTTTTTCTTAATTATTTTTATTTTCGTGAGGGTCATATGATAAAATGCTTATTGACTGAGTTAGGTCGGGCCGTACGGAAAATATTTGGCTGTCGGTCATTTGTACGGACCTCGCTGCGCTCGGTCCGTACGACATGACCTCGAGCCAAATATTTTCCCGTACGGCCCGACCTAACTCAGTCAATAAGTACATAATACTATGAGTACATGTATATGAACATAGGATTCCAAATAACTTCTATGTTATAGTCCAAAGGGATTATAATCTGGCACCTGGTCTTGAAAATATGTTCAATTGCAAATTATTCTAGATGATTTGATTTGAGGATTATTTTAAAAGTCGAAGACCGTGTTGAATACGAATGAACTCGAATAATTGACATAATAAGAACACACAGGTTAGAAGGAGCTTTCTTATTGACAACATCATACATAATATTAGGTAATGGAGTGGAATCTGGGTTTCCACAAACAATGGCATGGCTGTTGGATTAAGGCCCAGTAGAGGGACATTGCTTTGCAAAAGTTGCAAATTATTATTATTATTATTATTATTATTATTATTATTATTATTATTATTAATTTCACAAATAATAAAGTGAAATCCGAATGTTCAATGTAAGAACGTAGAGCATAACTACATGAAAATTTGAACTTTCTCCGCTAGCAAATTTGCTACAATAGACCCTTTTCGAGTTCCAAATAATTACCGCTGTGTCTCTTAATTACAGCCGACTCATTTACTCAGGCTTAGCCTTGCATCAGTGTCTAATTACTCGCAAATACAAGAGTTAATAGACCAAGGTAAAGTAAAGAATGCACAACTTCAACAACACGAGCACTTTGAAACTTGACGGACCTTGAATGGAACACTTGAATATTCTTCACAAAATCGAGGCTTGAAGCTTGAGTAAATGAGTCTGTAATCAAGAAACACAGCGGTAATTTGGAACTCGAAAAGGGTCTATTTAGGGGTAAAATTTGTGAGCCTGGGTCCGGCTTTCAAAAATTAGAGGCAAATACCCCCAATATTTTGCCATTCAACCATTTCCAGTCAGAAGATATGATACTAGAGTGGATGATAAACACTTAAATTTATAAAAACCTTGGTTTCATAGACAATTTCTTTAGAGGTGCGGAAGATCTAAAACCCGTTAAATCAAGTCAGATTTACTCTTGACAAAACGAATTCTTGGATTGCACGTTACGTCATCGCGGCCATGTTGGTGCCATTTAACAATAGACTTCTCATTAGCATCCATTGTTAACGGCACCACAATGGCCGCCATGTTTTTGTCTTTTGCCTCTCTTGGAAATGCTTGCAACCCATTAATTGTGTAAAATGGGAGATTAAAAGTTTATATAGTCCTTACTTTTTAGTATCCCTTACTTTATATAATAGGCATCAAGTTATTTTTCATTGTTGTATAAAACCATCTATTGACTCGCCTATACGCCGAGAATTTGTTTGTTGTTGCAGACAACCAGCTAAGAAGACGTGCTGTTCCTGAGGAAAAAATTCCACCTAGAATAAACCTTTCCAGAAATGTATTGATTCTATGCTTGAACTCATCAAGCTAGTAATTATACGAAGTTTGAAATAAGCCGAATTTACAAAGCCAACAGATTGTTATTGAAGTCCACATTAAAGCAAGCTGAAGAGCTTAAAAGGGTTGGAAAAAAACTGGCTATCGTAAATACTTTAATTCAAGTTTGATTAAGCTAAGTTGAGCTATTCAAGATTTGTTAATTAAAGTTGAATTAATTTAAGAATTTAAGGTATTAAACTACGAAAAAAATGACGATTTGCTCGAAAAAAAATTTTTTGTTGTTGCAATTTTGTAACTTTAAACTTTTGTCTTTCATATGTTAGTGAAACTTCTTGCAATTTTTGATTGAAAAGGCCAAAATTTTGATACAAATCGAAATCGTGACTTTATCAAGTCCGGAAATGTCCCGTCCCTTGTAATAACGTTGAGTCCAAATGCTCCTTTTTTCAACTTCAAAAAGCTAAAAGTCCCTTGGATTTCATTCGGTTTTTTTAAATTTGCAGAGTTTAAAAGTAACTCATGATCCCAAAAAAGATTGTCTCCGATTTTCGAAATTTAATTTCTTTCCAAAGTTATGACGCTTTTTACTCTAAACAACACTCCAAAAGCAATCGCCGAACTTTGATCAAAAATCGCGAAAGATATAAAACAGGACACCCTTTTTGAGCTTATTATCTCTTGAGTATGTTAAGACATTTTTCGCAAACATAGCTTAAAATATACGTGTCCGTTAACGTTTTCTCTGAGGCATGGTCAAATTTCGCTTCGAGGACAATAATGTGAACAACAATTTTTAAAAATCGTATTTTGAAGATGTCTTCATAAACTATGCATATGTTTACTCAGCTTTCAGAAAAGGTATAATTTGTTGGTTTTGTGGGTTATACTATAAAGTTTGCGCGCATAGTGGTCGTGCGTATCCTAATACCTTAAGTTTTAAAGAGTTTATATATTTATACATATTTAAGTAGTTTAGTTGAAATTTAAACGCTTTTCATATTTTATCATTGTGTTTTGATAATAACGCGTTTGAAACGTGGGAGAAGGTGGCAGAATTGGTTGGAAGAAACAAGGACTCACCGTTGTTGGTGTTACATATTTTGTTGTCAGAAGTGGGATCCCTTGTTCTTCAGTCGTCTCTTACAGTGAATTTTGATGAAAAGTGATGGTGTCACAATAATCATACTTTTGAAATCAAATATTTTCCAATTCAAAATTTGGTATTATTTTGTATTTGGTATTGTTGTCAGAAGTGGGATCCCTTGTTCTTCAGTTGTCTCTTACAGTGAATTTTGATGAAAAGTGATGGTGTCACAATAATCAATCTTTTGAAATCAAATATTTTCCAATTCAAAATTTGATATTATGCCACAGCCTAGAGAGAATGAAGTAAAAAAAGTAGGCTAGAATAAACGACTTTCTTACCCGGTAGACCTAGCAGTTACAAACTAACTTACGTTTGCTCTTTTTTACTAGCAAAAGCAATGAAATACCCACCTCTAGGAAGGTTTATCCTATATACAATATCTTCTTTGTTCTGCTCTGTTTCTGTACGATGTCTTCTTTGCTCTGCTCTGTTTCTGTACGATGTCTTCTTTGCTCTGCTCTGTTTCTATACGATGTCTTCTTTGCTCTGCTCTGTTTCTATACGATGTCTTCTTTGCTCTGCTTTGTTTCTATACGATGTCTTCTTTGCTCTGCTCTGTTTCTGTACGATGTCTTCTTTGTCTTCTTTTCTCTAGCTCTTTAGGTGCACCTCACTTTAAAAAATGTTTTCTCCAAAATGTGGATAGGACGAGCTGTAGAAATTTCACTACCACCTACATAAAGCTCTGGTCTATTGATGTAGGAATTTTAAAGAAAAAACTTGGAGCCGTTTTGAAGAAAAAGGCGAAAATGTGATTTTTCGCAAAACTCTAATATTTGAGGTTTACAACGACAATTGGTAAAAAAAAAACATTTATTCGATGAGTTTTTAAGATTTGATGCTGATTTTTCGTAAGGCTCATCCGCAATACTTGGAAGTAGGTATGTGAAAACTTCAAGGCAATCCATTCAATGGGAATGTTTCTACAGCGCGGTGTCTTATATGCTTCAAATTTTGGATCGAATTTGCAAGCGGCGTCATAACTTTTTTTCTGCCCAAGACTTTCCATCCAAATTTTTACACAGGCTGCAATAGTACTAGATGATAAGATTCTGAAAATGTCAGAAAAATCGTACCTGGGGATGAGGAGAAAAAAGCCAAAAACTAAAAATAGCACTGTTTGATTTTTGGCCGTAATAGGCTAAACATTTAAAAAAACTTAAAATAAAATAAACTTTTAGAATCTAGGATAATCCAAGCACATTATATGAAAAATACAGTTAAATTGACGCATTTGTTTTGCGAAGCGAACGAGAATAAAATTGTCCAAAATTCGCTCTGAATTAGTTTGGTTCCACCTTAACTCCTCTTCTATTTCAAAAGATGATATTTCATCTGTTTCTTAATTTCTTTAAAAATGAAAATGTTCAAACTAAGATTAAGAGCTTTGATTCAATATATATAATTAATTTGAAGGAACTCTGAAAGAAAAAAAGGACAAATTTATTCAGAATTCACGAGGACACGGATAAATTTTAAAGCGTATAGTAGTCAAAACCTACCGGCTTCATAATGTAGCACGAAAGCCTAAACTGAAGGTGCCAATATGACGTTCTATCTTCTAAGTAATCTATTCATCGCAAGATTAAATGTAAGGCCCCGTCCACACTATGCCGGATTAATTTGAATCCGAATTTTTATTTATTCGGTTAGGCCTACCGTCCACACTAGTACACGCGAATCCGGAACAATTCTTCACCGAAAACGAATTTTCGAAATGGAATCGAATAAATAATATATATTTAGGCACTGCCTAAAAGCGGAGCTCACGATACGGAAGTCACAGGGAGAACAATTTGAATGAAACTGAAAGGTAAAAAATAAGATCGGGGAAAATAACTTGAACATAATTTCTCCCATACTAAAAACCATGCAGTGAAATCGAATCGAAATGCACTACATTGTTTTCTTTGATAACTACAGAATCCAATACAATATTAGGTTTAATGAAATTTACCTCGGATGTCTTTCATTGAAATCGAAAATCTGGAGATTTAGGACAAATCAAGGATAAAAAACACACTTGAAAACTGGTTAAGGTGAGCAGAAAATAAGCTTACTTAATTACTATACGTCCTTTACAGGACGAGACGAAGTTTACATTCAGTTAAACTTGACAAGAACAACTGAGACAAAATAGAAAAAAATGCAAAAGGTAATGTAAAGTACAAAATGACTAATTTCTTTTTCAGTAAATTGGCGTTTGTAAATGTTTTTGAATATTTTTCAGCTTTTTAAAGTGTAAGTCAAGGTCTTTCGGTGTGCGACAAACGCAGACTGCAGACCGCAGACTGCAGACTGCAGACCAGAAAACCAGAAAACTGTAGAAAAAATACTCGAACAACTTATAAAAATAACGAAACAGTGAGACAAAACATAAATATAGTAAAAATACCGACAATAATGATGAAAACACTCACACGCTCCAAGTTTATTTCAAAACAAGACTTCTTAAAGCAAATCAATTTGTAAGGAAGTATTCAAAAAAATGCTTTCCTGCGCCATCCTTTGTACGTCATAGTCTGAAATTTGAAGATGCTGAGAGGCTTCAAAACCATGCAGGATTTCTCGTTATGCACTAGTCAATTGAAACCCCCGCCCCCCGCGGCTAGCGGGGCACTGAACGGGGACGTGACACGTTTCTGATGTGCTTTTAAGAGCATAATTGCACCGGGGGTTCGGGGATTTAACGAATGGTTTTCTGAGCGGGGAATCGATCGGGAATCGAGCGGGGATTCTAAAGCTCTTTTGAATGTGTAATGGCCTGGAAACAGGAGGTCGGCCATCTTGAAAAATACCAAGAAGGCGTTGTGATACCAAGCACAGGCAGCCCGTAGCCTAGTGCAGAGCAGTATGTTCTACACAAAACACATGCTCAAACAAACTTATAGCAGTTTCCACCTATACACTTTTACACTGAACTCCACTTATAAGAACCTTTCTTGAAATTAATAGGTTCTTATGTGGAGGGGTCTTAAAGTGAGAATGTAGCCTAACAGGTTCTTAAAAAAACCCAGGTTCTTATACGCGGGTCTTGTTCAGTCGTTTCGGTCAGTTCGAATGTAGAATCAGATCATGATTAATCTATTAAAACTAATGCTTCGCAATATTTACAAGCATTGTTCATTTTCAATTTGATACCACTAAATTCTCAGCTGACTAGACGTAAACCTAAACGTTTTCGCACGACTTGAGGTTTAGAGCCCATGAAAATATTGAGCATTGAATATTTAGTGCATGGAACACACAACAATAAGCCTTTTCATAGTTTAAGAATTGATTCCACTGCGCATGCGATTTTATCTCGAATTTCTACCTTCTTTTGTCTAAACTTTCTTTTGTTCTTAATTAAACAAAAGAAGGTGAGAAATTCGGGATAAAATCGCATGTGCAGTAGCTTGCAGTGGAATCAATTCTTAAACTATGAAAAGGCTTATTGACTCTGTGTAGCACAAGAATTTAGAGTTGGCGTGAAATGTGTTTCTCGTTGACTACTAAACCAAAATAACGGGACCACAATAGCGGGGGTTTTAACAGTGAATGTGCCCCCGACTACCGGGGAAAATGTCTGATTTTAACACCACTCAAATGTTAAAATCCCCGGTATTTCGCGGGGGTTGGGGGGTGGGGGTTTCAATTGACTAGAGCATTAGCACACATAGCGGGTTCAAGTGATAATAGGTAGCTTCTGGATGCTTATATGTATGTGTTCTTATAGAACCAGCTACGGTACTCCCTTGTTGTAAGCACGACATCTGGTCATCGTATCATCGTTATGTCTTGCTCTTTTGTTGGATCTTCTTTCCGAGTATGTACCATCATTTCTCGATAAAGCTTCCTTTCTATTGGTACAACCACGCTTTTGCTAGCATGGCTTTTTCCCAGTATTTTTCGGCGCAGAACTAGAAGCAGCCGCTGTTAATTAAGTTTGGCCTCATGGAACCAAACCAAGTACTCTTCAAGGCTTTCATCCATTCGCGGTTCAGTAATTCGCCCTAAAAAAATTAAAATTGTTTATTTTTTATTTTTATTTTTTTGGTCCCGATAAAAAGTATCAAATGATTAAACGATTGAACACACTATGATTATGGTTATGTACGGTATACAAATAAGACAAATCAGTTTGGACGGTAAGTGATTTTAGAGTTACGTACGTCAGTGTAACTTGGAGCGTGTAAGTGTTTTCATCATTATTGTCGGTATTTTTACTATATTTATGTTTTGTCTCACTGTTTCGTTGTTTTAATAGGTTGTTCGAGTATTTTTCCTACAGTTATCTTTGATATTTTTTTCTGGTCTGCAGTCTGCGATCTGCAGTCTGCGTTTGTCGCACACCGCTAGGTCTTTATACAATAACATCTCTCAACAACACAAATTTAAGCTCATTTTTATATAATCATACGACCTCGAACACTCTTAATAAACAGTTGAATGTTTGGTGTAAATTTATATTTCATTCAATAATTAACTAATAAATTATCTGTAGAAAGATATAAAACTATTGAATGAAAGTCTTCTTTGTTTTGCCGATGGGACCCCCCTAGCCTGCCCCGCAGACGTTTTCATTGTCGGCTCGTTCTTTCCCCTCCTGTAGACATTTCTAGTGTCGGCTCGTTCTTTCCCCTCCTGTGGGGAGGGGAAAGAACGAGCCGAAGTAGTGATAAATGTCTACACATAGGGTCACGATAATTTATGCATGCATTACATATTCATGTATTCCTGTTACCATGGCAAATCACCGGAAACGGAAGTAATTGGGGCGATGCATCGCCCAATGGGAGGCGGGAACGGGAGACGTAACGGGTGACGTAAGTGGGGGAGGGACCGCCCGGAAACCAGAAGGAATACACGTGGTGTTTAGTTTAAAAAGGTTTAATGAACTCAGCAATTATCTAAGGTGTTTACATGGTTTTAAAAAAGTCCTGAAGTGTTGTACGTGGAATGACGTGGAAGAGGACGAGAAGCACTGCCAAAGTTAGTAGCAAAGGAGGAGGAGGCTTGAGGTTGCTGCCAGGGATCACGGTAGCCAGGGTTGACTAGGTTCCTGGGATCTTCACCTGTGCTTGTGTGGGAGAAGGGAGAGGGGTGTTGATGCTGAGGGGGATGCTGAAGAGATTGGATGTAGCGGTAGTCTTCTTGATCATAGCGTCCTCGTTTGGGCGGGGGTCCAACAGGTTGTGGCGCCAGTTGTTGCTGAAGCTGTTCGCGGGAAGGAATAACTTCGTCACACCAGGCAAAGTAATCGCAAGCCACATCCGGGTAGTTGACCGAGCACGCGAGGAAGGTGCGGTTCTTGTTTTTCTCAGAACTGCTGACGTTGACTTTGGCAAACAGGTTGTGTTCGCGACACTTGGGGAGGTAGTTGGGATCGAGCCCAAAGGGACGGTTGTCTACAGCATTGTAGAGGTCTTTCTTTATGTACATTTTACATCCCAGCCTGGAAGTAGCATAAACGCGCGCTTTTTCGTCCCTGGTTTTGGCGCCCTTGAGACGTTCGGTGATGGCCTTGTAATCCACCTTGACGCCACACTTGAAGAAGGTGGCATTCTTGGTCTTGATGACGGCACATGGCGAGCCACAAAAACAGGGATGGTTGACTTGACTGTATTCGTCTTGAGGCGGGAGCGTTTGTGGAGAGGGCGGCAAAGTGGGAGGCGGTGGTTGATACTGTTCTTCAGACATCGTAGTCGTGGTCTTGGCTTCCTTGGTTTGACTCTGGATCGATGTGAGGTTCGTCGGAAGAGGGGTCTTGATATAGCTCTTCAGTTGGGGGGAGGGACTTAGGAGGACCAATGGAACGTGGGGGTGAATTAGGAGGGGGAGGAGTCACGCCGAACAGGTGACTGAGGATTGTGATGTGTTCTTCGTTTGTGTAGGTGGGCGGGCCGTGGACGACGTCATCAGACCATTCACGTGGTGCGGTGATGATCTGGGCGTTGGCTTGGCTTTGCGAGAGCTTTTGCCGGATGTTGATTTCGGAGTCCACGTGATTGCGGGCCTTGCGAAGGACGTCCCACGTGGTGTCGTTATAATTGTCTTTGGGGACGGTACAGGTAAAGGTACACCACGGATGCTGCTGGTTGCAAATGAAGGTAACGTACCGGGCGTGAAACGTGGAGGTTTCTACGGTACAGTGTTCGCTATCGCGGTCGGTAAAGTAATAGGTGCAGGGTTTACGGCAAAGGCAGTGAGGCAGTCGAGGATTGCGACGTCCGCTCATGTTGAAGTGGAAGTGGGATGTGAGTCTTTGACGAGGACGGAGCATGACTTGAATCCGTGAAGTAATAGGCACCAGGTCTTCCGTGAAGGCGAAGAGGCAGGACCGCCTGTTGGGTGGCGGGAGGACGAGGGACCCCTTTCTTTGGGAAGGTGAAGAGCAGGTTGGGTTGACGATGTTGACTCATGATGAAGTGGTGAAGTTGTGGCGTAGGTCGTGATGCAGGCGATGTATTATTTCGGTGGGGGTCAAGCGTAGGGCTTCGTACACGAGACGTTCCCAACACGAGGTCATGCAATAGGCGGGGAGGTTGCAGGAGTCGTCGGTCAGGTCACGTGGGCGGACGTCGGGGCGAAGGATCTTGCTGACGAGGCTGCTGATGGCATAGAGTTGATTGCTTTCTTGACCTTGAAGGGGCGCGGAATGATATTGAGGATGAAGGCGCCAATGACGGTAGAAGCTGCGCATGTGCAAGCGTTGGTTCTTCCGGCTGGACCAGTTCACCCAGGGGGCGGCATGGGCATCTTCGGGTAGGTCTTTGATGGTGTCCATGCAATCCAAGAGGAAGGTGAGGAGGATGAGGCGC
Source organism: Actinia tenebrosa (assembly GCF_029948245.1). Taxonomy (NCBI): domain Eukaryota; kingdom Metazoa; phylum Cnidaria; class Anthozoa; order Actiniaria; family Actiniidae; genus Actinia; species Actinia tenebrosa. Next base: position 19,885,441 of record NW_028292569.1, on the reverse strand, counting down.
ATGCGCGGAGTGAGGTGAGCTTGCTTGATGTCCCACCAGCGGTTGGGCACGTCGTAGAGGTAGTCAAAGTGAGTTTGTCGGATGCGGTCGTCCACGTGCTGAGTTGTACGAGTTAGGGCCATGCTTTAGTTGCGATGCGAATCGAGGCGGGATTCGTGGTTAAGCTTACCAATAAGTTCTAGGAGGGGAACGTCTTTTCTGTAAGCTTCAGTGGTGGAAGGATCGAGGCGACTGAGGTCGAAGTCTGTATTGACCACGTTATGAGCCAAGGTGCGGTACTTGCTGAAGTGCAGCCAACGGCGGGCATTGGAAACGCGGCGCGCCTCGTAGAGGTCTTTGATCCACTGGTACTTGGGTTTGACGTATTGGTGTTCTGGGTAGGGGCAGGGGTGTTGGGCGTGCACGAGATCCAAGCAGTCGATGTAGAACTCCAGGAGCTTGAGACGCTCTTGTTCGTCGTGAGGAGAGGCGTCGTTGTCGTGGAGGGTCGGCAGGCACCAGGAGCGAACGCGCTTCTCGAGGAAGGCGAGAGCGCGGGTACGGGGTCGTGTTGCTGGCATGGTAGTTGGGTGGGTTAGTGGTTTTTTTTTTTTTCCAAGCACATTTGTAGCGCCACGTCCATGCCGTAACGATGGACCAGGAGATCAAAGGCGGGAATGGACATGTGGTGTCCAACGGTCATGAGCTTGCTGAGTTCGGTACTTCCGTGGGAGATGATTCGTTTGAGATGACCTTTGTATTCTTGAACGTGGGCGTAACGTTGCATGACGTCATAGTCATGAGACTTGTAATCGTCGGACAACCATTGGTGCTCTTCCTTGACCTTGGCAAGGGGATGAATGACGTCCAAGCAATCCAGGAGGTAGAGAATGAGCAGGAGCTGGGGTACGCGGTGACGGAGGTCTTGCGGAAAGCAGGCACATTCTTGGACTTGATGGAAGTTGAGGCGATCGAGTGTGGAGGTGATGAGACGGGTGTGATAACTTTCGGCGGTTTCCATGAGGAGACTGATGCGTACTTGTAGCGTGTTAGGGTTTTTCTAGAGGCTTTCTAGACCTTTCTTGACGCCGAACCCCACCCCTGCTCCAACGGCGCCAAGGCTGGCAGCTTTGGCGGCAGCAATGGCCGCGGGAATGAGCGCCAACAAGGGGAAGAGCCCGCCTTGCTGAGAGCGTCTCTTTCGTCTTCGTCTACCCCCTACTTGGCCATAGTTTTGTTTTCGTGGTCTGGAACGGATGTTTCCTCCTACTTGTCCATAGGTTCGTTTGGCCTGGCGTGATCGGATGCCTCCGCCTCCTTGTTTACGTGGCATGTTCGTATTGGTTGATGATGCGGTGCAAAATCGAATAAAGGGAGGCTAAAGGCGAGCGGGCTTTTATTCATTTTTATCATGACTACTACCACCACCGCGTTCGGAATGAAGCCAAGACCTGCATCGTTAATCCTACCTACGGCACCTACCGTGAGGGTGGACAATCCTGGGCCAACGTTCGAGGTGACGGACGAAGTGATGGCCGCCATGCCGTTAGACGTGAAGCAGGGAGCGCCCATTTATTTAAGACCGTTGTCTTCCCGCGTGTGTTCGAGTCATGAAAATTGGGTGCTGGGATTGGATAAAATAAAGAACCCCGCCCGAAGGGAACAGAGTAACGCGTTGCTGTTGTTGGATTCCAAGTATAACGATTTGCTTAACCTCGAGAAGACTTTGTTGGGAGGAGTCATGATGAAATTGAAGTTTTTTAAGACCAACAGACGAAGCGATGACTGGGAAGGAGAAGGGGAAGAAGAAGGAGGAGGAGAAGAGTCTGGGAGGTCGAGCATGGGGGAGCTTCATTACGAATACAGAGAAATGATAGCCGCCATTGCCAAGGCTAGGAAGGAGACCCTGGACTTTATCATGGCGTTGACGCGCTGTTGTGGTAACAAGACAGGCGATGAAGAGGAGGAGAACGAAGGTGAGGAGGACGAGGGGGATGCTGTCGTCCGCAGGAAGAATCACAAGAATCAAAAGAAGAAGGAACAGAGAAGAAGAAGGAGAATGAACGAAGTGGTCTACGATCCCCGAGGAAGAGACGAAACGGACGGAAAGGATATAAAGGGGTTAGAAAGGGGGCACGAGTACCAATTTGTGGAAGCAGCATGGGGAGACGCAGACGACGTAGAAAGCATCAGGCGGGAGGCAACGTCTTCAAGAGCCTAAAGAACCGTGCTCAAAGTGGCATTAGTAGCATCATAGCCAATAAGGCGCAAGGAATAGCTGGCAAGTTGATCGATTCTAAAGTAAAGTCCAAGAAAGCACGTGCTTTTCTTCACAACCAATTGAAAGCTGCCGTACCGTTTATTAAGAAACAAGTTGCGTCGAGTGTACAGTCAGGAAGTGGAGCGAGCAAGGACATGCAACGGGCCATGCGTGCGATGAAACGATTTGAAAGAGTGAAGCTAAGACGACGATGATTTTGACAGTGATGACCGTGACGTTGATGATGTGGGAGGAGTGGAGTCGAAGGAGGAGGCGCATAAAAGTCTCAAAATTCGCACACGCCGTGTACCGTGCACTCATTGCTCGAACACCGTCGTGGGAAGAAGATCTGTGTTAATGCGAAGGAGGCGTCGAAGACCCAGGAGGAACGAAGACGAAGAAAAGATGTATAAGGCGGTAATGGGACACATAGGATCGTTGAGGATGATGTTGGCTCAAGAGGGCGTGCACTTGGGAGCGTATGACCGCGTGGTGTACGGTTTGCTGCAAAGCATGGAGTACGATGTCATTTGTGCTGAAACTCAGAAAGAACAACGAAAGGCACGAGTGGATCTTCATCAGCTGTTGAGCGAATCTCTGGAAGCCTTGGGTGGGGACAAGTACGTCAAAGGACCTAAGGAGGAGGAAAGCGTGATCGAAGAAACTGCAACCACTGAAGGCGAAGGACCTATCGAAATCGTGACTGAAGGGATCAAGCCATTGCAACCCGTGAAGCCCGTGAAGAGAAAGAGAAAAGTCAAGGCAGGAACCAAGGAGGAGGCTAAGAGGAAGGTACCGACGTTGATGAAGGAAGGAGAGATCGTACAAGTGGAAGTCCCTGCAGGCCCTCCAGGCGAGCAAAGCATTTCTCCTCTCGAGGAAGAGAATCTGAGGATGCTCCTAGACTCCATTACCAACCCACAGCAGACATCAGTCTAGACGTTTGATTTGATTGTGAAGAAAACATTGTAGTAAGATTTTGTTTCATGTGAAATAAAGAGACCAGACTTTTGTGTTACTCAAACGTTGTCTTTATTGCTTCTACGTTTACATCTTTGCGGCAACAATTGCCTTGACAGGGTTGACCCAAGGGTCCTATCTTGCTGTTGAACTTGGGACGGAGGGACTTGGGGATCATGACTTGACACACGAACTGACAGACTTTCTTGTCGTTGTCCTTTCTGTTACGAGCGGTGAAGGGTTTGACAAACTTGGAAAAGGACCCGCCACGGGCTCGAGTGTAGAGATAGGCCAGACAGTAATGCCCGCAGACGTACGTGTTGCAGGCTTGCAGCTGAGGCATCTTGACGACGTCTGTCATGCCGATGAGCTCGAGGAGGAGTGGATCTTGATAGATCTTGAGATTCGCGGATCCGTACGAGTCCATGATTTCGATGCGTTTGGTATCGACGTCGGGAGCGTACAAGGCAATCCAATGTTGACCAGGCTTGTCGATGGGGTCGGTATTGAACACCATGCCCCAAGGGCGGGGCGGGTCTTGCCCATCTCGGTACTTTTTGAGCAGGGCTAGAGCTTGGTCGGCGCCTTGAGTGCCGACGTAGGAGTACGTGGGGTGCTTGTGATAATTGGGAGGGTACGATGCGACCGTGTTGATTTGATCGGTAAGGAGTTGACTCTTCTTGTTCATGATCTAATAGCTGTATCTCTGGGAAGCGTTCTTGTTACCATCCAACCACGTTTCTTGTTCAAAGTATCCGCTGACGACCATGGTGGTGTTGTCGGCTGTGTTGGCTGAGAAGTCGACGTCGATGTTGACGTTGCCTACGTTTCGAGCGTAGCTGTAGCCAAAGTTTTGTTCGCCGTCGGGGTTGAAGTTGTAGAGGATGAGGTAATTGCCGTCCTTATACCCTTTTCGATCGATGCCGGTGGGTGCAGAGTCGATGCCACGTCCTGAGAACTGAAGGAGGGTATTGAAGCCTTCTTCTTTATGATGCGAGGTCAGGTCCAATCGCTGATGGGGAATTTCTTCACCGTCGACGGTCACGCGAAGGGACGATTGATGCATGTCTTGAAAGTTGAAAGGAGAATGAGCTATGTTCCCATCGAAAGCATCTCCTCGCTGAAATCCAATGATCATGTAGTTGGGTCGGTACCCCTGAAACACGTTGTGCATCTGAGCCCGTCGTCGACCATCGGGAACGGTGTGGGTGACGGTTCTGTTGGTGAAGTAAGGGTAGAGGGCAATGTCTTGGTTTTCCAGCATGGCAGCTTCCATCTTGATGTGCAATTCACTGTTGACATCCACGTGACGAATATGCAACTTGGGGGAATAGTTGACTATTCTGTAGGTGGCGTTAGCGTGGGTAATGGCTGTAGCCCCCACGGTGGGACCATTCATCATGACCAATTCTCGAGGGTTCCATTGGATTCTGAATTTCAATTCACAGCCAGGAGTCAAGTAGCGTTGACTGGAGAAGAGGGGGATGACGGGTCTGAGGATGAACTTGACGGCTCGACCTTGACAACACAATCCAACGCGTTCCTTGGCGCCTTGGTTAGGCGTGACGCGGTTGAATGCGGCACGAATGGCGTTTCCTATTTCGCCGACCGTGGGAGGTCCAACGTTGGCGGCACCTGCAGCCCACGCAGCGGGATCGGCAATGGCCAAGTCGTTGGGATTGAGCTGATCAAACTTGTCGGGAGTGTCCGTGGCCCATCCTTCCAGGGACAGCAGGGATTTCTTTTCTTCTTCAGAGTAGTTTAGCAGTCGGTCGAAATAAGCTTCTAGATGGTAGTGATCGGCGTTGACGGTTACGGCTCCTTTGTTAATAGTCAGTTGAATTTGTTTGATGAGAGAGTGAGCCACGTTGTTGATGGGAACGGCCGATGAGGTATCGGTCAGGAGTGCACCATTGGGTCCGTCGAGAAATTCCACGTCGAGTTCCAGTAGGATCTTGGTCATGTCGATCCAGGTACGGGTTCGGTCCACAGTGATTTCCAAAGGGTCCACGGCAGCCGTGGCTTGCGAGTAGACTTCCCATTTGGATTTTTCGCACGTGACGTCGATGGGCAGTCGTTTAAACAAGTCGACCACGGTCCCTTTGTGTACTTTCAAGGGAGGGGCATCTTCGCGCGTGGCTTTAGCGGCAGGAGCGGCACGTCCTCCGTGTTGTCGTTTCATGACGAGGTCGAGTGACGAATCAGGGTAGGTCGGACAGGTCGACGGTCCTTTTTATATGGTCTAACTGTTGAGGATGTCGTTTCGCATCACCTTGTACTTGGTACGTCCGCGCGTGAGCACGCCTTGCCTTGCGCGTTTCTCTTCGGGGGTCAATCGGGGGTCCTGAGCAATTTTCCTGGACTTCTGATCGATGGCTTGGATGAGGTTGTCTACCTTTTTCAACTGCTTGACTTGTTGAGGTCTGAGGTTGTTCAGCGGAGTAGACGTGCCGGCAACATTCCCAAAGTTGATTTGACGTTTGAGTGGGGTCTTGCCTTTGCCTGTATAACCACGACCACGACCACGGCCTGGACCCGTACCCGTACCCGTACCTTTAGGAGTAACGCTTCCAGGCCCAAGCTTGACTCCCGAGGGTCCTGCAGGAAGAGACCAAGCAGGGGTGGTGCCAACGACGGGTCCAGGACCAGGAACAAGAGCAGGAGCAGGACCAGGGGCAGGACCAGGTGCAGGCGCAGGAGCAGGACCTGGGGCAGGAGCCGCTGCAGGAGTAAGTCCTTTCTGAGCCATGGCTTTTTGGTCTTGAAAGCTGGCTGCATAGTTGGTCATGAAGCGAACACGTTCGTCGGGCGTGAGACTGGGATCGGACATGACTTGTTTGACCATTTTATCCGCGTACTTGACGAATTCCACCTTGGGAGATTGCTGCAACGATTGTTGAACGGCCATGGTGTGCAAGAATTCGTTCATGCGGACGTTCCCATCTCGATCCACTCCGGCGATGGCTCCTCCGGATTGGGACTTGGCGGTGGAAGCAGCTACATTTTCTTTAAGTTGTTTGAGTTCTTCTTGCAGGCGATTCCAGAGAATGACGGGAACCACGTAAGAGTTGGTGCCTGTGCTGCTGTTCATTTCGTAGTGGTGACGACTTGACGACCTTTAGGATAAAGTGTAACGGGTCGGCCTTTTATGACGACGTCCAAGGAGTCGTTGTTGGACGGAAGATGCCGGAGACTGGCTGGAGCCATGCGGCGAAGAGTCTGAACCTTGTTGGAGGGCATGGTGGGACGAGGTTGTGAAAATCGAATGTGAAAGGGGTTGGTCACGGGTCCGTAGTCGGGAATGCCAGGAGCCAAGGTTCCACGCAGAGCCGCCTTGATCTTGGGAGCGGCGGACGACCGTCTTCGTTTGGCCCCGCCCAGCTGAGTATGCTTTGCACGTTTCTTGCCTCCGCGTTGACGTCGTCCTTTCTTGGTGTTAACCATGATGCCTTTTCTTATGTTTCAGTGAGCAATGCCTTCAATTCGTTGTCGCCGTCGTCGTAATCGAAGTCTTGAAGCGATTCGGCGGCGGTCGAGGGGTCCTCCTTTTTATCTTCTTTGGGGGCTCCTACCTTTTTGATTTTGGTCGTGGCCACGTTAATGCCTTCGGCTAGAGCTCCTGCCGCCGCATGCTTGGCCAGACTCACGCCGGCTTTCTTGAGGCTGGGAGCCGCGATCTTGGCCAGGGCTTTGATGGCCGTGCCGACCAATTCGGCTTTGGATCCTCCTCGCTGAAGGCTAGAGCGTCGTAGGCTCTGAATGGAAGGATGCCGATCGTTGACCACCGACCCGAACCAACGTCGAGCGGCCTTGGGCATTTTCCTGTTGCCTCCCTTCATGGGGAGATCCCCATTGGCCAGTTTTTTGCACATGTCTTTGATGTACTTCCATTGGTCGTCGCTACCGCTACGTAGCAGAGGAACCACTTGCGTGGGGTGGCATTGTGCCAAGGAGCGTATATAGGACTTTCCATCCATGCTGTGAAACATTCGGTGCGTCGACGTTATGTCCTATGAACGTGTGGGGGCTCAAGATTTATACCTACGTTACGGTGTAGGCCAGCATACCGAGCGCGAGCCTTTCTTCCAAGCTCCGGGCGTTGCTCCTCGAACGCCCCGTACAACGTCCACGGCCGAACGGGCGGCCAATCGCTTCCTGATGAATACGCCCGTCCTACCGCCCCTGTCGCCGTTGCCTTCTTCGCCCACGCACGACTACAATGAGGACATGCTGCAGATGTTGGGCTCGCCGTTCAACTTGCCAGACGACATGGCGAGCGTGTTGTCCAGCGACACGCCCTTGTCGACGGGAAGCGACTTGGCCCGGGCCATGGACCCACCATCACCCGAACCGTCACCAGGTCCATCCCCCGAGAGATCACCCGGTGTATCGCCAACCTTTTCACCCTCAGCATCGCCTGCAGCATCACCCCCTTCGGAAGTGGCGAATTTGGCGGCATGGACGCCAAGCAGTGGAGGGAGATTGACGTCGTTGCCGGACGCTACGTTGGATCAGATGAACAAGGAGGAATTGCGCGAGTACGCCGAGGCCTTGAAATCGTTGGCGGAGAAGTACCCCCCGGTGAAGGAGACTTTGACGCTTACCATCAAGAACGTGATGACGCGGGTGGACGGTCGATGGCGAGGCAACCGAAGCGAGAAGAGGATGAACTTGGCCGAAGTGGAAGAGTACGTCAAGGAATTGGAAGCTACCGATCAAAGCAAGTTTGACGAAACGTCTCAAATGCGGATTCGCTATGCCCTGGAAAAAGCCCTGGCGCGACGATTGCAGCTGCGCAAGGAAGCCGAACAAGACAGGAGGAGGGATGGTGGGGATGATGACCGAGGGTGGGACGATCCTGGAGGGGACGATGGTGATGACGATGGTGGTGATGGTGACGATGATGACGACAATAATGACGATCATGGGGAACGCTTCAAGAACGCGGATCAAGATACCGTATCGAAAGCCTTGCGCAAAAAATTAGGCAAAGGGGATCATCAAACCATCGCCAATACCACCACCGTGACCACGGTTCGTCGAGGCAAGCGGCCTGTGGTGGAACGCGAGCACAACAGTCAAACCTTCCCCGGTCCCGGCAGCGACAACGACGATGATGGCGGCGGCGATGACGCGACGATTGAAGGCGGCGTACTGCGGCGCAAGCGAAAATCGCGAGTGTCCAAATCCAAACCTCGTCGCAAGAAACACAGTCAACAGGGAGGCATCGTAGCCGAGGAAGGGTATAACAGGAGTCCTCACGAGGTAGTGGATCAGTACATTCGCTTTCTTCGCGACGCCAAGAGAAAGAAACTAGCATGAACGTAGAAGCCATCAAACCGTTTAACTCACGGTGGCAGCATCCGTGCAACATCGTCGTGGCCGGACCTTCCAAGAGTGGCAAGACACGGTTCATCCGCAAGATGATTCGTCATCGGACGTGGAAGTTCGATCCCCCCATCAAGTACGTGGTGTACTTGTACAGCATATGGCAAGACGAGTACGACAACATGAAAAGAGAATTTGGAGACGAGGTTAAGTGGGTCAAAGGATTGCCCGACGACCCCTATGCCCTATTCAAGCGAACCCCAGGACTTCTGATCGCGGACGACCTGATGGGAGAGATGGAATCGGATCATCGTCAGATCTCGAAATGGTTTACCAAGGGAACCCACCACATGGACGTGAGTTTGGTCGTGCTCATGCAAAACGTGTTTCCCGCCCACATGCGAACCGCCTCCCTCAACGCCCACCGCATCGTGCTGTTTCGCAATCCTCGAGACAAGTCTCAGCTGCAAGCCTTGGCACGTCAAGCATTTCCGGGTCAAGCCAGGTGGTTGAACCGTGCTTTGGAGGAAGCCAGCAAGCGACCGTTCCGTCCGCTCATCATGGACTTTGATCAATCCACGCCCGACGAGTACCGACTGTCGTTGGACCCCTTCCCCGAAGACTTGAAAGATTCCAACAAACCCTTCCCCCAAGTCATACTCCCCTAGTCGTGAAATAATAAAGAAAAATCAATGAAACGAACACGGTGTCTTCTTTACTTCTTTCTCTCTTTAATCTACATCCATAGCGATGCGTCCATCGTACAACTTGACAAAAATATCATAAGCTTTAACAATGTCTCTTTCTTTAGTCCGTATGCCTTGTTGGGGTCCGTGGGCCATACGGTACGTAATGTACTTGGTATACCGCTCTTCGCTGATGCGCTTGAATACGCCATTCTCAGTGATCAGTCGGGCTTGATTCATGCCTTCCTAGTCGAACAAAGCGTTTAGGGTAGACTTGGCGTACTTGGATCCGGAACTCTTGATGCTTTTCTTGACGCTTCCCACTTTGCTGGCTTCGGCGTCTATCTTTCGTTTCAAGTCGACTCGAGCTTCGGTCGCTTCGTCTTTGAGGGCTTCTTTCAAATCTTTACCTTCCAGTACCTCCGAGGCCACGTTAGCCAACGCTTTGCCTCCTCGGTCCACGGCAGCGTCTTTTACAGCATTAATCTTGGGTAGAACGTATTGCATGGCCCCACGCCCCAACCGTCCAATGCTCAGTCCTCCTCCGGCTTGTCGAGGGGTATAGACGGGAATGTTACCGCCTCCTTCTTGGGGAACGTAAATGGGAATGTTCATGGTCCTTTCTTGAAATCCAACGATACGGTGGTTACTCCTGAATTAAGGAAGGGAAGCTCTTGTCCTGCTTCGTCTTGTACGGCAAAGGCCACGGTCTGGTACGTATTCTTGGAGAGGGGGTAGTATTTAACGTGTTGGGGTTCGAACACGTATTCCTTGGGTTCGGCTGCAGCCCCCATGGACACGGACGAGAGGGGAACCACGTCCATGAGAGGGATGATCTGATCGCCGACGTGTTGATTGTGGACTAGACTGCAGGTCACGTACGCATTCTTGGGAACGGCCTTGGTGTTGGTGACCACGTCGATAGCGTAGGGACCACTCTGAGAGTTGAGGACGTTCTCGTTGCCTCGAAGCTGGGTATACTGATACCCCGGGATACGGGCCACGCGATTGGACTGCGGCTCCGTATTGGTCTTCTGATCAGACTCGACGTGTCCTGAAGGTCTCCATCCCTCCTTGCACGTGATTCTGACAAATTCGCCTGGGCCCATGACGGCGGCATCCACACTTTCATACTCCAGCCCAGCACTCGATCCATTGTTAAAGTTCAGCAAGTCGTAGAACCCCTTGGGCATGGTTAGGTACAACTCGCTGGGGGTAACGGTGACGACGGGATCGCCGGGGTTAAGCGAATGTAGGTTTCCCAGGCGTTCATAGAATCCCATCTTTAGGTAAAAGCGGCCGAACGTGCTGACGTCAAGGCTGGTTTGAATGAGATACACGGGAGAATGATCCACCGCGACGTCCTTGGAAAAAGGAGGTACAAAAGAGTGCCACTGGGTAGTGCCATCCTGTTGAAGCGTTCCCTGTATGGGAGTGCTAGGATCATCGATCCAAAAACCCAACCGTCGCAGGACTGTGTTGTCGGTCGGAGCTAGGGGTCCTACCAGCACGTCATGGTGCGACGTGAAGTCCCATTTGGTTTTGGTCTGGTCGGCCTCCATCTTGACCCCATTGGCAAGGAATAAACGATGAAGGTCGTCCAGGTTCTTTCTACCTCTAAGGTCAGTGTTGATGAGCACGTCTGACCCTGAAGAGTCGTCCACCCACGTGGCCGTATGGGCTTTACTCAGCCCTCCAATACCGAGCCCCGTGTATGCGCCTCCAACGCCCCCATTGGCTGGCTTTGCTTGCGTTTGCGGAAACCAACTATCGAACACGGCATCCACTTGCTTCCTGAATCGAGCACACAAGTCTTGCACGCTGTTGACATCCTTTAGAGTAAACGTGTGCTGAGCCCCAGGAGGCAGCTTGCTCTTGAGGTAGCCTCCGGCATCCAGTCTAAAGGTCCATTGCGTGGACTTGGACGTGCTGGCCACGGGAGGCAGCGTCACCTTGGTCAGTCCTACTCTCCATTGATCACTCATTCTTTGGGATGCCGGTAGTTCGCCTGTAAAGTTTCCCGGTCGGTTGGAAGGAAAGCGAGGTTTGGATTGGTTGGACAGGAGCGTCAAGCTCATGGAGGAAGAATCGTACTCGTCGACTTGAGGGGTGAAGAGAAGGCAGAGGGTCGTGTCTTTAGTAGGTCTGTCTTTCAGCCAGACTGGCGGTCGGCCCTTGGTGTCGGCCAATTTAAACCCTACGCTCTCGAGGTAACTGCGGTTGACGCGTCGGCGGAAGGGATGCTTGGATTCTTGGTAGCGGATGGCTTGAGCGGAAGACGTGGTAATACGTTCGATCAGCGGAAAATAATCGTGGCCCACGATCTCGTAGCGAATGAGATTCGTGTACACCAGCAAGTCTCCTTTGGTCTGCGTGGTTTCAGGGGTCATGATGGCTTGGATTTCCACCGACCACACGCCCGGCAAGTGCCATCCTATGGGCAGCTGGACCACGAATTCCGAGGCGGTGTTGTCGTGGGTCTGGGGGTACTCGGGATCGGGCTTGCTGTTGAACCAGTAGATAAACGGTTTGCGTTCCAACCTCATGGTTTCTTCTTGGGACCCAAATCTTCGACTTGGCGTTCGTCGATCCAATTGGCGTACTTTTCAGGCCACCCTTGATATTTGACCAGCACTTGGGGACGACCTGTAGCGGGGTCCGTCCTGCGTTGAAGTATCTTCTCGATGCGATAACGCATGTGCTTTATTTCTTCGTCTTCGACCTTGAGCAGCTCCTCTTCGTAAAACGTGCCCTTTAATATGTCCTCGCCGTCGTAGTCCATCAAGCGGTAGTACGCGGGAGGGCCGGGATCGCGGGCTCGGATCTTGAACCATTCTTCCGACCACTGAGGCAAATAGCCCTTGTCGAAGATCGTGGTTTGACGGCTGATCCGGACCACGTCGCCCAGGTTAAACTTGTAAGGCCCCTTGAGCTTTTGTCGTGCTCCTCGTTCGGGGCCGTACTCCCCATACAATTTTTTCCACACCTCCCCTTCGTTGCCGCGATGGACCGAGGCCGGCGATTGCTTCAACGTGCCGTGTCGCTGATGGTTGTACGACTCGACCAACGGACCAATCACGTCCACCCACCGTCGAGTCCCGTTTTCGTAGAAGTACTTCCACAGCCTCCCCTTCAACGTCCGCTGCAACCGTTCTACGATGGCGGCCTTGGTGGTGGACTCTCCCGACATGAGCTTGGGCGGAAGGGGGCAGCTGGCAAACAAATCCTTGACGTCTTTGTTGTAGAACTCGCTCCCCTTGTCTACGTACACGGTACGTGGCAACGTATGTTTCTTGTCCGGGTCTTGGGCCACTTCCTCAAAGATCTCGCGAATGCCCCGCGCCGTTTCTTCCCCCGTCTTCCGTTTCAGCGGCCGTACCCAGCAGTACCGCGACAGCACGTCGACCACGAACAAGATCCATCCCATCCCATCGTTGGCCGGCTTGTCCCACGTCATGTCCGACAAGTCCATCTGCCACTGCTCGTCCATGGAAAACACGACAAAGGGACGACGAGGATAATTACGCCGTGCTGGGCGATGAATTTGGTGTGTCGTCTGCGCTTCCAGCCATTTCTTCTTCGTGGCTTTCGCTCGAGACCCCTTGGAGACGTCGCCGGGGTCGGACAAGAACGCGGAGGTTCCCGCCAGGGCTTGGGGGTGTTGCGCCCCCACTTCGAAATACCGACTGTACCACTTGGACGCTTGCTTCTTGCTGGCCACCGTGGCGGCGGCTCCGATGCTGCTCTTCTTTCCTTTCTTCCCTCTCGTCTTTCCAGCGGCGGATCGACCTTTGCGCGTGGATGACGATGGATCCCCCGCAGCACGACGAGAGGCAGCATCGGACGCGCGCTTGACGTCCGCACCCGATGCGGTTGTTGCTGATGTCGCCATCCGGCTGATCTTCTCCGTTGCTTCCCGACACGATGGCGGCGGCTTTCTTGGCCAACCAACGTCCGATTCGTCCTGCGGCGATTTGAGTCATGACGACGATCACGTCTGCCTTTATGTCCCCCTTCTTTTATGGGCCTTTAATAACCATAAGGCAGCGTGGTCAGGCCTTGGTCAATGCGTTGCCGTTTGGTATAGACCAAGCGCACGTCCTTGTCCATGGGTACCGTTCGCAGCACCTTGTGCGCGCTGTCCCTCACGATCTTGCGCGGGTAACTCACCGTCACCTTTTCGTTCTCTTGGACGAGCAGACGTTTCATGCTCTTGAGGTGGACCAGTTCTTTGGCGCAGGGGGTCAGGCTGATGCCCTTGCACTTAACGACGCACTCGCCCTTCTTGGTGCGGTACGCGTACGTCTTGGGACCCAAGGACACGTATTCCACGATCCAGTTGGCGTCCGAATCGCCGCATTCGTCCGACCACTGCCCCAGCTGATCCCCCGTGTCCAGTTCCTCGTCCCCTTCCCGCGCCGTCTTGTAGATGATGGAATCCGTGTCATGGTACAGCACGCGGTCCCCCAGAGCACTCAGCTTGTCGTACAACCGCAAACGGGCCCAGGCCGTCACGAACGCAGGGATGACGACGTTGCCGTTGGGGTTGCACACCGTGGACTCGCGGTGCACGTCGTAGTTGACTTGTACCATGTCGCCCGTCAGCAGCAGCACCGTCTTCACGTTGACCGTATCGTCGTGCAGCAGTTCGAAGAAGCGGCAAGGTTCCGTGACGTACTCGACCTTGCCGCGAAACGGATTCTGTCCGAACTTGCCCCACAACGAATTGAGGTTCAACTTGGCCACCGAACGCAGCCCCGGATTTTTTACGACGTTCTCGTACTGAAGATCGATGCCCTGACTGGCCTTCACGGACCGCACGAATTCCCGCTTCTTGTCTTCCGTGTCGCAATCGGACGGCCACCCCGAGGCTTCCATCTTCATTTTCAGATTTTCACGAATGTACGATCGAAACAAGTCGCTGCTGCGTTCGGGGTAGTGCCACACTTCGTGCACCTGCGCCACGTCGTACCCCTGATTCAGCGCTTCCTTCAACTCGGGGGTCGTCCACACGCCGTGACGCAAGCGCCGCTCTTCTAGGGTGTGCGTGCACTCTCCACATTCGTCCACGTCCTTTTCGTCACAGCAGGCCGCGCACAGCGTGAACATCAGCTTGTGGTCGGCGATGCGCGGAAGCACGGGAAAGAACAGTCCGCGGGGAGGGTCGACGTCGCACTTGACCAAGCCAAACCACTCTTCGTCCAGAATACAATCCGCGATCTCTTCGGGGTCTAAGTCCAAATCTTCGCCCAAGTACACCGTGGGGTGGCCTATGGGGTACTCTTCCTCCCACATCACCGTAGGGTAGAGCGACACCACGTCCACGTACCGTATGCGATGCACGGGGTCCGAGCACAACATCAAGGCCATGGCCTCGTCGTCCGACTCGTCGACTTGGACTTCCCCCTCGCAGTAGGCGTAGAGTCCCACGGCGTTGGTGCGTCCGCCCATCAACGCTTCGCGAGGCTGTATGGGGTCCAGGTTCTTAATCCACTCGGGGAACACGTGATACTCGCGTTCCGCATCCCACACGTGACTCCACATTTCCACCACGTGATGTCCCGCAGCACGCAGTTCCAACGTTCTCTCCCGCGTCTTGTCGAACAGATCGCCCATGGTCACCCCCAAATGAGCATGAACTTGACCTCGCCTGAAGCACACTTCGCACCCGTGGTAGAAACACCCGTGGAATTGGTAGACGGTGTTGGTTCGCCGATCGTACCCGTCCACTTTGCTGCCTCGCAAGGTCACCTCGCCCCGCGTACTTCCGGCCCAACGCAGTTCGGGCAACCCCAACGAGTGCAACCATTCCAGGGCTTGGACCGATTGGATGTCCCGCTGACGATACCCCAACGGCGGCACGACGCCCATCACTTCCGATTCCAAAAAGTTCTTCTTGAAGACCGTCAGGCAGGTCGAGGCAATGGTGACGCACTCCGCAAAGGGGTCCACGTCGAACTTGTCGACGTAAAGCTCCCGAAACTTGAGACACCCCCGGGCCATCACCATCACGTCTTGGATGCAATACTTCTCGATTTCCTTTTTCATGACGAACGTCTTGCCCTCCTGCTCGTGCCACCACGCCATGAACGCTTCCTTCTCGCGGACGTCCATGTCGTCCACGCCGTAATACTCGGGGGCGGGGTAAGGGCCCTCGTACTGCGTATTCTCCAACGTGTTAAAGAAGTGAGGAAAGTGACCCTTGTCGCCTCCCGAGGTTCCGAAGGTGGCCGGGAACTTGCGTAGAGCCATGGGAATAAAGCACACCGAATCTTTAAACGCGATCCCTTCCAGCGTCATGGTGATGACCTTACTCCCTTGGTACACGCACTTGGGCTTGATACCTCGCTTGACGCACTCCTCCAGGATAGGGTACGCGTCGTACCCCTTGAGGTTGTGGGCCATGAACGTGTACAAGGCATGCACGTCGCGCTTGGGACCCAACAACCAATCCATGAAGGCTGAGGCATCGCCAAACACGAACATCCGTTGACGGCCGCACGTTCCCGTGCATCCTCGCGTCCGGTACTCTTCCACGTAAGAAGCACACTCGTGGCACGTCAGCAGCACTACCACTTTGTTGACCACGTGCCGTTCCTCCAGGCACCGAGCCTCGAAGTCAAAAAACGCCAGAAAGAACTTACGTTTTTCGTTCTCCTTCTTGGGTCGCGTTTCCGTGGAATCGCTGCTCACGCCCTTGACGTAGCACAAGTGTTCTCCTCGCTTTACTTTCTTCTCCCGACACACCAAACAATCGTATTCGTAACAGACGTGATCGTCGACCATATACCACACCCTAGTCTTTTGGTCGTAGCGCATCCGATCCACGGCGGTCTTGCACTCCCGACACACGTACCGTCGTTCACAGGTGGTATAGGTCAACGATCCCTTGTGACGTCGCATCAGGTGCGAACGGTAACACACGCCGGACCAAAACCCGACGTGGCAGGCGTCGCACGTGATGCGTTCGTTAGAATACTTGACGTAGTGGTCGTTCCGCTCTTCCCCACACCGCAAGCAAGGGCGGACGCACTTGTGCGTTTCCTTATTGCTGTACCCCTTATTGCATTGCGTGCAGAAGTACGATCGTCCCAACCACCCCGTCATGGACTCGATCCACGTGAAGTGCTCGTCCATCCAGTTCAAGTAAATGGGGGTCAACGTGCCCTTGCCTTTTCCTACACTGCTCCCAAACGAGGCCACCACGTACCGGTTCTTCTCGTCGTACACACACACCTCGAAGCCGTGTTCTTCGTCCGCCGCGTAGCCCTCGTTGATGCTCGCACACCACCGCTTCACGTCGTCCAACCCGCACGCTCGATCCCAGGTGTCCTCCATACCCATCTCGCCGTACCAATCTTGCAACGACTTCTCGTACCCTCCTTCGACCGTCACTTCCAACCCCATCCCCTTCAGCGCCCGGTACAAGGCCCTACCCAAACAATTCTCGTGTTCGTCGTCGAAGACCCGCGAGACCTTACGTCGCTTGACTTCCTCCGTGGCCTTGTAGTGCGGCCTCTTCTTGCCCAACTGGTACTTGGTTAAGGCCTTTTTTTCACTGCAGGCATGCGTTCTTTGATGACGATACGTCATGCCGCACCTTAAACACAGCCGATGGTGCAAGACCCTGGCCTCCCCATACAACGCATCGGGCGACACGACGTCCAGCATCGCGGGGTCTCCTTCGTCCAGCCACATCACCCATCCCTCCGTTTCGCTGCTGTACGTGCTCTTCCAGATGACCTCGTGATGCGCTCCCGGGCCTCCCTTTTGGCAAAGGACCAAGACGTTCGTGGTAGGGTGCACGACGCACCAACGCGTCAATATTTCTTCCCACGTCCATTCGTGCTGCACCTCCAACTCTTGCCTCACCTCGTCCCTCGTTCTCACGCTTCGCCACGCCAAGATCTGAATCACGTGTTCCGCTACCTTCGATCCCACCGCCGCCGGCGGCTTCCGTAGCACTTCCCTTTCCAACCGATCTCGCAACAGTTCGGGCGTCATGATGGTCGTCGTGCACACCCGTCCTCGTCCCTTCACGTCTTTGATCACCGTCACCGTAATGTCCAACGATCGACCCAGCATCCATTCCCTCTTGGACTGTTGAATCATTTCGATGGCGTTGGTCAACATCAGCCTTTGAAATTGAGGCGTGTGGTACGGACGTATGGCCAACGACACCGGGTATTCCAAGTCCCCACCGTACAGGGTCATGCCTACTTGATCCCGAGCCGTCAATCCTTCCTCGCCGGCAATGCGTTCCATGACTTGATCAAATAAGCGTTCCACCCATCGCATCCCCCATTCGTCTTCTCCTTCTTCTCCTCCCTCGTCCAAGTCCTCGTCGTCGCCGTCATCGTCATCGTCGTCGTCGTGACCCACGTACGGCCTACGTTGGCGACCGGCCTGTTCCAAGCTGGACCTCGTCTCGATCCGATACGAAATGACCCGCGTCCTCATAGGCACGTTCACTGCAAACACCGAGCGAGCACAACTCTTAATCAGAGACGAGCTCCTGGTGCTCCTGCCTGATGCCATGGTGAGAAAACACTAAACGATTGCCCACACCGTACTCCTCTATGACATACACTTTCGTACGTCCTCGTTCTGAATCCACCAATGCCTGCTTCACTCGGGCCCGTTCTCTGGCTCGGCGCGCTAACACGAACGCCAACCTCCTCTTCCGCTCCTGCTGCTTTTCAATAGCATCAATCCACCCCGTTAACGTATTGGCTAAGCCGCGTACCGCCTTGACGTATTCCTTCGCGTCTCGCAAAAACTGAGGATCGGGAGTCGTGCCTTCCTTATAATGTTTGGATAATGCCTTCGCAAAGCCTTCCTTCAGAAAAACAAAAGACACCCAGTTAAGATTCAACGGTGTACCCGTATTTATTCACGTATTCGGTTACATATTGTTTCAGCAATAGTACATCAAATTTATCTAACTCTTCAATGCCTCTAGTCCTTAACAACTCCATTACGTTAAAAAATGTTCTTCGAACTAGAATGTATTGCGTGCTTGATAACATGTCTTGATTGCTATAATCATCTTGTCGCACTGCATCCAAGGCTTGATAAATGGTATTCTTTATTCTCTTATTCATTCTTTGCTTTCGATCGCATCTCTTTGTCATTTTCATACTGATGAGTACTGCAGTGTTTAAAAAGCAAAACATAAGTTCATGCCTAAAATAAGCCACGCACACACGTAACGCTTCATCGTACTTACCACACTGGTATCTTCGTATACTACGTTGGCTTTACTGGTGATTCACTATGCGAAAGCCTATAGAAGCCACAGATCCTGGTCCCCCTATATAGACCCCACCTAGGGGGGTGGGGGGACCCCCCTACCCTCCCCTCCCTACCCCTATATATTCAAGTCCATTTTCGTACCCAATCACCAAATCGTATACCTAGATACCCAGTACTTAGTTACCTTACTTAGCCAACGCCGACGTTCATCATGCCTCCCAAGAGATCCAACCGCCGCATGGTCATCCCCCATCCAGAAGACAACCAAGTAGATCAAACTGCGCCTACTCCTCCAGGAACACCACCACCACCATTGCCTACCGACGCCGGCGTCCCTGCACCGATGCCTCAGTTCAATCGATCCAACATTGACGATCCCTATGATTCCGATGATCCCGTGGTAGTTAACGCCCGTAATGCCTACATCAACAATCATGATTCGGATAATGAATCCAATGCCGAAGGAGAAGCAGGTCCTTCTGCTCCTAAGCGTAAGCGGGAGGACGTGGAACAAGAAGAGGATCAGGATGATGAGCCTGAAGCCGAGGCCAGTCAGGACGAAACCCTGGTATGTACCATTTGTATCTTGCCTTGCGAATGCAATACTTCAGAACCCTTCGTCATGACACCCTGCTGCAATCATCCCCTTCATGGCGCCTGCATCCTGCACTATCTGGAAATGAAGCGTACCCACTTTAGCATCATGTGTCCTCATTGCACCCAAAACTTATGCGTGGGTCCTGATTACATCACGCCCGAACAATTCCCCGACGGGGTGGCCGACCGAGACAATTACAACTACGTCATTCACAATCACGTCATGTTTCGCTTGCCCCGTTCGTGCTACGAACAGTACTATGACGAAACCTACAGAAAACCTTACCATACCTATGCTCCAATGTTTCACATGCTCTTGCCCACCCCTAGGAAGCGCTTCGTCGCGTCATCGACTTCATCTCTAACGGCTACAAACAAAACAAACAAGACATCCGCGACATCTACCTCTTCTTCCGTCGCCAAGAACGACTAGTCACCGCATTCGAAAAAAAGTGGAAACTCTTTCGAGGCGACTTGAAAGGCATCCACGAACTCCTTCAAAAGCAACTTCATTCCTGCAGCATCCTTAAACTAGGCCTCGCTCCTCCAGACACAACCTAAAGGACCTCTATTCTTTCAGACCGCAATCGCTACCACCGCCACAAACGTCCTACGCAAACACATTGGAAGAACCCTAGTCCTTACCCAACTGCTCGACAACCTTCACGACCTCCTCTACGACAAAAAACTCTGGTTACTTCATACCCGCCTCAGCAGCGATACCCACCCTCTCCTTCACCAACTGCAATGCTATAAACGATGCCTCCAAAACAAACTCAGAGTCGCCGGCATCGACATCGAAAGATTCATTGAACTCGAAGGAGGGGACTTTGTCACCGGCATGTTCTGGCTCGATACCCTTGCCTTTACCTTGTGAACTTCACTTTGTGTTTTCTTCAGGCCGCTGCCGTCACCTGCGCCATTTGCCTCTCCAACGTACCCCTCAACTGCCCCAACACCGTCATGACCCTTTGTTGCAAACACCAATTTCACTACGACTGCCTCGACCAATGGCGTACTCGTCAAAACACTCAGTGCCCCATGTGCAGGGCCCGGCCCATCCACACCAATCCACCCTTCCTCACCACCCTGGAACTCTTGCCTCTCGACTCTGACGAGGACGACGATTACCAAGCCAACGACACCCCTTCACAGGACGACATCGACCACCAAGCGCACCCCTTTACCATCATCCCCTCCACCACCATCGCCCTTGAAGATGCCCAAGATTACAGCTGTCACCACCGTACCCCCAATGCCTACGGTCCCATCGTCCTCCATTCTACCTATACGCGTCTCCACAACTTCCAGTTCACGCAAACTCCTTCCACGCCTCTACGCTACCTACTCATCGCCCACGAGGCCCGCGAATACCCGCCCTCAGGATTCATTCGCGTTCAACTTTCCACCTCGGCCACCATCAACCACTACTTATTCGCTTCGGCCATGTGGAGAACGTACCAGGACGACAGCAACATCATCTTTACTTACCTACCCTTAGTCGATGGCCTCAATCGCGACCTTCCCCTATCGCACTTCAATGCCCACACGTCCGTCTACGTCTACGTGGCTCCCTACTTCCACACGGACGACAACAATCCCAGCATCTACATCATGGGGGTCAGCACCAAAAAAACATTACGCGCTACCAAAGCCTCCTTTCTAAAAGCATTTCCACGTTGTCCTTTTCCCTCATTAGAAGGCCTCTACTACACGCCCCGACACCCCGTACGACCCCTCTCATCTGATATGTACGTGTCAAGAGGCTCAAGATCCTGACTGTCTCCAATGCAACGAAGCGGTCAAGGACTCCGAAGTGGACAACAAAAGGTTCTTCTTCCCTCCTGACTTCCAAAAACGTACTCCTTCACACCTCATCACTGACGTGGCCGACGCTCTGGATGCATGTCCCACCTTCCAATTGTTCCTCAACTTCTTATCCATCTTCAACAAGAAAAAGGACTCCAGCCCCTGCAGCTGTGGCTGGTGCACTTCTTAATACCTCACTCTTCCCATACAGACCTACTGACGCGTTCACCCTGACGAAGGCCTTTGCCAATACTACTCCCCCTCGTTCACGTTTGAAACTACTCTTGCTCCTTAACAGTGCTGCGTTTGTTACTCGCCTCTTCCCGATCATCCGCTTCAACGACACCTTCCGACCGAAACACTTTACTCCGACTCCAACATGACCTCCTGCTGTGCCCAACCCATACACACCGAGTGCCTCATGCTGTGGATCCTCAGCACGGGCTTCAACTACACCTGTCCTTACTGCCGCGCTCCTCACGCCCTGCCCCAATGGCCCGGTTCCTTGTTCGTCAAATACCTCGAAGGCCACTTCTCTCAAGTGTATAACGGCGACCCCGTCTGGGAAATGGCCCAACCCACCATGGCTCGCATCATGCTCCTCTTCTTGCGTCACGTCCACGACCTCATCCATATCCGACCCATCGCTCACGTCAACTTCCACAACACGATCAAACCTCCACCGTGCCTGCTCTGCCGCAAGCCCATCCCTTATTCGGGTCAAGAAGGGACCATCGATTACACGGGTCAATACCACGTCTTCAACTGCCGTCAATTCGCTCTTCGAGGGTACATGCCTCCGCCACCTCGTCACGTCCCCGTCCAAGCCTGTCATTCCCTCTGCCTCGTTCGCTACATGGATCAACACCGTCATCACTATCCCATGCCGTGTCCTTGTTCCTCCCTCCCTGGACCTCCACACCAAATCTGCGTCACTCGCTTAGACACCTTATTTAAAACGTTCATTCGTCACACCCAAGACGCCGCGGCCGTCCAATGGGCCAGTCGCTTGTGCATCCAAGAATTTCAAACCAACACCTTCCACGTCATCCTCCTCCACAAACAACGACTTCGTCTCGTCCGACTTCATCAACGAATCCATCCGCCCCACACTCCTCTCAACCACGTCAAGTTCTCCCTCGACTACCAGTCCCACATGCGTCGCTACCTGACCTCGCTCGACCTCAGCCCTCTCCCTGGCCTAGCTCGTTACGTCCTCCGCTACAAACGCTGTGATGCATGTCTCGCTTACCTTCCTGGATGGTTCCCCCAATGTAGAAACTGTACCACACCTTTCCAAACTCTTCGTAATGGCAAACGCGTCCGACGACACGACTTATCTAATTAAAAAACATTTCGTTTGTTAAATTTACGTACTGCTTTTCATTTGACCAATAAAAACCTTTAAACACACCTATGACTCGAGTTTTTTATATGCTACTCACTTCCGGATCCCTACCCTAGACTACCTTAACTTCACTTCTCTATTTCATAGCAGCCCCGGTGGTCTAATGGTATGATACTGGCCTAGCTGGCTGGAGATCGAGGTTCGACTCCTCGCAGGGGAGCTTTTCTTTTTTTAAAAAGAAACTTTTTTTCCTTTTTATTTCCTTACCTTCTTAGGCTCAATCCTCAGCTAGCCTCATTCAAGCTTACGCTCAATTCAAGGCTCAAGTTAAGGTCTCCAAAGAAGCCAAGCCTGTCCCCACCGTCGACGACCAAGTCACGGCCAGTCTCATTAAAGTTCGTGGGAACGACCTCTCCAAAGCAAAACCCAGACCCACCCTCGAAGAAGAGGAAAGCGCCAAGTGGTTTGTTCATTCTAAAACCCACAAAAAATACCTCATCCACAGCCCCGATACTCCCAAGGAAATAGCCAACGACCTTGCTCGAGGCATTGGCAAAGTTCTCGTCACCAATCATGGCATCCTACGACGCATAAGCTTTCTCCCCGCCTGGAATACCTATACCTTTGCCATGGTCAATCCTCCTCAAGGACCTCACATTCACTCTGGCGATCCCAGCCTCATCGAAGCGTATGCCCAATGGAAGATCAAGGTTTCCAACGATGCCCTCCGCACGTACGAGCAAAAGGAAGAAAAGCGCAAAGTAGAAGAGCGCAGGGAACAGCGCAAGAAATACATCAAAGAAAGTCGTGACCGATGGATGACCTCTAAGGGTCATACCTGCGTTTGCTCATGTAACACCTGTACATGTAAATGTCATGAATACCCCTCCTATTAAAAAACCGTTAATCTCAAAACCCACGTCTTGACTACCTTTTTTAAACACCTCCCTAAGTAAGTGCTCGCGGTAGCTCAACGCGTAGAGCGTCGGACTATAGTTCCGAAGGTTGCTGGTTCGACCCCCGCTCGCGGGACCTTATACTTTTTCAAATAAAATAAAAAAGGAAAATATCAAATCCCCACTTACGTCACCCGTTACGTCTCCCGTTCCCGCCTCCCATTGGGCGATGCATCGCCCCAATTACTTCCGTTTCCGGTGATTTGCCATGGGAACAGGAATACATGAATATGTAATGCATGCATAAATTATCGTGACCCTATGTGTAGACATTTATCACTACTAGCCGACACTAAAAATGTCTGCGCGGCATGCTTATGGGACCCCGCGATAGGAGGCGAACAAAGCTACTTTTTTCTTGAACGGAAAACATACGATAGTTGGTTAAAAACAACCGAATTGTTAAAGATTTACATAGCTAAATAAAGGACAAATATTTGTTGTCGTAATATGCTCTCCTTGTTATATTTCCTCCAGCATTAAAATAAATTAAGCTTATCTATAGAAATATAAAAAGTTTTGAGAGAAAGTCTTTGATTTGTCGATTCGTCGAGAAAAATGCTTGTCAAAAAAAAAAAAAATATATATATATATATATATATATATATATATATATATAATAGTATATGATTGTCTAAAAAACACACACGTGAATTCTTGAAGAACACTTCTTGATCCATCTTTGACTACGTGGCAGAGGGGGGCCACTTATCTTTCATTGTTTACGAAATTGTCTTGTCGCTCCGCCATCTTGTTTTACATTATTTACCGCTTTACATAATATAAGTAAACTTGAGCCCGTCAGATCCATACGTCGCGCTTTCATGTGCCGAACCTAATAGTATCTATTTGGCACATGAAAGGCTCGACGTATGAATCAATTAAGTTCGGCACGACTGGATTAGGTTCGACACGTTACTGAGCTCGACCGCGCCAGTCGAGCCGCACGGCAAAAGTTCGACACTGATTCAAACGTCGAGCTCCTGTTGTGCCGAATCAAATGCATACATTAAAATTAGGTGAGCCCGGACCTAAAAAGCAGCGGTATTTGGTAATGAGTATGCGCGATAAGGTCTTGGGAGATCCAAGATGGCGGATGATATGTGCACCACCCGGCATTTCTTGAGAGGTGACCACAGGTAGCCCAAGCTTGGTTTCTGTGGTGTCCTGTTATAAGGAAATGTATGGAGATTCATCAAAAATGTCAATAAAAATCATTGAAACGTGAAATAAAGCCTCGAAATTTTACCCGTTCCAACCTTCTCTTATTTCTTACTGGTGGGGAAAGAAATCTTAAAACGGGCTAAATTCGAAAAATAACCACGCAGAGCGAAAGAAATGCTATTTCTCAATGATCGGGTAAAATTTCGAGGCCTTATTTCACGTTTCAATGATTTTATTGACATTTTTGATGAATCTCCATACATTTCCTTATAGCAGGACACCACAGAAACCAAGCTTGGGCTACCTGTGAGGTGACACGATCGCGCAACGGTCCCCAAAGTGTAAACACCATTTTGTAAGGAAAAAGCAACAGTATTACAGCGAAACTGGCTATATGTCTTCTTTTGCTAACAAGTAAAAGCATAGACTGCATGATATTTTGTCTTCTTGCCCTTTCATGTCAAATAGCACGGAGAAAAAGTAGTCTTTTTTGATCGTCCGCCATGTTTGTTTTGATTTGAATTGTTTCAATTTACCGTAATTCCGCTGACTGATTTTACCGCTTACTCATGCTCAGAGTATTTGGCTCAACACATTAGGTGCGACGTATGAATAGAGGTCGATCCTATTGTAATTGTGTCGATCCAAATAGGATATTAGGCTCGGCACATGAAAGCGCGACGTATGATTCGGGCCTTAGGCTAATAAAGCACAGCACAGCGCGCACGGTATCTGACGGGCTCAAGTTTATTCTCTGCCCCCTGTGAAACTCTGTAAAATCCAGCCACAGTCAGATTTGATCACGTGACCTCTTAGTGCAAGTTGTCTATTGTAAATTAGCATAAACCTACTAGCATACTATCACGAATCCTGCAATTTGATTGGCTAACGTACTCACTATCTGTCCTATGATAGATAGCGAGTAGCGAAAAATATTAAACAAACAAGTGCATACTCAAGTTTCGTCGAAATCTCTGTTGTTCTCTAAAAAATCTTTAAAAATCGATTGTAGAAAAGACAAGACTGTATCAAGGAAAGGAATTGAGGTTTTGAACGGTACAGATAAGTCAAAACTGAAGAATTATAGCAATTTTAACACGAAAAAGCGGCCGTCAAATTTCACTGAGATTGTCATGTGCAAACTTTACGACGGACAAACAACTGACTACTGAGATAATGATGGCATTTGAAAAGGATTCCCGCAAAGAACAGAAAAAATCCAAAAGACAACTCATTCACATGTATTCAAGAAGAATTTTAAACGGTTTGAACGGACGAAGCAGTAAAGAAAGTGCAAGTTAATGACAAGAATCTTATATCAAGCAAATTGTAAACATGGCACGGCTTTGAATGATCTGACAACAAAGTATTTGTAAATAAATTATTTCAGTTTACCACTCATTAATTAGAAAAATGACAAGGACTGATAAGATTAAAAAACAGAGAGAAAGAGAGTTTTGACAGTAATAATAGAGACAAAAACCTATAAAAATAGAGCAAGTTTAAGCTTTTAACGTTAATACTTCGAGTCGAGTTCGCAAATACGAATGAAAACAGTGCTGCCGGTTGACTGTCGCTTTGTACAGTAAAGTTAATTTTTCAGTGTCATTCTTTGTTTTCAATGCTATAATATTAGCTAGTAGGTTTATGCTAAAACAATTAGACTACTCGTTCTCGTTTTCTATGAGTCAAATAGTCGATGAGTCGCGTCTATTGACTCATAGAAAACTCGAGTGTTTGTTTTCCTTGGAAGGGATGTACTTCATTATTGTAGAATGTCATATAGTCGCTCATACGTATAGTCTCCCATAGAAGTATTCCACACTTATACCTCGCCTCTCCTTTGCTATGATTACCGGTTCCTACCTATGATCAACTGTCCCTAGCTAGGAATTTACTGCGTCATAATTTACATAAAAGAGTACTCACACGAGTTTTATATTAGTTTATTTATAGTTCCTTTCACGGTTTCCGACGCCATATTGTTTGGGGGGGCAAATTTACTAAGAAGCGTAGGGAAAGAGATACGTTTTTTCGTAATATTTCCATTCTGAGCCGGTTACCCTGCGAGCAAAGTAAAGGAGACTCTGCTCGCAGGGTATTCTGAGGTAAATTTTCGAGACCAAACTTTTTCTGTAGATGGAGAATCCTCTGTTCAATAATGTTTTGTGTGGTGTTTTTGAGCCGATGGAACCATCATAACACTGGTTCTCAGAGAGACGGAGGCTTGCTTTGGGGTTTGCGACCAAGACTCGTTTATGCTAGTTCAATTTGACCGTAAAAAAATATTCAAACCGAATCCACGGACTTTCTTCTGTTTTACAATGACTAAATCCCAAATAGTCTTCTACTCTATTAAAAGTATCCAATGTGCCCAGCACATTTGACACGTTTTCCCGTGTCAAAACTTGTTTAAAATATTTTTTTGAGGATAAATCGGGTGCTAAAAGCGTGACAAGCGTGTTTTTGGCGTGTTTGCAGCAGTAGTTGCAGCTCCTTCATATCTTCGTGGTTTTACAAGCAGGAGGAAAACTGAAAAAAAGCGATATTTCAAGCCATCAAAGTACCAGAAAACTTATCCAATTCGAAGAGCAATAACAAATAATTATTTTCTGTGTTGAAAAACAGATTTTCTTAAGCAAATGGTATGTAAAATGTTTTTTTGAAGTTGGAAAAAGGACGGCTTTTCATGAATGTTTCACGGCAGTCGTGCATGCAAAGCAAGAACCAGGCAAAAACTTTCGTAAAATACAAACCTACATTTAGTTTAACTTCACAAGTGCAAGAAACAGATTTAATAATTCAAAAAAATAATTTTCTTTGTCAGTATGCTCTTTGCGTGAACGTTTTTGAATAAACTTTATAGTGAGTGAAAGACAGTTTATGTAAATACGAGGTCTTCCAACGACAAAAGTTTATTTTATGTAATTGTACTCGCAGGAAAAGCTAAATGAATGGCTGGTATTTGGTGTAATGTGTGATTCCTTTTCAATTTTCATTTAACTTTAAAACAAACTAAGCTACTATATGGAAATCGAAACTGCTTTTTCTAGAAAGTAAAAACATGGTTTTTCGCCAAAAACACCTGAATTCTCGAAGATTACTCTGTGATCCATCTTTCACTACATAATTAATAGTTATTGCTGTTGTTCTTGGTGTTAATTTTTTCCAAAGCCGACGTTTCTGTACCTTTCAGTGTTTTGCTTTTGAAACCCGCGGGAATCCTTCGATGCAGATGCGCAGTAAGTGTGCGCGCTGACAATTGTAGGCCTCATTAACGATTAGACTATAGCCCTAATATGAAAGATTATTATTGAGTCGTACGCCCATAATCTGTTATTGAAATGCGTGATAATAGACTATTTACGTCAGAAGTCCTTGACAAACTGACTCACTTCCTTTCAGTCAGCTTTTTCTTTCACTACTGCCGTGATCCTAAATATGGAGTTAAGGTTTTGGTTTGAATTTCCACAGCATTTCTTACTTCGTTAGTTTAAAGCTAATGAATTAAGAAAGGTTTACAAACATTTTCTTGTATCTTCTGAACAAGAATGAATTAGTAAAAAACATTCAATAATGATATTCAATACTTTTGGCAATTAAATGTCGTCTTTAGTTTGACCACTTGATGAGCTGTGTTTGTGAATGATGGTGACATCAAGTCAGGGGCAGATCCAGGGGGGTGCAGGGGGTGCATACCCCCTCCCCCCGGTTCGACATGTGCCCCTACTTTGAAGTAACCAATACTGGTTTTCCCTTTTTATTCTAAGGGGTGCACCCCCCTAAGTTGATTTTGTGCGCAGCACCCCTCTCCCCCTGAACAAAATTCTGAATCCGCCCCTGTCAGTTAACGCGTGGGCGTGGGTAGGGACCACATGGGAGTGACGACTTGATGAGCTGTGGTTTATGGTGATGTCATCAGTCAACATGTGGAGGGTGGAGTGGGAACCACATGGGGGTGACCACTTCATGAGCAGTGCTTGTTGATGATGATGTCATGAGTTAACATGTGGGGGGTGGGGATGTTCTTGTGTGTGGTGAGAGAGAACAGTATGGCAAGCAAGTATCCTTGTATTACTATACTTTCATTGATAAAATGTAATGATAAATAGTGTAATATAATAAAATAATATAAATGATGTACAATAGAGTGCAAACAATTAATCCGTGAAACGCTAATTACTAAATAGTACAAAATACTGCTAATTAAACAATAGAAAACAATGGAATTTGCATGAAATTGTGCTATTTAGTATTACTAAAGTTTCACAGATATATTGTTTGCACTCTATAGACACGTTTCAAGCATTTAAGTGAAATTTGAAGTCTGCCTTTTAGATTTCTTTGTGCGAATAAAATATTAATTATAATAATATGTAATTACCCCCCCCCCCTAAAAAATTCATGGTTTCATTTCCCACTAATTACTGTTGCTATGTCTCACAAGCTCAACAACAAACTGGGTAGAATATCTCAGAATTGAAAACTCTGATTGCTGAAGATTGATTATAAATTGTAGGTAGGGGTAGTAGGGCTGTAGTTGTTTGTGGGACAAGATTTTAATGCCGCTGGGAAAATTGCTGCAATGGTGATTGGCTCGCTATTGTCTGAGTCTCAAACATCAATATAGGCTATTTATATCACATGTCCTCATCAAATTACTCACTTCATTTCATAATAATAAAACACATATATAATAATTATCTTATGGCTAACCCTGAGAAGTTCCAATTGATGATGATAAAAACAAGCAATGAAAATGACCAAGCGTCAATAACCTTAACTGGACACATATTAAAAAGCAGTGACATTAGAATATTCGGGGGTTTATATAGATGAGCACTTAATTTTTAGAAAATGATGATAAAGATGATAAAGAAATGCCGAACCTCCAGTCCTTTAAAAATGTTATAAATCGCAAAAATCTTGCAGACTTAATTAGCAACCTGTGACTCATGCATAATTTGTAATTTATAGCTAAACTAGAATATTAGATTTATTTCTAACACATGAATACATTTTGCTTATATCATATATAATTTTTATATTTAGATTTTAATCAATTTTTCTAGGTTTTTTGATTATATTTTATTATTAATATAGCTTTTAGAAATTATTATTAGACTGTTCAATTTTAGCTTAATTTCTTTTTTTTCTTTTTCTTAATTGTATAGATATATTTATTGATTTATTTGTGTCCCCAATAAGTCACTGAGACTAAATACATTGACACATTAATAAAGGTTGATTGATTGATATCACACATTACATCAACTGATAATGTCTTTAATCATTAAACTCAATATGGGTTATTTACAAACCAATTACTTTGCTCTTTGCTAATGAATGTTTACAACAAGATTGGCATTACTTCATCAAGTCTACAATATTACATATTAATACAAAGCTTAGCCTGCATAGCGGTGCTTTAAAAAGGGCCTGCGATGCTATGCAAGACAAAGCTGAACAGCTATTGCTAACACTAATATCACAATATTATCACTAAAACTAATATCACAGTATCTCATCGAACATAATAGTACAATCTAAACTAGGTCTTTAGATATCCATCAAAATTGCCATCTGGTTTATCTTAACATGCATTGACTCTTGCTACAAATAACATTCAAAGTTAAAGTAAATGTGGAGACAATTAGCTGATACAACTC
Source organism: Actinia tenebrosa (assembly GCF_029948245.1). Classification (NCBI taxonomy): domain Eukaryota; kingdom Metazoa; phylum Cnidaria; class Anthozoa; order Actiniaria; family Actiniidae; genus Actinia; species Actinia tenebrosa. The sequence continues at coordinate 19,855,430 of NW_028292569.1, read as the reverse complement.
TAAAAAACAATTCATTAATTCATTAAATCCCGTATGGGGGGGATGGGGAGGATGGGGGGGGGGGTATTCAGGCAAGGGGCGGGGATTTCACAGCAATTATGTCCCCCTGGGCCGAGAATTTGATCACAAGCTTCGGTCCCATAGGTCGGGATATTTGATTTTTGAAAGCGCTGGGGATTCCTGTGGTAAAATTCTAAGAGAGGTCACTAAGCAAAACCTCATGATTTTGAACCGTTTTTCTCCGCAGTGCAAAGTCTTAAGGTGAGAATAAAAAAACAACTTATTTATATTTCAATTATTTAAAAAGAATGTGGTTTTACTTTAATACATTTGACCAAAAAGATTGCTCCCTGGGTAGGGATTTTTGAACAATTTGATTGACAACTTTTTCCCCACCCTGGGACATTTGAATTTTGTTAAGAGTTTTTTAAAAAATCTACTTCCCTTGCCAGAATACCCCTCCCCAACCCTCCCCCCCCCCCCCCCCCCCCCCCCCCCCACGGGACTTACATTGATAGGTGCATAACTCACCAAAACAAGAAAAAAATATTTATTTATTTCGGAAAAAGTCTTGCTCAAATAATATTCAAACTCAGTCTACGTAGTGATACAGAATTATCTAAAAAAAAAAATAACAGATAAAAATGATAAAAGAAACAAATTTCTCTATATTTATCTGGAAAAACAAAGAGAAAATACAAAACTAAGAAATACTAATTTCAAGATTACTCATCAATAATGACGACAAAATCTTTTTCTCAAAGTTTTCATGAAGTTAGTAGGGTTATACAGTACTGTATGAGAGGTATAGAAGTGTAAGTATATAGAGTATGAGTGGCAGTGTTGTATCAGATATACAACCACAAGGCGTAGACGAGTGATTGTATATCTGATACAACACGGACACGAATACTGTATATGACTTATCAAATGTATAGGTTAGTTCCTTTGTGTTTCACTAAAATTTTCAAAATTAAAGTGAATTTGGCCAAGAAAATCCAACTTAAATTTTATGCAAATGAACTGTTTTGTATCAGATTTACAACACTCTTCACGGTTGTGATTTCTGTTGTGTTTTCCTCATGAATTATTAATGTTTGATAAGAGTGTTTAATGGTGGATATCTACATGTATTAACACCAAACAGAAACTCTATTACCATCCCATTCTAGCACAAACACTCGACCATCAGCTGTAACTACTACATCAATAGGACCATTAATCTGACCAACAACTGAACCACGGCTACAAAATGACCTTATAAACTGACCTTCTTGTGTGAAAAGTTGAACACGGTGATTATTAACATCACAGACAAGAATCATGTCTGGACCATAAACAGCCAGTCCACGTACACCATTAAATTGACCGTCTCTTTCTCCCTCTTTTCCAAACTTGTACAAGAAAACTCCATTCACATCAAAAACACGAACATAGTTTCTGTTCCAACAAGACACAAAGTATTTCCCATTACCATAGGAGATGTACTGAGGCTGTTCATTATTATCAGGCATATCAAACTCATGAACTAAATCTCCTTGTTTACTGAACACCTTGATGCTTGGTTTGATACCCAGTTCTCGTTCTCCCTGGTAGCATACTGCGATGTTTTTGTCGTTGTTAACACACATTCCATGCAGTTCAAACCATTGGTCAGGTCTGTAGATGGTTCTTACATAAGTACCGTTCAAGTCAAACTCTTGTATCCTGCCTTTACCATCTGGACAATCACTGACAATTATCCTGTCTTCATTAAACACCACTCCACATGGATAATACAGTTGACCTTCTCCTGTTCCTTTCATGCCGAACTCTCTTAAATAGTTTCCATCAAGACTGAATATTTGAATACGGTGATTACCACAATCAGCAATAGCTTTCTCTCTTTTATCACTGACTGCTATCGAATATGGACTATTCAACTGTCCTCTACCACTTCCCTTTTCTCCAAAGGTTTTCACAGGTTTGAACAACTCCTTCACATCGAGTATCTCTACATTCTGAGGCGAGTTCCTGATCCTTTCTCCTCCAATATTCACCTGAATTTTGTGCCGTCCAATTTTTTGTGGCTTAAAGATCACACGGTATTTTCCAGTTCGCTCTTCAGACACTTTCTTTTCCACCTCGTTGCCCTCCACATCTTTGATTCTAACATCAATAGACTCGATTCTTGTGGGACACACTTCTCCTTCTGTATTCCTGGTGATTATCTTGCACTCGTTTATAAAACCACGAGGAGTTTTCACTGGTTCAATTGTAGATCGAGCAGGGTCCGTCACATTCTTCACAATCCTGCCGATGTCTAGCAGTGATTTTATGACTTGCTCTGTCACGGAGTAACGTATTGACACGTTACGCTGGATTGGCTGACGGCACAAGATCGAAGGAGCTTCTGATAACATTTGACTTCTTTCTAGAATCATTTGCCTACTTTCTATTTCCTCATATGCTACATCTCTCTCCAACAGTGTTCGGCAGCGTTGCACAAATTCATCTGAATCTTTTAGTCTTGTTTTAATAACCGTTTGTTCTTTTTTATTTGCTATTGTTAGTTCCTGGAGCGTCTGCTTCAGTTCCTCCTTCTTCGCTATTCCGTGTTCTTTGGCCATGTCGCAAATCATTTCAACCACGTCATCAACGTCCTTCTTTGCCTCGGCAATCTCTTTTTGAATCCCCTTTATGTTTTCTTTAGATTGTTCTAATTCTTTTCCGTAGCTGTCTTTCCGTTGCTCGACTCGATTCATCGCTCCTACGATCAATTTCCTAGAGTCCTGTCCAGCGTCTTCTAAGCTCTGCAGTTGGTGGTTTTGATGATTCAAAGTAGCGCATTTTTGGCAAACGCTGAGTCTACATGTTTCCTCTTGACAATAGTATTCGAGCTTCTTTTTCTCGTGGAACTTGCAAAGCATCTGATTTTTAATGAAACTGTTTACGTTTCCCTCCTTAAATTGATTGAGCCTTATAGGTTGGTGTTCATCTTGTATTTCTTTGAATAACCGGTGGGCGTTGAAGCAAGTCTCACATATCAAACCATTACACTGTTCACAAAACGCCACCAAGACTCGCGGTTGTTCACAACTCTCACAATGAGGCAAAACTGGTTGATTAGCTTTGCTTTTCATCCCATGAAGCAAGTCGAGAAGAGAATCCAAGTAGAACGAAGAAGTTAGCTTGGAAGGATCGCCGTCTGGCACGACTATCGTCGTCTTGCACATCGACAGTCCATTCGACTGTCGCCTTGTTTCTCGCTTGTCTGATACCACTGAGTGATACATCTTGTACAATAACTGTGAAGACAGGAGAGAGTTTTGGGCTGAGTGAATAAATCTTGACAAATGGAACAGGTCAGTTGTTCTTCGAAGGTATCTGTGATGTCTTTGAGCGATTTGACTACAGCCATTTCCACAGGGAAGCAGAAAAGAAATGCAGTGAATTAGATTTCTTGGAAGTAGAAGTCAAAGGAGTCACGTGACGAGCTATTAAGACAGCGTCATGGCAACAGACTGCGTGACTCATAAACAAGCCATCTTGCAATGGTTTTGTTTTAAGGTGACTGCCTACTTTTGGAAATTGATTTAAGCTTTTTTTAAAACTTCGATTTTCCGAATTGAAATTTAATGCTGATTCCAAATCTGGAAAGGAAAATAGGGTGTCCCGAGCTTGTTTTTGAGATAATCAGCATTTAATGAAAGCCTACGCACGAGCTTTTGGAGTAAAAATTGCGCCACCGGAAGTGATAAGAAAAAAATTAAGATTCATAAGATAATAGTTATTTGCAGACTATATGATTGCACGAACGAAGGCTAGTCAATCCTTCTACAATAATACATGGAAATTTTCGACAAAAAGAAAGAGAGATACATTGATTTGTCATATTTTGTAGTTTCGGTGCTCTTAAAAAATCTCATAAAGTCGAACAAAAATCCCTACAAAAATCTATTTTTTCACGTGTTCCTGATTTAAACTTTTCCTAAAATGTTGATATAACCTAGATTTTTAGGAGTTTTTTCGAATGAGCTATCAAAAAATATAGAGTCCCGTGCAAAATTTGAGGGTTTTGCCCTGTTGAAGCTCAAAACGCGTATGGTTCTTCAATAAAATCTTGTAGATTTTTCAGCGGTTTTTGAGCGCGCGCACATCGTGGGCTCAAATCGAACGTTCAAAAGTAGGCAGCCACCTTAAATATTCTCATTGAAAAGCATTTGTCGCGCGTATCTTTGTGCTATATTCTGTTTAATCTTTTCAAAGTAAAAAATAGCGGTTTTGATATAATCAAAGACACAACACTGAAAAAATTGTGAATTTACTACGGTGGCCGAGAGCGGACATAAAAAAGTCAAAATCAAAAATGTCAACAGTTCAAAAGTCAACGTGATTTAGGACCATATTGCAAAGTGAGTTTGTTTTTTTAATCAATTTCCTCTTGTTATTTTGTCACAAGACATTTTGACATTTCGTCTCAAGCGACTTTGTTGTCCAGCATTTTGTCATGAAAGACTTTCGCTTTTGACATTTCTCCGTTTGGGCTCCGACATTTTGTTTTCAGGCGATTTGTCAAACGACCAAAAGCAAAACAGCGAAAAGTCAAACTTAGATTGAAAGCTCCCAGGCGTTCCTCTTAATAAACAAAGGTAACCCACGCTATGTAGTTCGCGTAAACAAGCAAGATCATTCATAACCAGTCGCAACCACACCAAAAGCGAAAGTCTTTTATGACAAAATGCTGGACGACAAAGTCGCTTGAGACGAAATATCAAAATGTCTTGTGACAAAATAACAAGAGGAAATTGATTAAAAATACAAACTGACTTTGTAATATGGTCCTAAATCACTTTGACTTTTGAAATTTGAAATTTTTGATTTTGACTTTTTTATGTCCGCTCTCGGCCACCGTAATTTACTGACTGACGTTTAAAATAAGGGTATCGCAGGCTGGTTCAATTCAGTATTTAAATCTCAAATTGTCTTGATGGCTGGATTGTTGCTTCTTCCCCACCACTAAATAATAAATCTATAGTTTCTTTGCTACAATTACTTCTGAAAAGATATAACTAGCTAAAAACTAGTGTGAGCTGCGTCGGTGTTTCTAATGAAACAGTAATGATGAAAAGGTAAATTATACACCGTGAAAAGATGAAAAAACTTACTAAAAGTTAAGTTTTTACAGTAAGTTTTTTCATCTTTTCAAGGTGTATAATTTACCTTTTCATCATTACAATTACTTCTATCGCATTTAATTTTATTGTGCAACCAATTTTAACTGCCACGCGTCAACATAGCCTTAGTGAACTATGGCGTTACTGATAATAACCTTTTCAGCTCTAGATATATTTGAATATGAAATGAGAAGTGATTTCTGGAACACAGTCAGGGTGCAAATTATTCATGGTTCCAACTCAGACAACAGTGAGCCAATAACTGTAGCGGGTGTTTTTTCGCCAAATATCATTCGCCAAATATCATTCCTGTGATGCGAATCTTTAATGTCATGGTACTGATTTGAGTTAAATCTTTAAACTTGTGCTACAAACTTATAGCAACTAAATAGAAATCTTTTCGTTCTTATTCAGGCTAAAAATTTAATAGGATTTGTTTTGTGACCCAAATTGTTTAGTTATATTCTGAATCTTTTTTTTGTGACTATGCACAGATCTCGTGAACACTTCTTATCAACGACAAGTCTTCAAAACTCAAAACTGTTCCTCAAAGCTCCTTTCTATGGCTTCTTCCTCGATACATATTCCAATTAATAGCTGGATTGAAGTCCTCTGCGCCGTGTCCGGTTTGGGCAACCAACAATGGGTTAATCGCAGGTAATGACTTGTGATATACTCTTGCATATCCTTAAATCCTTATCTCCCGTGGGATTTATGGCCAGTTCGAATAGAAATGATATCCGAAAAGGGGTCTGGAAGCGGGGGTCCGGATCCCAAATCACGCGCTATTTTTTTCCGAAATCCCGCGTCCCGCGAGTTTTCCAATCTTCAAATTTTTCCCCGACTTCGCTCGTATCAGTGGACGTTTCTTTAGACGTTCAAATTTTTATTTCACTTATTAACTAGACCCTGACTACAGGATGAAATTTGTGCCTTGTTAGCGTGATTTCTGGGAGTGACGTTAAATATTGTGAAGTGAATATGGGGGTTCTCAACAGTCGATATTTTTCTAATGAATCACCATTTTTTGAAGGAAAATTAAAGGAGATTATAACGCTTCCTACGGCAAAGATCAAACCCTTTATTTTGCTTCTTAATCAAATCAAATAGAATCTTAAAATAAATATTGCTATGTAACGCATGTTCCTTTGTGAGTAGACTTTGAAGCCAAAACAGTTTTAATATAAATGCACATAAATATAGACTATAAGAATATCTATATTGTTCAAGAGAATAACGAGTCACGCTGAATGCATTTGTTTACTATCGCTTATCGTAATATTGACACTTGAAACCCTGTTCTCCTCATCTATCTTCGCTTGTTCGTGCAGAAAATACTGCTCGAGTAGATGAATCATGAATAGTTTAGAACCAAGACAAGCTATTGCCCACGAAGTTCATTGAAAACCGTTCATTTTTTGCTGCTAGGACAGCTTCCTCACAAATGGAAGGGGTGACGATCTTATACTCTGAGACCTGCTCGTTACTCAAATACAACTCACCATGAATCTGAACACCCTGACGAGTAAAGAGTGGCAGATTTCGCTTGTAATAATCCATACAGATAGATATAATATGTAATTTCTTTTTCAATTCTCGAAGGTTTAACCTACAATGGCGACGCTGAAGTCGCTCCAGCTTAAATACCCTTGCATGCAAATTAATCATGTGTTTGCCATATAAGGGGTGAATAGGTACAAGGTAAACCTGTAGGGGTTCCGGTAGGGTTGAAAAATGAAGGGATAAAAGGCACTCAGTAAGCCTGTGGGAGTCCCCGTAGGGTAAAAATGTTTGACACCGAAAGTCGACGAAACTCGTTGCATTTTTTGACTCGTGCCACAGGTCCAGAAGGCCTGGCACGAGTATTAATTTCACGTTTTCCCCGAAAATCAGAAAGCAAAATCCCTGAATTCGGCAATTCCCGAGTCACGGCCGATGCCAGTATCCCGAATTACGTAAGAGTTTTTTGTAGCTACACACTGATCCCGCACTATATTTGATCCCTTTCACGGTTCCCGAGAATACCCTTCCAGACCTTGCCAAAATACCAAAAGTAGCATGTAGAATACGAAATTTTGAATGTCAATTTGAAAACTAATATTTGAAATAAGAAAATCTAGTATTTGAAATATTCACAAGATTTCAGAAAGTACAATGTAGAATACAAAGTTTGAATTTTATAGCACAAATGATGACAACAATCTGTCATTTTAATTGATGTTGACTTCATAATGAATCAAATCTTTTTTCAAGATTTCCAAAAAATTTGGAGCCAATCTTTTATTTTCCTTTTTTGATTCTTTATAGTCTCCTTATTTCATCACATATCATATTTACTATGAAAAAGAAAAACAGCACAAAGATTTCCATTCAATTTTGGCGGGAAATGAAATTCGAAAAATCGAGTAAGATTTCTTGGGACTGTTTTAATTAAAGTGAGGGTCAAGAGTGAAGGCTTTTGTCGCATCGATGATGCATTTCAGTAGATGCACTAATTTGACAGCCGCGGGACAGGGCGTGTCATTTAACCCGTAAACAGCGGGACAGGGCGTGTTATTTATCCCGTAAGCAGCTGGACACTATAGCGCGGAATGTATGCTGGACCAGAAGTCAGCGCGTCTTGATTTCGAGTACTGCTCAACTCAGTGCTAGCATGTAAGATGGCTGGTGCTACAGTGTCTATACAGAAGGCAAACTTTCAAGCAATAACCAGTTAATATAAACGTATGTTAAGAAATTTAGCTCGTGATTCTATTAAAACCTCAAGATCGTTTTTAGATGAAAATCTGTTCAAAGTCTCGACAAAAACCAGAATGACATCAGTAGTATGAAAGTGCCGGTTCTGCGCCACTTGGATCCGGATTAGCTCCGGAGCCAGCGCATTGGCCGGACCATCTGCTCCGGATTCAGCCGGATGCTCTGACTTCTTGTCCGAATATCTGGAGAATAACCCTCTACTAAAGAGAATCTTCTAGATTATCCCCCTTTCTCCTGGCAGTTGGATAATAGGTCATATCTATTTTTAGAAGTTCGACTTTCCGAACTTCTCTCGGGGTTCTGAATGGGTTTATATCTATTGCTAGAATGCAACATTGCCCAATGTTCTGGGTTTATCTGATGAAACCTTAGAGAACCCCTGGGGCTCTTCATACGGAAAGAAATTTCAAAGTGTATTTCTAGTTTTCGCTTGATCTTTTGACCTGCGTGATTACCAGCTGGATTCGCCTCAGTGCAACTGTCGCTGCGATATGCAAATAATGAATAAACGTCATGCATTCTGACAAATTTGATTATATTATATTTATTCACAGGAAGCCCATGCAAGCTTTGAGAGCTGATTGTAATTTAACGAAAAAATGAAAATAAAATAAATGAAAGCATGTCTTCTTATACAACGGGGAAGGAAGATTTTTCTAAAAAAAAATCGCTAAAACGGCTCGAAATCACTACTAAAGAACTAGGATGACGTATAAAACACTTCATGTGAGTAAATATTAGTTTTCATTTTTTTTTTTTCGTTAATTAAATTACATTCACTTCACTAAGCTTGTATGGGCTTCCTGTGATTTATTTAGAATTCGTATTTGTGAGAACTGTTTGACAATATTTTAGTTATACTCGAAATTTTCTAAGTCACCCAAAATCGTAAATTATGACCTCGATTCTGCAGTTTGCGGTGTCTTTAGTCGGGTAGAAGATCATGCAGACAATGATTATCATCAGACGTGAATTTTCGTTAATTAAATTACATGCAGCTCGTTCGTTCCTTCATTCATTTATTTTTTCATTTTATTTATTTATTTATTTATTTTGATGTCTCAATCAAAACCAATCTTTGGCTATACCCCGTATTCCATAATGCTTAAGTTTGTCAATAAGAATTCTGTGATTAACAGTGTCAAAAGCTTTGCTAAAATCTAAAGAAAGTGCCACAGGAAAAGATCTTGTCTTCAATTGCTCTTTGACAAAGAGCAATTGGGATGAAGACAACATCTTCTCCTGTGGCATATTCTCTTGTCTTTGGATATTGTCAATGATTGACAGAATTACACACTAGTTAGTTGAGTGTGATCACCTAAAACCAAATTTATTCTTATTAATAAATTTGAAAATCCTTTTATGAATTAACTTCTCAAGAATCTTATTAAAAGTATAAAGTAAGGAAATAGGTCGATAATTATTTGTGTGCAATAGTCTCTGATCACCCTGGCAATATTGACTTGATCAGGTTCTGTTCTGTTAAGAAAGATAGCTTGAAAATTAGTTCTAATGGTTTAGAGATAACACTTTGTACAAGTTTCAAAATTTTAGTTGGTATACTGTAAGGTCCTGAAGCTTTTGATGAGTTTAGTTTATCGATCATTTCTTTAATCTCCCTGGAAGTTGTCGGGGTTAAGTACAAGGTATTTAATTGTCTGTTTGATATAAATGAAAGGGGAGAAGTATTATCATGGGGGGAGCTGGGGGGGGGGGGGGGGAGGAGTAGACTTGGCCATATTATTGACAATGTTTGGGAAAAAATATCAAACGCATTGGCAATTCGTTTACTATCATCAATTTAAGAATTGTCTATAATTATTTTGGATGATAATTCACTGGCCATGGACTTAAGACTCTTTATTTGTTAAGTTTACTCCTTTCCAGATGTTTTCAATATTAGTTTTATTTGAATTAAAGTATTTGTTATAATAATCTACTTTACTGATCCTTATAAGATGGTTATTAAGATGATTGACCTTGTTTAAATTGAACTAAAATGTATCATGATAATAAAGTGATTTTGTTTTAAGATATTTCTTGTCTATTTTAAATCTGTATAAATGTCCTAATTTCACCACATGTGAACCATGGTTTAGAGATATGTTTGATCTCTTTCTTACTGGGCAATTTGAGAGGTATATGTTTATCTACTATTTCAAAAATTCATGAACATTTCATGAGCATTTAGACATATCAGGTCCGTTCAAATCCATCACGTGCATGGATCTTTATACCTGATAATAGTTCAACGGCATGGATATCTTTATATGAAGATTTTGAAATCTTTATAAAGGACAGAAAGAGTACAAGAGCATGGCACGAATAAGGACCCTAAATGCTCATTAATTATTCATGAAGTTTTGGAGTCATTCGATAAACTCGCAGATTGTGTTTTATCAGGTCTAACACCACTGGGCTACGCCTCTCGTTGTTTTAAATCTGATAAGATACTACTGTCATTTATTAAATCATACATCAGATATTTTGGTATGAGTATCTTTTTTAGATTTGTAGTATCTTTTGTTTGTTTTTATTTTGCGTGTGTGTGTGTTTTGTTTTGTTGCGAAGCGAGAGGCACGGTGAGCTTGCAATGATAGAGACCTTTTTTGAACACCTTGGACAATTATTCACATGCAGGTCTCTATCATTGCAAGCTCACCGTTTGTCTCGCTTCGATGCATTGGCAACTTTCAAGATAACGCAGAGAACTGTGAAGGGGACTATTTAACCCTTTCGAGATAATGATGACGAAACGGTTTGAAATATCTCCCTTGGTATTTATGCCAAATATCGCTAAGACTATCCATGTTGTTACCATTACTAAAACTGACCTAAAGTGTTGAGGTCATGTTCTTTCTGGAGTTTTCACCATGAAATGGTTCTTTTCTTTGAACAGTCTTGTTGGACCATTGTTTGTGGTTGATCTTGATTGAAAACATGACCAGAAATCGAGGTATAACTTTTCATAATATATCAAGATGATTGCGCTTATTGAACAATTAGCACATACCAGAGACACACTAATATGACGAACTATGTAGTCAGCAGTGAATGAAACATTAACCTTGAAAACCGTTATAAAACTCGAGTACATGGCAAAAGCCATGTAAGGAATGATAAAAGCAAAAATCAGGAATACGAACATCCTCGTTACTTTTAGCCGAGACAAAGCCCTCCGAGTGCTTTGAGAAGCGTTGGCAACCCTTTGGCTGTTTTTTTGACGCTTTAAAATACGAAGGTTGATGAAAGTTAAAATAACACTCGGTACGATGTATGAAGTGAAGATAAGGAAAGCCAAAGAAGCTCGATACAACGGCATTGAGCTATCGTATTTACAAACTAAAGTATATACATTTTCTTCGATGTCTCCAAAGTATACGAGCCTGAAGGCTGGAACCGAAACAAGACTTATCACAACCCCTAAAATCCAAGCTCCAACGACCATCCTTTTAGCTTTTCTATTACTTAGAATAAAAAATGGATGAAAAATGGCTACATACCTCTCTACGCCAATAACTAAAAGATTCAGCATTGTTACTACAACAAATACAATATTAACAAATCTAGTGAATCTGCAAAACGAGTCACTTTTGATAAAGTCGATGAATATCGTTGCTGTAAACAATGGAAGGCTGATTAGAGCGAAGAGCAAATCTGACAAGGCAAGGCTTTTAATGAAATATTCTGTCAAGGATCGACTGAATGGTGTTTGTCTTGTATGGCGTCTTCTTCTGCGTTGCTTGTGCTTGAAGTAGAGGATCAGAGAGTTTGCAATCAGCCCATACACTCCAAACGAGAGCATAACAGTCAATATGATAAGTTTGATTAGGTAACTAACAGGAGCAAAGACATATTCTCTGCTGGTGCTATTGATTGTTTGGCTGAAATTAACGCTGCTGTTTTCTCTAAGAAATTGATTTACTGGGTTCTTAGTTTCCATGGTGACTTAACCCTGCAAATATAAAGATTTGAATACCTATTAAGGATATGGAAAAATAATTCTCTACTTTCCCATTAAACGCTTTGCTGTGTGTTTGTGTGTTTGTGTGTTGTGGGGGGGGGGGGGGGGGGGGGGGTTACATATAGTCTGCTGGTGTTATTGATTGCTTGGCTGAAATCAACGCTGCTGTTCCCTCTAAGAAATTCCTTTTCTGGATTCTTAGTTTTCATGGTGACTTCTGAAAATGAGCACGTGATCAGTGATCTAATCTTAATGTCAACTAATGTATGAAGTGTCCCGACACGGTTTAACAGTTCAGTCTAACATCAAAAGGTTTGGTGTTACGAAAAATGCATTGGCCTATACATCTGTTTCTAGCTCGGTTTCAAAAGCTAGAGGGAAGGTTTGCATTGAAATTCAAGACCGAGAGCTGCAGCGTTTAAACTGGTTTAAAAACCAACCTTAAACTGGTTTAAAAACCAACCACGCCCCTGTTTCTATTGTTTGATGTAGGGTTTGAATTTCGATGGAAAACCTGTCCCGGGTTTTGAATTCAGCCCCGTTCTCCCCTTTTAATATATTTAGGCACTGCCTAAAAGCGGAGCTCCCGATACGGAAGTCACAGGGAGAACGATTTGAATGAATCTGAAAGGTAAAAATAAGATCGGGGGAAAAATCTTCAATTATTTTTTATTCGAGATGAAGATAATTTCTCCCATAAAATAAAAACCATGCAGTGAAATCGAATCGAAATGCAGTACATTGTTGTTGTTGTTTTTTTTTCTTGCGCGAGTATAAACTCTCGAACTCCCACTTAGGAATTTTGTATACAACTCACCACCACCCCAGGGGCTAGTTTTGTGCTTGGAAGATTCTTCGACAAAGTTTTCCAAGGCCGACAGTTTTAGGCTTTGAATCTTTTTTAGTTAAAGAAAAACGAAAGATAACTACAGATAATCCAATACAATATCAAGTTAAGTGAAATTTACCTCGGATGTCTTTCATTGAAATCGAAAATCTGGAGATTTAGGACAAATCAAGACTAAAAAACAGACTTGAAAAGTAATGTGAGCAAAACATAAAACTTACTTCTTAATTATGTCTTTTACAGAACGAGACGAAGTTTACATTCAGTTAAACTTGACAAGAACAACTGAGACAAAATAGAAAAGAATGCAAAAGGAAATGCAAAATACAAAATGACGAATTTCTTGTCAGTAAATTGGCGTTTGTGAGTGTTTTTGAATATTTTTTAGCTTTTTGAAGTGAAAGTCTAGGTCTTTATACAATAACATCTCTCAACAACACAAATTTAAGCTCATTTTTATCATCATACTTGCTCGAACAGCTTAATAAACAGTTGAATATTTGGTGTAAATTTATATTTCATTCAATAATTAAATAAATTATCTGTGGAAAGATATAAATTTATTGAATGAAATGCAGCTTTGTTTGCCTCCTATCGCGGGGTTCCATTGGCAAAACAAAGCTGCATTTTTCTTGAACGAAAAACATGCGATAGTTGGGTAACAACCGAATTGTTTAAGATTTACAAAGCTAAATAAAGGACGAATATTTGTTGCCGTAATATGCTCTCCGTGTTATATTTCCTCCAGCATTAAAATGAATTAAGCTTATCTATAGAAATATAAAAATTTTTGAGAGAAAGTCTTTGATTTGTCGATTTGTCGAGAAAAATGCTTGTCAAGAAAAAATAAATAAATAAATAAATAATAATAATAATATACGATTGTTTGCTAAAAAACACACACCTGAATTCTTGAAGAACACTTCTTGATCCATCTTTGACTACATGAAAGTTTTTTTTTAAATTGTTTTTGGTCTAAAACTTGTTCTAAAGCGATTTTTTCTGTGCATTTGAGACCGCATTTGTGAGTAGTTTTGTTTTCACATTAAGCGGGATTCCTGTGTTGTGTACACGTACGGACGGACGGACGGACGGACGGACGTACGAACGGAAGTGACGTCAGTCAAGCCATGAAAAATCAACCCAATGGTTTACCATTTTTTCTTAAGTATATGCCGTCCACAACATTAAATTAAAGTTAAATCTAGGTTTTTCCATCGAAATTTGGTAGGTTTTTATATTTGGATATCAAGCGAGGTATTTTCAACATTATCTGATCAGCCTTCAGCACAAAAATTGTGTTTCAGGTTTTCTTCTGATTACCCTCTGCAAACGTGCTAAATGTGTATGGGACAGTATAGTAGAGAATTGTTGAAAACTGAGTTAAAGTACATAAAAAAATAATATATATACGTTTATAGAAGTCAGTCCAAGGGACAATTAAGTGGATTGTTGGTTTGTGGTTCCGTGTGAAGCTTTAATATTAACCCTATACCAATTAGAAGATATGATACTAGAGTGGATTGATAAACGCTTAAGTTTATGAAAACCTTAGTTTTATCGACAATTTCCCAGGTGCGGGAGAGTTAAAAGCTGAAAATTCGGGAATAATAGGGAGATAAGCGCATACTTTAATTCTGACTCAAATATTGTTACATTCACTATTCATTGCATGATATAACGAGGACAAGAGATAATGCGAAACAAGTGGGCGAGATTTTAAAATTTTAAAACTAATTTACGGTTGCTCTTTTTTTTATAGTAAAAACTATGAAATGGTTAATATAATACCTACCTCTAGCATTGCTATAGGAAGGTTTATATACGACGAGTCTTCTTTGCTTCACTCTGCTCTGTTTTCTCTGCTCTGTTTCTGTACGATGTCTTCTTTGCTCTGCTCTGTTTCTATACGATGTCTTCTTTGCTCTGCTCTGTTTCTATACGATCTGGTCTTTGATCTGCTGTGTTTCTGTACGATGTCCTCTTTGCGCTGCTTAGTTCTATACGTTGTCTTCTTTGCTCTGCTCTGTTTCTATACAATGTCTTCTTTTCTCTGCCCTATTTCTATATGATGTGTTCTCTTATCTTCTCTAATTCTCTACGATGCTAAGACGCTGAAGAGTATGACTAAAACCTGAACTAGATTCTGTCCTTTTATAGTGTTTACTAAGGATGTAATTTACGAAGGACTATTTTACTTAATACACATGAAGTGACGCGGGATACCACTTTCAATCTTTATTGTACATCATCAACCACGTCTTGTGTATGTATCTAGTAAACTAAAGACAATCAGTCACACGTGAGACTCTACCAAATGTTATCAGGGGCGGCGAAAGCTGAAAAAGTTTGGGGGGGGGGGGGGGGCACTCCAATATTTCACGGTACCTTGAAATGACCCCCCCTCCCTGTTTAGCTTGATTACAAACGTGATATTTCAATCAGTAACATTTTGCGCGCATTAAACCACTTGCAATTGTGCTGAGAGACACAAAACAGTATTGAACGTTATGAAAAATGGGAAATTTTAAGTAATTTCCTTGGTTATTGTTCATTATATCCGTTACTTACTGGACTTTTAACGAGGTTGTGACCGAGGCTACACTCGCTCACTTTGATTAAACATTAATTATTTCCCTTACAATCAACAAATCAATCAAGCTTAGTAATTTAATACAGTTAGTCTACTCGTGTTTGAGCTTCGTGCTTGTTGAGCTTCGTTGCTGCTCTAAGCCCACTGGACAAGGTATGAACGCTAAATATTCATATTCATATAATCTACATATAGGCATTATATATTCAAATGTAATAGTATATTATCCGTGGTTTAACAAGTTGTTATTGTAATTGCACAAATCGTACAAATGATTCTTTATTACGTAACTAGCATATGGTATATGTTTGAACTCGATACGATTTTCAGGTAATTTAGCTCTTTCTTTCTTTACTAGTTTTACGGATACTTGTTAAGTAAATTCCTGTAAAACGTCCAGAGTCATGATTAAAGAACACAAAACCAGATTGCTTAGTTGAGCCACAGTAAAACTTGTCCAGTGGGCTTAGAGCAGCAACGAAGCTCAACAAGCACGAAGCTCAAACACGAGTAGACTAACTGTATTAAATTACTAAGCTTGATTGATTTGTCAACTTCTAAAGAACATCACAGTGCTACCGTAAAACTTCCTGACATCACTCAAGTGATTGCTGAGACGGTACAAACTACCCGTATCCCACCACCAGGTCTTACAGTCTTTAGTGGCAACCCCATCGAGTGGCCAGCCTGGAGAACTGCCTTCGAGGCTGTTATAGAGCGTCGTGTAATTGGCTCAAGCGAAAAAATCCTATACCTCTTACAATACCTTGCTGGCCAACCAAGAAAGATAGTCGAAGGGTATCAGTTCGTATCTGCTCCTAACTCGTATGAAGAAGCAAAGAAAACCCTAGAGAAAAGATTCGGACATCCTTCAGTCGTGGCTGGCGCATTCCGCAGTAAGCTCGAATCCTGGGAGAAGATTGCTCCGAGAGACGGCATGGCTCTTAGAGACTACGCAGATTTCTTGAAAACTTGTCTTTTGGCCATGCAGTCCGTAGAAGACTTGGAATCGCTAAACAAGGAGCACGAGAACAAAAAACTGCTCAAGACACTGCCATCTTGGACTCATTCTAAGTGGGGTTCAAGAGTTCGCGATTACCAATTAAGACACGGAGACAACAAATTCCCTCCATTTGCAGATTTCGTGGAGTTCGTGACTGACATAGCGGACATCCAATGTCTACCCGTGTTGTCCAACCTAGAAACGAACAGTCATCTTACAAACGCCAAGGTCAAGGCGGGAAGAATGCGGCCAGCATATCATCGTGCTAATGGATCTAGAGCCTTAGCAACTGCCACAAGGGAAGGACAGCCACCTCGAAACACCCACGGAAGTAATACGTGTCTTTGGTGCAAGGCTCCTCACGATCTAGACACTTGCCAAGAATTCAGGAAGAAATCGATAAGCACCAAGAAGCAGTTTATCATTAGAAAAGGGTTGTGTCTTAGCTGCCTGGAGCGAGGCCATATGGCTAAGGAGAATAAATGTTCAAAGAAACGCTATTGTGCAACATGCAAGAAGGAACATCCAACATGCTTGCATCAAGATCAAGATGGAGATGCTGAAAGGCAGAATCCCAAAGAAGGATCCCAGGAAGGCGCTGGGTTTTCCAAGTGTACACACGTATGTGGCATCGATGGTCAAGGATCTGGCCAAGATCAGAGTCTCATTGTCCCAGTGTGGATATCAAATCCTGACAGCTCAGCTGGAGAGATATTGACTTACGCGTTAATAGATTGCCAGTCTAACGTTACGTTTGTCACAGACAAGTTGGCGCAGGAACTGAACGCCCCGGGAGTAAATACTCACCTGTTACTCTCGACCATGCACGCAGAGAATGAAGTTATCGAGTGTCGCAAGGTTGGAAACCTTGTAATCAAAGATCTTAATCGGGATGTCAGTATCCAGCTACCCCAGATCTTTACTAGAGGGCATATTCCATACAGCAGTTCGCAGATACCCAAACCAGAAGTGGCGATGCAATGGGATCACCTGAAAGCTATTGCAAAGAAGATAATGCCATACAGGCCTGACGTGGAAGTGGGATTGCTGATTGGCACGAATTGCCCAAAGGCTATTAAGCCAAGGCAGGTCATACCTGGCAGAGATAACGACCCTTACGGGATCAGGACTGATTTGGGTTGGGCCATCGTAGGAAGAGTGTGTAAGACCCCCCTTGATGACATAGAAGAACATAAGGCGTGGACCAACAAGGTAGTAGTGGAGCAGAATACTGTCTTAGAAAATAGATCCCATACTAAGCACCCCTCAAATTTCGTTGTGGAAACTCGTGCAAAGGAGTTGTTAAGTCCATTCAACGTCAGGGAAATGTTTGAAATTGACTTCCATGAGAAGGAGAAAGCAGAGGCGCTATCTGTGCAAGATCAGCAGTTTGTTGACCTTATGAAAAAGAGCATACATAAAAGACCAGACGGCCATTATGAGATGCCACTACCATTGATCGACCAGAACATCAAACTTCCAAACAACAAAGGTCAAGTCTTGAGGCGCCTGATGTACTTGAAATCAAGATTTAAAAAGGATGTCAAATATCACCAAGACTATGCTGAATTCATGAGAAAAATGATTAAGGACTGCGCCGAAAGACACTCGACGAAATAATGGATTTGGTCATCATATGTCCGCTTGGCAAATGTTGGGCAAATATGGTGCTCTATATTTGCCCATACATTTGCCTATGCAGGCAAAGGTCGGGGTAAATTTCTAATAAATTTGCCATTGCTTTGCCATACATCTGAACACATGGGTAAATATGTTATATATTTGCCCTTAGTTTAGACGCATTTACCCAGTGGGGATATATGATAACCGTTTTTGCCCTATATTTGCCCTATTGTCAAATGAAGGGCACATATGAAATCAACTTTGCACTAGGCTTTGCCCCATATTTACCTGGGGAGCAAATACAATACCCCAAACTGAGTATATCCGATGTGAGGTTTCCGTTTCAATTTATTGCAATCAAAACTTTTCAAAACAACTCAATAATTTTTCAACTGAATTATGATGGATGTTGGCTTGTTTTTACGACTTACGAGGGGGGAGTGCATGCAGGTCCATCTCAGTCATATGTGTCAATTTTTTCTCCTAACGCATGACATCAATGTTGCGACCACATTAATTCAATCATTGTTTTGCTTTGATGTCATGAAAGTGAGGTTATATGCGTTGATACACACAGGAAAAAACGCGGACGATGTATTTTTAATATGCGTAAGTCGTACATGCGTTTTTTCCAGTGACAATAAGAAAACTCATTAACCCATTAACCTCAGCTGCATTTCAAACCGCTAACATCTGTAATATTATTTGAAGCATCAATTTTGTTTAGTCTAAACATATGAATTCATCTTTTTTATTGGCAATATATGCAATTTCATTCATAATTATTTTAATTCATCTAATTTTAAACTCATCAAAGAATTCATTCAATTTTCATTTTGACTATCTAGTTACTGATGCACAGTTCAAACAGTTTATTTTTGATAGCTTTGAATATTTTTCCTGGATGATACTTTACTGTCATCTCCATCATCCGTACAATTTACGTTGTAAAGGACAAACAATTAATACTCTTTCTTTGTCAATAACATCGTAAGCAGCAACAAACTGGCTGTGTATCCTTTGTATGGGAATGAATGTAGAGGGCCCTTCCATTTCAAACAAGTTTCTGCACCAAATTTCATGTGGTCTGTCAATCCTGTGTCTTTCTGGATGTCGCTGATACCATCGAACCTTTGCCATACACAATGATTCCTGCTTGCCATCAATTATAATGGTTTGTTTAAGAAAGAAATCGACAACACCGGGGCGCAAGTCAAATGAATCGGTCTCAATACTGCCACTATATTGGCCACACCAACTTGCAAGAATGAAGGAAGAACGTTCCAGTCTAGAGTCAGAGGACCCTAGCTTTGTCCCCGAATATCCAATGGTACTAATTCTCTCAAACGTATCGGTAACACATTCAATGACCGAGTGTTGAGGTAAAATTGTTTCATAAGCTTTAAAGAGATATTCTGTATAGTCATCATCAAGAACATCAATGGATCGAGGTGAAAAACATGAGTATGCATTCATATTGCTCCACTCTAAGCAACGTAGTACTTGACCAACTGAAAGATTAAGTGTTGATGGTATTGATGGGATGCTTTCGCCAAGTGTTCCTACTTGTTGTGCCTCCTGAAGAAGTTGAAATACTGGTTGGAAAGTTTCTCGAAATCTCTCTGGTAAAGGGATATCTCTTAGTTCATGCTTTTGGAGAAATTTTCTCATGATTTGTATTTCAACAGATCTATTGTTAGTTCGAAACGCTCCTAAAATCCCATTGAAACGTTCGAAGCTGAAAAGCCAAAATGAATATACAGGCCCGTAATCTAAAATACATTGTTTGAGGTGCAGGTGTAGATGCATGTTTGGCGTAACGCGTTCCTTTCCATATCTTTTTTCAAACGATTTACAAAATTCCACTAGGTAATCATGTCCTTCTTGTAGCTCTTCAGTTGCAATAAGTGGAGAGCAAAGGTGAAAGCAGGACAATACGAATAACCTCCACAGCTCCAAATCATCTGTTGGAACGATATTCCAAATGCAGAATACAGAATACAAGAGAGTCCATGTTTTCCACTGATCAGCAGTAAATCCTCCAAACGATGTTGATATCTTTTTCGGGAGACGCCCAATAAATGATGGTGCTTTGACGTCATCTACCTTTTCCTGGATTTTATTCAAATTTTCTTTAGAAATAATTGGCGTTTCAGCATTTAGCCATACATTTTTCATTAAATGTTTTGCTGTCCCTAAAAACAAATTGTGCATAGGATCAACAACATGGTAACGAGTACAATCGAAGTAAGGCAACTGTAAGAGTTCAGAATATCTTGTTCCAGTGGAAGTTTCAATTTGGTTTCGTTCATCAGCGGTTGTTGCATTGAGTATTTTCTGAGCCTCTCTTCGATGCTCTTCATTTGTCCTTGGTGTATCGTCATCTTCGAAACCTGAAAAATCCATGCTACTAAAATCTCCGGGGAAAAATCTTGTGCACTTTGAGCACCCTCGGTGAGCAGTACATCCTAAGAAACCGCAAACTTTTCTTAGTGCAGGAATGTCACAAGCAATACAAAGGAGGGCAGCTCGAAAACATCTTGCTGTTCTACTCCCATGAGGCCGAACTTGGATGCCTTCGTGCCACAATAAGTTCAATTCGGCTACAAGTGGTTGTAAGTACGTATTGATATTCAATTTGGGCTCGTGTGGACCAGGTATTACCCCAACTATTATTACGTTTTCCTCTTTGTACCTTTCTTTTCTCGGAAGATTTAGGAGGACCATATATATGACTCCAACGCTATAGACACTGTGCTTAAAAGGCTGAAACCAGTCAACATTCAGCATAAAAGCATAATTATTAGGCTGGGCAAGGAAAGGAGTGCCGTTAAAATATTGCCAATCTTTCCACACTTGGCCATCGTAAATATCAACTAAAATATCGTCCGGTACATTCCGATTTCTCCAAATCTCACATTTTTGTACAAAGTCTGGTCGCTTAATAAAGTGAGTTAGAGTGTCTCTGATGCTTTTATAACAATAAACTTTATGTGGGTACAATTTTGTCTGTCCATTTTTCAAACGAATTTCCTTAAGCAATTCCGCTCCACAAGGTGTGCGGCGAAACAATTGACGGTGATTCGGAAAAGCAATGTGAGAACATGGTTTAGCAATGACACGCCCGAATCTTGTTGTTATGCAGTCTTGAAAACGGTATAGGGTGTCGCATTTCGGACAAACAACATACTTTGAATGCTTATCTTTAAAAGAAAGATAATTTTTCAAGAGTTTGAAGGAGCTCGGGAAAACCAATACTGCGGTTGGGAAAATGATTGGCGAAAGCTCACACAAAACCTCAAAAATCGCTTTAAAAAAGGCGAGGAGAATATCAATGCCTCGGTCTGGTACAGAAAAGTATGCAGACCAAAAGCACACAAACAAGGCAATCCAGTTAATAAGGGTCACTCGGGAACTTGCTTCGACGGCAACGCTTATTTCTGCACTAGATTGTTCAAAATCTCTTTCTACGTCTTCGATATCAATATCCCAAGTTTCAACCAATCTCCTTCTTTCATTTCCTCTTATCTCTTCATGGTCAGATTCACTGTCCAACTTGTCATCCCAAAACACTTGATCTTCTTCCTCAAAGTTATTTATTCCGTCTCCTTTAAACATAAGCAAATACGATGTATTTTATTCATTCGGCATTGTATAACTGCAACATAGTATAAGATAAAGTGTGAAACCATTATAATACTAGAAAAAAAAATGTCAGTAAAAAAAACCTCATGGGCTAAGGGACCGGTCATTATTTAAGTTGGGGGGGGGGGGGGGAGAAAAAATTGGGGGGGGGGGGGCCTGAAATTTTTGCTAGTGAAAGTCTTGAAATTTAAAAATGACTTTTAGGGAAAATTTTTAAATTTTTTACTACAATCCATGGGGGGTTTTCGATAAACGTGGATGCCTTCAAATGGGGGGCCTTGAAATTTTTTTGCGTCACTGACAATTTCTCCTCCACCCCCCCCCCCCCCCCCCTACCTCCAACTTAAATAATGACCGGTCCCTAAATGTATAATTTTGACCCAAATTTTGCTCTGAAAATAAATGATTTCCATTGAAAATAAAATATAAATTTCTAAGTCAGCAAAACAACAATTTATAATTCGTGAAAGAAAAATGATAAATCGAAAATAAAAAACCCAAGAGACATATTAAATAAATTACTTATAATTGTATTTCTCTAACTTGACAAACATGTTTTGCCGGATACCATGCTATCTCAGGATGACCACAGTCATGAATTGATTTGGAGACAAAAATGTACAGCAATATCCATTTGAACATAGTAAATTCTTTTTGGCGTTTTAAATGAGTTATCTCTAGCTATGATTTTATAAACTCTTTGAATGAACCTTTCTGAATGAACACTGAGGTTTTAATGGCAACCATAAGCCGATTACTTAATAATGCACCCTTCTTAAAAGTAACGGTGAAAACGAGGCTAAGATAGAAATAGAAAAGAATCATTTGTACCTCTAACTTAATCTTGCTTCAATAACACTAATGCTTGGTAGTAAATCCAATAGGGGAGCTAGATCATGTGCAAATCAGCCGCTTGTTAAAGATTCAGTCTTTTATCTATGCAGTTTGACTTTAACATTTAAAGATTATATAATCTAATCATCAAATAAACGTATAACATCAATACCTTTTTGTGAAGTAGCTGGTAAGAATTCGTCACTTGATGGTTGGTTTGTATTTGGCACATCAGAGGAGTCTTGATCAGTTTGGTCCAAAACGTTTATCTCGCTGTAGTCATTAGAAGAAGTGTCGTTCTGGCCGTCAATCTCGTGAGTGAAAATACTATCATTTGAGTCTTCGTCGTCATTCCGCTGTAATTGCCATTGATTTGTTAAAGGATCATAAAATTCTTCTTTGTGACGGCAAAATACTCTGTAATGTAAATCTTCGTTACAATGAAAGCAATGATAACGCTTTGACATCGCAGAAGACATTTTGTTTTCCAGAACTATATAATTAAAAAGACGGTGTGTATCATTGGGATAATTACTCAAAATCCAAGCATTTTGAATGGCTAACAGCCATATTCCAGCGTAATAAAGTTCCACGTCCATCAACCACATGCCACTGGACAAAAGCACGCCGGATCTTTATTACCGCGCCCTTTTCCTTAGAGCTGTCACTGTTGGCGGCAGATAATGGTACGATGGTTTTAGAGCTAGAAGCTAATCAAGTTTATTGCAATGATATTTCGTGAATCTAGGCTTTAGAAAAAATTTCATAACTTTATAAAATGGAGCAAATAGCTTTAAGATAATAAATATATTACTTAACATGAATCCTGGATACAACTTCAGCATTTTTATAAGACAGTTATTCCTTTTTTTATTATTAGACTTCATTATATGAACGTATATGTCATCACAAGTCACGTGATACGCCGTGATAGATAGGGGGTAGATTTGTTCGGTGGATGTGCTTATTCGTTCATTCGCCTTTTGGTCACAAACAGGTAACAAACTCTGTCGGTCATCTAGTTTCCCGCACATTCTATATCTTTGCTTATAAATTGCGTTCATTCGTCGCGATCAAAAAATGGGAAGAACATCTACACCTTTACCAGGACGCCCAATGCCAATCCATTCTGTTACTGCAACTACCAGTACAAGCAGTACCAGTAGACATACTGAAAATGGCGCCAATTCTCAAAGGCTTAACATACTTATTCCCTCTGTCCCTGGTGGTAACGAGGATGTGCTAAGAGAACACAGAAATCGCCTATTGCAAGCAACAAGCGAGAATGAGAACGTTGACCCCGACAGCGAAAAAGAAGAAATTTCTTCAAATTTCGAAACGATTGTGAAACAGCTTAAAGAACTGCAAGCACAAAACCGCCAAATACTAGCCGCCTTAAAAGAAAGCCAGCAGAACAAGGACAACAGCAAGACCAAGATTACTGTCTCAAAGGCTGTTGCAGTAAGTAAAGTGGCAATATTTAAAAAAGCAAGCTATTTTTATTGATAATTTTACTGGGAATTCTTGGCGCGAAGAGTAGTTGGTATAATTATGCAGCGGTATAATTTATGCAATGCTAAAATTGGCGGGAAACCCGCCATGGTAGTGGTTAATGCTACCAAACTTTACTATTGATTTCCAATAACAAGACACTGAATGATAATGATAATTTCCTTTTTTGTAAAGGAATTGATTTGATTTCGATTTTTTTCCCAATATTATACAATCACAGCCATACAAATAATGAAAACATTATTACTATGTCTAAGAATAACTTAAGGTACATCTTATGATTTTAATGAATTATATTATGTTATTACAGTCTGAAGTACGCTTGGTAGCAAAGAAATTACGGGACAGGGAAGAAAACCCTCTTATATGGGATTTTACTAAAGCGTAAGTATGAAAATTTAATAAAAATGATCTTGTCTGAATCATCCATAGTTTCTTTCCATATTAAGTTTCCACTTACCACTCAAATATGGCATTTCCTAATTAGTTTCAGAGATGACGTCAACGAACATATTAATAACGCAATAAGGGATAGAGTTCTGAATGTTCATAAGGATGTCTCTGCCGTCGAGTTAGAAGGTATTTATGTATTTTATATTACGAAGTGCGAAAGGCCTTATGCACCTATCAAAGTTAACCCGGGGGGGAGGGGTGAGGACAAAGGGTGGTGGTGGTCCGGGGGGGGGGGGGGGGGGGTAACGAAATCCTTTTAGAAATATTCAAATGCCGAAGGGAGGGGAAGCAGTTTGAAATAAAATAACATGGAAAAAAAAAAAAAAAGAAAAAAAAAAGAAAAAAAAACGAAACAAAACAAAACAAAGCAAAAACAAATGGATGCTAAAGGAGTAATTGTCGGCCAAATGCCAAAATTTCTAACAAATTTTGTCTCAAGTTTTAATATATGGGTACTTGATATAATTTCAGCTGCCCTTAAAAGTCACTTTCTGACGAGAAGAAAGAGAAACAAAAGAGAGCGTTCAGGGGCCCTTGGAAGGCATCAAAAGATGCAGCGGAAAACACAAAGAAAACAAAATGTGAGTAAACTGAATTTGCAACGATTATGACTTTGTTTAATAAGAAACTTTGACTGACGGTGGTTTTTTTTCTTTTTTCTTTTAGCTCCTAAAATCCAGATCCAAGGCAGCGGACTTGTCAACCTCGCTATCACCAGGGGACAAAGAGAAAGTCAAGGCAATTATGAAACTGGAGTATATGTCATCAGAGGAGTCGATGTCAGAGGCGGATGACCAGGCTGATGACGATACAGCGGACAGTGGCTCTAATAACGAAGGGGGCCCTACTAAGCAGAGTAAAGTTTTAATAAAACACCCTCTGCCATGGAGAAGCCCCCTAGCTAATCAGTTCATGGAAAGCATGGACCGAAAGGCAAAAAGGAGGCTGTCAGAGCGCAGTCTCACCATGCTTTTGAAGCGGAAAATCGGGGAGCCGTCAAGACGCCCAAGGCCATCTGGAGGTCCCGAATGGGCATTGAGAGCCTAAAGGTTTTTATCAAATCAAGGGCACTGGGACACCGAACGTGGTTGGGGTTTCTACGAGTTTTATGAATTAAATCTTGTGTCACTGTTCCTCCGTTCCTTTGGCCTGATTTCTAGGGTTTTCGTTCTTCTTTCGATTACTTGAACGTTATACTCGTTTACTTGAAGAAATCCAAAGGTCAAACGGTATAGCAGCGGCTATTTAAGCCTATTGACCTTTGGATTTCTTAAAGTAAACAAGTATAATGTTCAAATAATCGAAAGAAGAAGGAAAACCCTAGAAATCAGGCCAAAGGAACGGAGGAACAGTGACACAAGATTTAATTCATAAAACTCGTAGAAACCCAACCACGTTCGGTGTCCTTAATTAAGTTTTTGCAGTTATAAATGAAGTGTACTACTACAGAATATCTAAAAAGAATCGTACATAAGCCACAGATCGATTGACAACTAAATATATTATGATCTCCTTTCACAAATTCTGTCACAAGATGAAACAGACACCTGTAATTAATTTACAGAACTAGCATTTTCAATTAGTTGTAGTTAACAAATTGTTCATAGTTAATCAGTCGTCAAGAAAAGGAAATTCACAATAAAAATGTTTCAGTATGATTTATGTCTTTTTTCCTGCTTCTTAGTATAGGTTAGCTATGTTTAAAGTATGAGGTGGTTGTCACGACATATATCGTTTCTATTTTTTTTGGCCTGCCATAAGTGACAATAGCTGAAGACTGATAATATAGTTAAATTTAGCAAATATGATGAGCATAATTCAACTGAGCAAATATGGCTAAGACGCGCTGGTACATCTGAGGCATTAAGGGGGCATTAATCACATATACGGTCAGAGCATATCGCATGGTATATGTAAGGCATGAATCACACATACGGCCTGGAAAAATACAGGGTATATGTAAGGCATTAATCACATATACCGCCTGGGCAAAGACAGGGTATATGTAAGGCATTAATCACATATACGCCCTGGGCAAAGACAGGGTATACGTAAGGCATTAATCACATATACGGCCTGGGCAAACACAGGTTATATGTAAGGCATAAATCACATATACGGCCTGGGGAAACACAGGGTATATGTAAGGCATTAATCACATATACGGCCTGGGCAAAGACAGGTTATATGTAAGGCATAAATCACATATACGGCCTGGGCAAAGACAGGGTATATGTAAGGCATAAATCACATATACGGCCTGGGAAAATACAGGGTATATGTAAGGCATTAATCACATATACGGCCTGGGCAAAGACAGGGTAAATGTAAGGCATTAATCACATATACGGCCTGGGAAAATACAGGGTATATGTAAGGCATGAATCACATATACGGCCTGGGGAAACACAGGGTATACGTAAGACATAAAACACATATACGGGCTGGGCAAATACGTGCACATATCAAATGAGCATTCACATTTACTACCGGGTAAATGTATGGATGATATGATATCTGCTATATATTTGCCGTTTGGGATTTTACTGGGCCATACGGACTTTGCCATCTGTGCCCATGGGATAAATGTGTAGGTACATATCATATACAGTCATTGGGCAAATATTGTTTACTATTAGTCAAATATGATATTTGCCCATATATTTGTCTATATGTTTGCCTACATGACAAATCCATTTTTTCGTCGAGTGAGAGTCCCGCATGACGACAAAGAAACCAACCAGAAAGAAGGTAAAATCAACTATGTGGCACATCACGGAGTGTATCATCCGAAGAAGAAGGACAAAATACGCGTCGTTTTTGACTGTAGCGCTAAGTTTCAGAACACATCCCTAAACCAAAACCTGATGCAGGGTCCTGACCTGACAAACAATCTTATCGGTGTGCTGTGTCGATTCCGTAAGGAACCGATTGCTTTAACCTGCGATGTGGAAGGGATGTTCCACCAGTTCTTTGTGGACGAAGAAGACAGGAATTTGTTGAGATTTCTCTGGTGGGAAGATGGTAACCTTGACAGTGATCCAGTGGAGTTTCGCATGAAAGTCCATCTGTTTGGAGCGGCATCCTCCCCGGCATGTGCGAATTTTGCATTCAAAAAGGCGGCCGACGATGGCGAAAGTGAATTTGGATCTGCAGCGGCGAATTTTATCAGGAACGATTTCTACGTCGATGATGGTCTGAAGTCTGTCGACAGTCCTGCTGAAGCAAACGAACTGATAAAGAACAGTCAAGCCTTATGTGCTAAGGCCGGACTCAGACTGCACAAGTTCACGAGCAACTCGAAAGACGTCATCCTTGGAATACCGGAAGAGGACAGAGCCAAAGGTCTGCAAGATCTTGACGTAAGATGCGAAACCCTACCAATTGAACGTACACTTGGTATAATGTGGTGCGTAGAGACAGATACCTTTCAGTTCAGAATCGTCATCCAAGACCGCCCGTTGACGAGAAGAGGAGTGTTATCAACAGTTAGCTCCGTATACGACCCTCTAGGGTTTGTCTCACCCTTAGTTTTAGTAGGAAAACAAATTCTGCAGACCCTATGTCAAGAAAATGCTGAATGGGATGACCCCCTACCAGAGTGGCTACGACCAAGGTGGGAACGCTGGAGAAAGGAGTTAAGTATTCTGGAACAGCTGCGAATCCAAAGATGTTTTAAACCCATAGACTTCGGCGAAGTGGTATCAACAGAGCTTCACCACTTCTCCGATGCAAGTCTTGAAGGATACGGGCAGTGTAGCTACTTGCGACTGAGAAATAATCAAGGCAGAACCCATTGCGCCATTGTCATGGGTAAGGCTCGTGTAACTCCCTTGAAGCCAGTGACAGTCCCAAGACTTGAGTTGACGGCAGCCCTCGTATCCACTAGAGTTGCAGATTCCATCAAGAAGGAGCTGAACTACAGGGACATCACTGAAGAATTCTGGACTGACAGCCAGGTAACGTTAGGTTACATTAACAACAAAACAAGGAGATTCCACATATTTGTTGCAAACCGCGTCCAAGAGATCCACGAACGCAGTAGACCAGAACAGTGGCACTACATCAGTACCGAGTCCAACCCAGCGGATGCAGCTTCGCGAGGACTTTCAGCCCACCAGATCGCCCACACCTCAAGTTGGTTGAGCGGACCCCAGTTCTTGTGGAATGATGATATCAACGATATGCTAGCACAACCAACCAACAACTGCCTTGACTCTAATGATCCCGAAGTTAAAAGAGTGCTGGCCACACAAGCCGCGGAAACCTTCCCAAACCAATTTGAGACTTGCCGGCTGGATCGTTTTTCAGACTGGTTCAAGGCTAAGAAGATAATTGCTCATTGTCTTCGCTTCAAAGAGAAACTAAGAAAGAGAATTCAACCTGCAAGAAATCAAACCCAGCACTCACCAAGGATCACTGTGGATGAACTCTCTTCTGTTGAGAAAGTCATTATTCGAGATCTCCAGTTGGAACACTTCAGGGAAGAGATCAAGACACCTCGGTCCCTCAAACCCGATGGTCAGTTCACGGAACAAGAGCTGACGAGGAAGCGTAATACCGGCATGAAGATCAACAGCAGCCTCTACCGCTTGGACCCATTTCTCGATGGATACGGGATTCTGCGTGTTGGTGGCCGACTTAGAAGAGCTAGTTGTCCAGAGATAGTTAAACATCCAGTTATTTTACCCAAACGAAGTCATGTCACTGAGCTGATAGTGCAAGATTGCCATCAAAAAACCTACCATCAAGGCAGCAGCATGACTCACAACGAGTTACGCCAACGTGGGTATTGGGTGATCGGCGGAACATCTACCGTCTCCAACTGCATCTTTCGATGTATCACTTGCCGCAGACTTCGTGGTCCAGCACTAGAACAAAAGATGGCAGACCTGCCGACAGATAGAATTGAGCCTTCAGCACCTTTCACCTACAGCGCAGTCGACTACTTGGGCCCCTTTGAGATCAAGGAGGGCAGAAAGACCATCAAGAGGTATGGAGTTTTGTTCACTTGCATGGCCTCGAGAGCTGTGCATATCGAAACGGCAAATACACTTGACACAGATTCATTCATTAACGCGCTTAGAAGGTTTCAAGCTGAACGGGGCCCTGTTCGTCAACTACGCTCCGATCAAGGAACAAACTTTGTTGGAGCCCGCAATGAGCTACAAGCCGCACTCAAGGAAATCGACCAAGAGAGAGTAAACAACGCGTTGCTAAAGCAAGGTTGTGAATGGATAGATTTCAAGATGAACGTCCCACACGCAAGCCACATGGGCGGCGTTTGGGAACGGCAAATCAGAAGCGTCAGAAGCGTCCTTGCAGCATTACTCAACGAGACAGGTACCCAACTGGATGATGAAGGGTTTCGCACTCTAATGAAAGAAGTGCAGTGCATCATCAATTCAAGACCACTGACAACATTAGAGACGTCTTCACCTGATGCTCCAGAACCCCTAACACCCAATCACTTACTCACAATGAAGACTAAGGTGCTCATGCCACCTCCAGGCTCATTTGCTGAGGAAGATCTTTACGCAAGAAGAAGATGGCGCAGAGTACAGCACCTAGCGAACCAATTTTGGTACAGATGGAGGAGAGAATTTCTTCAGACGCTACAAACGCGCAAGAAATGGATCAAGCCTCAAAGAAATCTAAAGTCAGGAGATGTTGTACTCGTTAGGGACGAGAACGTACCAAGGAACCAGTGGAGGTTAGGCAGAGTGCAAGAAACCTATCCAAGTGCAGATGGCCTTGTAAGAAAGGTCAAGCTAGCTATGGCTTCTCGCGAATTAGACAGCGCAGGAAGAAGAACGAAAGAAATACAGTACCTAGAGAGACCCATACAGAAGCTTGTACTTCTACTTGCTGAAGACCAGGGAGTCCCCACCGAAGAGCCATCGGAAAATAACAAGAAAGACAATTCAAGATAAGTCTATAACGAACAATTTAGTTAACTGCAAATGAACTGCGTAATGTTTCAGTTTTTATTGTACTTACAGTGAAGAATTCACTGTGGGGAGCCATTTGACCGAGGCTACACTCGCTCACTTTGATTAAACATTAATTATTTCCCTTACAATCAACAAATCAATCAAGCTTAGTAATTTAATACAGTTAGTCTACTCGTGTTTGAGCTTCGTGCTTGTTGAGCTTCGTTGCTGCTCTAAGCCCACTGGACAAGGTATGAACGCTAAATATTCATATTCATATAATCTACATATAGGCATTATATATTCAAATGTAATAGTATATTATCCGTGGTTTAACAAGTTGTTATTGTAATTGCACAAATCGTACAAATGATTCTTTATTACGTAACTAGCATATGGTATATGTTTGAACTCGATACGATTTTCAGGTAATTTAGCTCTTTCTTTCTTTACTAGTTTTACGGATACTTGTTAAGTAAATTCCTGTAAAACGTCCAGAGTCATGATTAAAGAACACAAAACCAGATTGCTTAGTTGAGCCACAGAGGTCGTTCACTAAAGCTCTTAGAATTGCTTTGAGCAAACTCTTGAAGGAATATTTCAATGGTACGTTATCGTATTTAAAACTACAAAAAGTTAACATGCAATATGTATTTTTTCAAGGTCCATATATTTTCAACGGTCAGAATCGAGAAGAGATAGATTCCCGGCCAATATAAGGCAGTTTCTTAAAAATAAATATCCTTATTTTATGTTTTCACTGCTTTTCTCCGTATTTTTGTTGACTTCTGGAGGCTTCATTGTCTCAGGTGATCATGAAGTAGAAGATATTAGTGTTGGCTAAAACACTAGTCGTCTTGGAATAAGAATAATTTTACATGTCATTCAAAACTTGAAATATAATTTTCCTTATCTTAATTTGCTTAACCCTCAGCACAAGGTTAGTTCCAGTGGGTAGCAACAGCTCTCTCTCTCTCTCTCGCCAGAACCACAACATCGTTTTGGGGAGAGGGGGTTCCTTTTCTTGTAAAAAGAATTAGATGTGTTTTGAAATGAATATATCCTTACAAAGAAATCCAAAATTCTCAACTATTTATTTTGTCCAAGATTGTCTGGGATCTGTCGATTCACGGTTTTACTTAATTCTACGTTTAATTCGTACGATTAATAGATTAAGAAGATCATGAATGCTGTAAGATGTAAATTGAAATTGAAAATTCGATTAAAAAGACTGTACTTTTTCTTTCAAAGACCAAAATAATTTCAATAATCCCGGACAAACTAAACTATATGTGACATAGGAAAATTCAATATATTGTACCCAATGACTGCAGCCTCCACTGCAAGAACTGAACAGAACGATATATTCATATTCAGTGAGAGGCTCTCACCCTCCAAACTATAAATGTTTAATGCCTCTTCAGTATTTCAAAGGATGCTATTTCTTCTATTTTTTAATTTCGTTTAAAATGAAAATCTTCAAAACTAAGATTAGGAACTTTGATTTTGAAGGAACTCTGAAAGAACAACAATACAAATTAATTCAGAATTCAAGAAAACACAGAGAACGCGTAGTCAAAACCGGCTAAATCCTTAACTATAAGTGCCAATATGGCGTTCTGCATTCTTAATCTATTCATTGTAAGAATTAAATGCAAAATTAAAACCGTGGCGACAGTAGTTAACTGACAATTGGTCAAAAAATAGTAGTTAATTGACAAATAACCTAAAATTAGTAGTTAACAGTTAATTGATCTTTCATTATTTTGGTTAATATTATGACCCGGCCTCGTAAAATTATGACAACTGACATTCGACAGAAAACTCAAGAGTTAACAGACAATATGGGTACTCATTGGCACCCTCTTAACTAATTTACAAGCCTTTCTTGAATTCTAAATTAGTAAAGCTATTTACAATAGCCTCTATGTGGGTTGTGTATAACTAGCTAAAATGAGGGGGGAAAACAGGGTAAAAATGGAATTAATATTCCTATATGAACGACTTAAAACATCTCTTTGCACCTTAACTAGAAAACCCTAATATATATATATATACCCTTAATAATCATATCATGATCTTGAAAAGTCTATCAAAATCATATCTATATACCACTTGAATAGAAAGACGCCAATATATACCTACAACCTTAATAATCATAGTAAAATTCTTGACCATTCTAGCAATGAAATGACCCAAAAAAATTAAAGTTCTGTCAATGTACTTGAAATAACAGTCTTTTGCATGTTTCGTAATACAGCCTTTGTCTTCACACCCAAGAACTTTCGTGAATATTCCTCCATATCTTTTGAACATCCGCCCAACGTCCATTATGATATTCTACTAATGGACGTCATAACCTTGATAATATCTCTCCTTCATTTCCCAAATACATCACCCTGAAAGCGTTTTAATGTCTAAATTGGTACTTTTCTGTGCCGAAGCAGAGCAACCCGCAAGGACTGTCCGTGTCATCTGCACATGATACAGTCTTAGTGTTGCAATAGATGTTTATCGTTCTAGCATTCTAGCTACCACGCAAGTTCGTAGGACACGATCATCATCATTAAATTTCATCATTATTAATTTTATTTTTATTTTTATTTTTATCTTTATTTATATTGTTGTTATTTATTATTATTATTATTATGGTGAACTTTATTGATGAAATCTCAATAAATGTATGAACATCATTGCGGGTTTAGCCTAGGCAATGTGGACTAAGTATACTATATTGTATTTACATTATTATAAAAGTAATATATATATTTAGGCACTGCCTAAAAGCGGAGCTCCCGTTACGAAAATAGGGGGGGAAAAGATCGGGAAACTGAAATCTTCAATTATTTTCATTCGAGACGAAGGTAACGTATCCCATAATAAAAACCATGCAGTGAAATCGAATCGAAATGCACTACATAGTTTTCTTTGCGCGAGTATACTCTCCCACTTAGGAATTTTGTATACAACGCACCCCCACTCCCAGGGGCTTGTTTTGTTCTTTGAAGATTATTCGACAAAGTTTGGCATGGCCGACATTTTTAGGCTTTGGATCTCTTTTGCTTAAAAAAAAAAAAACGAGAGATAACTACAGATAATCCAACACAACATCAGGTTTAGTGAAATTTACTTTGGATGTCTTTCATTGAAATCGAAATTTTGTAGATTTAGGACAAATCAAGACTAAAAAACAGACTTCAAAACTGGTTCAGGAGGTGAGCAAAAAAATAAGCTTACTTAATTACAGAACGATGTTTGGTTTTCCATAGCTTTCTTATCCTAATTCTTCATTAATATGTTTTTATTTCTTTCATATAAGCCTCAACTACTTTTCAAGAAGCTTGAAAACTTAAGCTTACTAGATTTTGAGATTCGATTTTACCAGTTTTTATCTGTTTTCATGTTTGAGAAAGATACGGAAATCACGAACGACAAATGTTTTCCGAAAACAAAGTTTACATTCAGTTAAACTTGACAAGAACCAACTGAGACAAAATAGAAAATAAAGCAAAATGCATGCAAAATACAAAATGACGAATTTCTTTTTCAGGAAATTAGCATTTGTAAATGTTCTTGAATATTTTTTAGCTTTTTAAGTCTAGGTCTTTATACAATAACATCTCTCAACAACACAAATTTAAGCTCATTTGTATAATTATTGCTCGAACAGCTTTAATAAACAGTTGAATATTTGGTGTAAATTTATATTTCATTCAAGAATTTAATAAATCATCTGTAGAAAGATATAAAATTATTGAATGAAACTCTTCTTTGCTTTGCCGATGGGACCCCGCGATAGGAGTAAAGCAAAACAAAAATGCATTTTTCTTGAACGAAAAAAAGCATACGATAGCTGGTTAAAAACAACCGAATTGTTAAAGATTTATAAAGCTAAATAAAGGACGAATATTTTTGGTCGTAATATGCTCTCCGTGTTATATTTCCTCCAGCATTAAAATAAATTAAGGATATCTATAGAAATATTAAACCATTTTTTTCTTAAGTATGGTGCTCCGCTCGCGCGGGCCTTCCGTCTCAGTCATCTTGAAATCACACCACAGTCAGCCCAAACAAGGTTCCTGTGTATGGCTTATAAGGGAATGTATGGGAGTTATGGTAAAGTTATGACAATAAAATGTTTCACTCAACATTTTGCCTCAAAACTTGCTGCAGTTGTTGCTTTTACTTTGCTCAGTCTTCTGGCGAAGTTTTAGCGCGATTTGAGGCCGTTTAGTGTGTTTTTCAAAATCCGCTCTTCTCTACCTAAATAATGGGAAGGCTGGAGACTTAGCACCCGATATCGACTACATCACGCTAAAAAATCCAAAAAATCTCTCTCTCTCCCCATGAACCGCAATAAAAATGCAACATATCAAAGGAACTCTCGGGAAAGGGGAATTTGACTCGAGTTTTTTCACGTTAGGCCAATGAGAATGCAGTAACATGACCCGCTCACGCTTTACAACGGCCGTTTGAGCACCATCGATCACACGCTGTAGAAGAAATCAAATATTCAACTTCAAGCCAGGATTTTTCTGGAAATATTAGGCGTGGTGGCATTCTGAATGCATGTCATAATAGAGAAATTACCGTTCCTTTGATATGTTTCATTTTTTGGTAATGGATTGATAATTCCATATACGACAAAAAATATTTCTGGTAACCTGGTAATGAATGAGTTAGACGATGATAGTGCATCATTATGTGCTCGAGGCAAAAAAGGTTAAACATCATGAGCATAATGGTTTAGGATTCTTTTATTTTTTTCAAAACTTACATCAAAAATGTGAAAGGTTGTATACGCATTATCTTCATTTTCTTCCTCTTCTTCTTCCTCTATCCTTCTCATTCTTTTTAACCAAAAACCTATCAATCTATAGATCACACATGTTCACATGAATCTCGAGCAACACATTTAGGTATGTTTTTTTTTTTTTTGGTTGAGAATTGAAGGATTCGATTGCTCAACTTAAAGACTCACCACCACTATTAATGGAAGTTTGAAAGAAAGAATGAATAACTTTATTTAAACACGGTAGACTCATCAGGATTTTACAATAAACATAATCTATAATGTTGATTTATAAAAAAAAATGATATTTTTATAAACATGAAATAAAAACTATCTAAACTATCGTAAACTATTCTTTCAAACACTTTCGACACAACCGGGATAATTGAGATTGTCCTCGAGTTCGTTGTGTGCGCTCAGTTTTCTCTTTTCAATTGTTACACGTAGTTGGATGTTTTACTGATAAAATTTGATTGATTAATCTTCACATAACTGGTTAAGAAATATATATTCAAGCCATTTGAGTAAGTTATAGCTTGTACCTAAGAAAAAGTGATATATGCTATTGAATCGTAAAATGCTTGACAATTTTTTGCTAGCGCAATCTTTTATCGCTAACTTTTGCTTTTTCTCTAATTAAACAACTTCATCCAAAGCGCGCGCAAGTTAATTGACTGATTATGTGATTGATGACGTAATGCGCGTTCTCTTAACTGGTATCTATCGTGTATTATATTTCTTATTTAATTTAAATAACTAGTAAAATGCTGCGAGTAGTTACAAGACAACGTTGATCTATTACTGAGATGGAAATACAATATTAAAACATTTTTTATTGAAGTCTATTTATCAACGTTGGAAGGAGACACGGAAATATGTGTAAAAGCATAAGCAAGAGGACAACAAAAGCGTCATGTAAATTGACTAGCTTAAAACAATAATAATAACAACTACGAACAATAACTATAAGTATAAGTACAATCAATTATGGGCGATTGGTTTGATATAGTAGCTGCCTAAACGTCAAGATTAGTGTCGCTGCTCGCCTGCTGGCTCGCAGCATGTAAACTGTATACATAGAATATCGTTTAACTTTTTAGACTATTTTGTATTCTATTTAGATTTTATTATGTTTACCATGTACAATAATTTATCTATTATAATTTAGATATTTTATGCATTGTATCCTGACGTCCTGATGTTTGATGAAATTGTTTTTGTTTTTTCTTTCTTGATTGAGTAGGACCATACCTCCGAAAATCGAGTGACAAAAACAATGAGTTGAAAGCCTAATGACTAGGGATAATGATGTATCATTAAATTTTTTTGTTGTTTGTTTGTTGGATCCTTCGTTTGTTTATTTGTTTTTGTTTCGTCTTTTTATTTTTTTTATTTTTTTTTTGTTTTTTTGTTTTTTTTTTTTGTACATTTTTTACTTGGTCTTATTTATATATTGAGTAGGACCATACCTCCGAAACATCTAGTGCTGAAGCGCAGTATGGCAGCGCGAAGCATTTACGGCTACGCCGGAGATTTCGACCCCGACACCGCTATCCAGTGACTAATCAGGAAGCTCGGCCGAAGCCTAAGGGAGAGGTTAGTCGGCCCCTAGACCGTAAATGATTAACCCCTTTTTGTTTTAGCTTCGCACCAGTGTCCCAAGATGTGCAAAAGGGACAGCATGGTGGTCTTTAGCAAGGGGGGGGGGGGGGGGTCCTACATGGACGCCAGAGACACGCCGGGGTAATGAGCCCCGCCCCCCATGTAGACCTACACACTACAGATTACTACAATAAACACTAATACAAAAAGATAATCAAAACATCATTTACATATAGAGTATCATCCTGGTCTACCTAGGATTATACTCATCAAAACACTTCATAGGTATATTCAAGCGAACACAACGTTTTCCCTTGCATAAACGTTACACAAGTACAAGTGAAAAGAAGACAAAGAAAACTACTTTTAGGCTGACCAGGTTATAACAGTAATATCCGGAGAAAACTTTTCCAAAACATTCCAGGATCTGTTGAAAAAACGCCTTGATTTTCGACTAACCGAACGTTTAGAGTAACAGAGCAGATGGATATTAAGTCGTTTCACAACCTTTGCTTTAACCACAGAGGCAACAGGGAGAGTACCTTCAAAGCAATACTCATTCCTAGCCAACCACACAAAGTACTTCAACAGATTAAGAAAATAGGAAAAAACAGGTGGAATAATCTGCCGTTCATGATTGTCATATCCAAATAGCATATGACGAGATTGAAGGGATGGCGACAAGGGAGTAACACGCAGAAATAAGGTCTGAGCCCATAGTAACAGTTCTTGCATGAGGTTACATTCAAAGAATAAATGAACTGGAGTTTCCAAAGGATGTCCACAAAAGCATGAAGGATCAGCAATGTTCATACCAAACTTGACAAGTCGATCACAGGTATAGAGCACTCCATGGCAAATCTTCCACGATAGATCACGAACTTGACGATCCAAAGGCATAATGTTCACTTGTGACCATGTGTCTGTCCAATAGAGCTCGCCAAAGATTGGGCGAAATTTCAGAACGCAATTAGGAAGCATAACATTCCTTTCAATGATATTTGAATAAACAGATTTTGTAGTAAGAGATGAGATAGACAATGCACTACCATCAGAGGACCGCAGAATAGCAAAAGTTTTCAATTGAACTGAGAAATGGCCACCGACGTATGCCCAAGCATCTAAAAGTGAGGCATAAAAATCCGGTAGTAAATGAGAAGGATAATATGCAGGATATGAAAGAACAGAACGTAAATCATCACCAAATACTTTCTCCACAAAAAAGGAGAAGAAAGCACACCATTTCGATGGGGACAGGGCCCACCGCTTTATCCACTGACAATGAAGTGCGCGCACCTTTGATTGTATATCAATTAAACCAAACCCACCTTGAGTGGTGGATTGGAAAAGAACGTTTTGTGACACCAAATGCTTTTTCCCCGACCAAAAAAAATCCAAAGTACACTTGGAAGCTTGCGCCAAGACCCAGTTTGGCATGGCTAGTACTGAGGCACAAAACAATAGACCTGCCATGCCAAGTGCATTCAGGACAAGAGCCTTACCAGAATAGGAAAGATTACGATGTTTCCAAGAATCTAGTACACTAGAAAGTTTGTTTAAGCGACCATCCCAATTTGGATGAGAGACATCATCATTTCCTAAACATGTGCCAAGACAAGGAATACTGTCTGAAGACCACTGCAAGTCAATGGGAGGATCACTACGACCTCTCCAAGAGCCTGCCCAGAGCCCTTTAGATTTCTCTTTATTAATCTTAGCCCCAGATGCCTTTTCCTATTCCTCATAGATGGAGAAGACAGTGGATATTTCATCGTCATCTGTACATAACAGGGTCGTGTCATCAGCGTATTGGGAAATAAGTGCTGGTTCATAATCAGGGTGCGGAAGAACCAAACCTCGTAAATAGATTGACGCACGGATACGACACGCTAAAGATTCGGCAATCAGTACGTAAAGGGGCGCTGACAGTGGACAGCCTTGTCTTACACCCCTCGATAAATTTATAAAAGGCGTAAAGAAGCCATTTACCAATACCGAAGACTGAGGTCCAGTATAGAACAAGCGTACCCACGAGCAAAAGGAAGGTCCAAACCCCATGCCTTCAAGGACTCTGAGCATGTAGGACCATTCCACCCTGTCAAAAGCTTTTTCCTGATCCAAAGACAATAAGGCCAGAGGTGAATTAGTTATTTTGCCATATGTAACAGCATCTTGAAGAAGCCTGATGTTTTCACCAATAAATCTGCCAGGTACCGAACAGGTCTGGTCAGGAGATACAACATAAGCAATCACTTTTCGTAGACGGCCCGCGATTGATCTTGAAGCTATCTTGTAGTCTGTACATAATAGGGAGATGGGACGCCAGTTTTTCATCAAAAATCTATTTCCCTTTTTATATGAGAGCGTTATAATCCCTCTCCTCTGAGAAACTGATAGTACACCACACCTAAAGGCATAATTAAGTACAGCTACCAGGTCCTTTCCAATGAGATCCCAAAACTTGAGATAAAATTCTTTGGGAAGACCATCAAAACCAGGCGTTTTACCTGACGGCATCCCCTCAAGAGCCTCAAGACATTCCTCCATGGTCAAAGGACCCTCACACACATCTTTCACTTCTAAAGGAATTCTACGTTCCAAGTTAGAAATAAAATCATCTGCAATGGTTTCATCAGTTTCTTGTGAAGTAAATAAACCCTTGTAAAAAGAGAACCAAGCCTGCCTCAAATTCTCAGGATCAGAAACGTATTGATCATTGCTATCTAGAATAAGATCAATCATTTTGTTGGCCCTATTCTTCTTTCCCATACGGAAGAAAAAGGAAGTGGATCTCTCACCCTCTTCAGTCCATTTGGTACGAGCTCTTATTTCTGCCGCCTTGGCTGCCTCTCGATCAAACAATTCTAATTCATTGAGTACACTATGGTATTGATTTAGAACAGAGAGATCTCCCACATCTACCAGAACTTTTAATGATCTTGCTTGAGCTTCCAAGGAATGCCTGGATGCCCGTCGTTTGAAAGATAACTTGGAACAAAACCTAGTGGTGGCTTGTTGGATCTTTCTTTTACCTATATCCCACCAAACAAGCAATGACGTACATGACTCTTTCTGAGGTTGCCAGGACTTCCATAAGTCCCTTACGAGCTCCACGTATGCATCGTTATCCAAAATACTAACATTGAGTTTCCAAAAATAAGGGCCTCTGGGTGGAACTTCAGGCAATATGAAATCAAGGAAAACAGCAGAGTGATCAGAATGCGGACAAGGTAAAATACTGCACTCAGAAACATGAGGAACAAAACGCAATGGAAGTCCGATCATATCAATGCGGGACGCAGCCATGCCATTAGTACTGATATAAGTAAGTTCTTGGGTTCTAGGATGACAGTGCCTCCAAATGTCAATCAAGCGATTTTCATGGAATAAGATGGGAAGGACAGTAACACTGTCATAACTAGCAGGTAGTACAGAATTAAAGGATCGACGATCCAGAATAGGTGTAAAAACCGTATTGAAATCCCCTAAGAGGAGAATGTCAGACGTAGGATCAAGCCTATCATTTACTTGTGTCAAAAAACCATCTCTTTCAGGATTGTGATTGGGAGCATACAGGGAGACGATAGAAACTTTGCAAGAGTCATATTGGACATCTAAATAAGTGAAGCGGCCATTGATACCCGAGTACTGTTTAAGTACAGAAAAGGGAGAGGCACGCTTTAACAAAATTGCAGTACCACCAGAATGCTTTGTGTTGAAATCTCCAAAAGCTAGATAAGGAGAATTATCAAACCAATTATTGAGTTCTTGTTGTGAAATACAGTGAGTTTCTTGGATGCTCACAATATCAGGCGGACGAGATAAGGAAGACAGCCAAAAAATAAATGTTGTTCTTTTCACATACTCTCGCAGACCATTTATGTTTATAGTGAGAGCCCTCATTTTAAACAAAAATCAACAAGTATTTATGATAGTTTCAATATTCTGAATAACTGCTTATTAATAAACCATCAATTTCAACATTTTCAATAATCATAACATTATTTGTAACATTATTCATATAACACATGACATTACGTAAACAATTCATACTTCAATACAAATCCTTCAATATATGATTAGGAATATAGATCACTATATAAATACGCAAGAAAAATTAGGGTTTCTTTTTAGGACGTTGAGTAATAACCTCCTTTGGATCCACAGATCTTTTGAGGTTACGTAAATTAGTAAAGCAAATGTCCATCCCTTCAGCAGGTTTTTCCTTCGTCGTGTTTTGTTTGACCATATGACTAAATGAAGGAGAGGACAAAGATGTTCCCAAGGAAATTGAAGAGTTAGAATCACACGACAGAGATAGTACTTCAACATTTTGAAGAGAATCCTGAGAAGAAGGATTAGGAAAAAGCGGTTGCGAAGAAATAACTTCTGAGGAGGAATCCTTTTGCAAAGAAGAACGCAAATCTGTAGGTTCCTGTACAACTTCAGTGATCACACCTGACTGAGATATATTTTCTGTCAACTCTTGAGACTCCTCTGGGAGAGAAAGAGCAGGATGTTGCGGAAAGTCCTGTCCTTCAGGACGATCTATAGCGTAACGAGGGGGTTCAATAAGATCCTTCGAGCAAGCGTAAGAATGGTGACCTTGCGCACCACAGCGGTTGCAGACACCTTTTAGGGGACATTTTGTATTTGAATGTCCCCACCAGTTGCATGAGAAACAACATAATGGCTGACTACGGTATCTAATATGAGCAATAAACGGGTCCAAAAGAACACTCGTAGGAATATGCTCATTTAATGTCACAAAAAGCCGTCTATCTCCAGTTTCAAAGCCAAATTTGTCTAAATTTCTCACCACTTGATTTACGCTCCCATATTTTTCAAAGTATTCCTTGATGTCGTCATCCTCCACCTCACAAGGGAGGTTTGAAACCGTCACAACTTGTTGAGGTGATTCAACCCCATTGAAAAAGCAAAAACAGCCCCTAATATAGATTCCTTTCGTAAATAACTGTTCCCTTTGTTTATGAGATTCCTCCTTAAACGTTACTCTACAAGAATAACCTGTATTAGACACCTGAACACATTTTATGGCAGTACGCAATTCGTTTCCAAGAACTTTTCCAATGGCCGCAATAATTTCATCCCTAGTGACCGGCTGTCTAAGCTTTTGTAATTGACGTGGAAGCCCTAATTCTAACGTATTTGGCCTATGTACAGAGAACATATTTGACCAAAAAATAATATACCAAAAATATTAATAATCAGTGCCCTTGAAGGAAATATTCCTAGGTTGTCGAAGTAGGACAAACCTAGGGAATAATCCAACAGGGGGAGGAGGATACAACTCCAGCTCTTGACTTCAGAAATCTTGATTCTTGAGTCTTGAGAATCTTGAGCCTTGAATCTTGAACTGTGAATCTCAGATCTTGGACTTGAATTTCTACACCGACTTGTAAAGAAAAACTTCACCAACTATCGGCAATCGTGAGCTTACTTGCAAAAGATGATGAACCCCTTGCTATGATTAGCACTGTGTGCTGAGTCTGTCTGATGGCTACTTTTTCAATGCTTCCTTAGTCCGTGTGGGAGGTGTTTTGAAACCTTTGTTGAAAAAATAGACATGCGCAAAAGCTCAGCATCCAACTTAGAAATGTTATCATTAATACTCATTATATAAATCTGTCTTTACTATTCCTGACAATCTCCCGCTTTCTGAGGCTGAAATCTCTGTTTTGAGCAAAGGTCTCAACTTTATTCCTATTTCTAGAAAAACTGATGTTTTTCAAATCAACAAAGATTCTGAATCTTTCTTTCGTCGTACTCGACTCAAAGCTTATTTTCATGCTGATAATTCTTCGACAAATACTTCTGATCGTGATATTTTTCAACTCCTCAACCCGCGTAAATCTAATTGGATCCCCCCTGAGGGCCAATTTGATTCTTTAGATTTATTCATTAACAAATGTCGTCACGATCTTTCTACTCTCAACTTTAAACGTAAACTTAATTTTTCCAACCTTTCCACTGATGAATGGACGGCACTTCGTAATCTTCGCTCTCGTACTGATATCACCATCAAGCCCGCTGATAAAGGTGGTGCTGTTGTCGTTTGGCGCACCAATGTGTACAAAGAGGAAGCTTTACGCCAACTCTCGGATAATCCTGGCCGTCCTATTGTATCAGCTTGTAGTTGTCCCACCGAACTTATTTCTAGCTTTCTTGACTCTCTTATGTCACCATCGTTCAGACTCTACCCACCTACATTAAAGACACTAATCACGCCCTCAGGATTTTTAATGACTTTCATTTTCAAAATTCTCAATCCAAGTTTTTATTTACCATGGATGTTAAATCTTTATATACCGTCATTCCTAATGATGAAGGTCTCAATGCTCTCAAACATTTTTTTGATCTTCGCACCGTTTTAGAACCTAGCACTCCTACTTTATTGCGTTTAGCTGAACTTGTTCTCACCCTTAATTGTTTTTCCTTTGGCGACCGCTTTTTTCGACAGATTAACGGTGTAGCTATGGGCACCAAAATGGGACCTAGCTATGCTAATTTATTTGTTGACTACATCGAGCAACAGATTTTTGATCTCTATCCAGGCATTAAACCTGAGCTTTTTGGTCGCTACATTGACGATTGTATTGGTGCTACTTCTTGTTCAAAACAAGACCTAGATTCTTTTATTCTCTATGTCAATTCTTTTCACCCAGCTCTTGAATTCACTTGGGACATTAGTGAAACTTCTGTCACATTTCTTGACATTTCTGTGAGTATTTCTGCTAATCATCTCAATACCACTATTCATTATAAGCCCACAGACTCTCATTCATATTTACTTTATTCCTCCTCACACCCTAAACACACTCTCAATTCTATTCCTTTTTCGCAATTCTTACGTTTGCGCCATCTTTGCAGTGACGACACTGATTTTTCTCACAAATGTCAAGAAATGCGTTCCTTTTTTCTTA
Organism: Actinia tenebrosa; assembly: GCF_029948245.1. NCBI lineage: Eukaryota > Metazoa > Cnidaria > Anthozoa > Actiniaria > Actiniidae > Actinia > Actinia tenebrosa. The sequence goes on along the minus strand of NW_028292569.1, from coordinate 19,811,772 downwards.
ATCGTGGTTACCCTATTACCATCATCGACCGTGCTATGCTTAAAGCTTCTTCCATAGATCGTAACACTGCTCTCACCCCCAAATCACGCAATTCTAACCTTAACCGCATTCCATTCACTATCACTTACCATCCTATTAGCAACTCTATCAAACCTGTCATTAATCGTAACTTCAATTTACTCAACTCTGATCCCACCACGTCCGACATTTTCAAAGAACGCCCTCTTTTTTCGTTCAAAAGAGACCGTAATTTACGCTCTTTCTTAGTTAAAGGTGTACTTCCTTCTAATAAAGAACCCGGTACTTTTCGCTGTTCTCGCAAACGTTGCTACACTTGTCCCTTTGTTGCTTCACATACTTCTATTAAAGGTCCCAAATCCACCTTTAATATTACAAAGTAGAGAGAATAAGAAAAAAATATCAAATGCCCTTGGCAGGATTCGAACCCACGTCTTCGGTATTCTAGTCCGATGTGTTAACCACTACACTACAAGGACCAACCACGCTGGTAACGCAGCCAGAATATGAAATGTAGGGTATTCGTGAGGATCCCAGAGCGATATTTTTTCTCTATAGATAAGTTGAACAACGTAAATATGTACGCAAAGAATAGACATAGTATAGTAGTAATAAATTATGCGTTCGATGTGTATATAATGAAGTAGAGAGAATAAGAGAAAAATATCAAATGTCCTTGGCAGGATTCGAACCCACGTCTTCGGTATTCTAGTCCGATGTGTTAACCACTACACTACAAGGACCAACCATACGCTGGTAACGCAGCCAGAATATGAAATGTAGGGTATTCGTGAGGATCCCAGAGCGATATTTTTTCTCTATAGATAAGTTGAACACCGTAAATATGTACGCAAAAATATTTTTCTCTTATTCTCTCTACTTCATTATATACACACCGAACGCATAATTTATTACTACTATACTATGTCTATTCTTTGCGTACATATTTACGGTGTTCAACTTATCTATAGAGAAAAAATATCGCTCTGGGATCCTCACGAATACCCTACATTTCATATTCTGGCTGCGTTACCAGCGTATGGTTGGTCCTTGTAGTGTAGTGGTTAACACATCGGACTAGAATACCGAAGACGTGGGTTCGAATCCTGCCAAGGGCATTTGATATTTTTCTCTTATTCTCTCTACTTCATTATATACACACCGAACGCATAATTTATTACTACTATACTTTAATATTACAGATCATTTTGATTGTACTTCTTCTAACGTCATCTACTGCATTCAATGTTCACGCTGTAACATGCTCTATGTTGGAGAAACTGGCCGCCGATTAGGTGATCGTTTTAGAGACCACCTTTACGACATTCGCAAGAAAGATTTATCTAAACCAGTTGCTCGGCACTTTAACTCTGCTAATCACTCTGAGCTTAATGCTATTGTTTTTGGTCTGTGTTTAACCCACTGCAGCAACAATCATCGTAAAACAAAAGAAATGCGCTTAATAGCGCAGCGCGGTTATTACGTCACGAAATATGATACCTTTCGCGTGACTCAGACAAACAAACCATCTCAGTAGAAGAGGAATGACTGCAAATATAAATACTTCGTATCTAAATCCACTTAAAACAGCTACAAACTTGACTGAAAATGATGGAGTTCCTGGATCCAGGTTTGATGCTGACCCGGGAAACTATACTGTCTACCAGTTAAAGCGTTGGCTTAAATGCAGAGGCCTAAAAGTCACTGGAAAGCGTAGCGAACTGCTCGCACGTGTTCAGGATTGTATAAACGCTGGAAATTACCGCATTCTTGATCCGAGTATAGATGGAGGTAGGTGGCTCGATATTAAGGTATCCAAGGAATACAGCAAGGACGGAAAAATAATCAAAGAGCCAAAGAATAAAGTCCCTGAAATACCTACATCGGGCTGGAAAAACTTTCCATCCAATGACATACCGGCGCAGTTCAACTATGGACACGTTTATTTCTATGCTTTAGAATCACTTCCATCACGATCAGAAAGTGAAGTCGTAGATCAAACGTCTGATGATAGTGATGATGAAGCAAAGGGACACGGACTCGGACATATGACTGACAAGCCTTTCAAGAACGGACGTAAATATGTTGACTCTGGCTTCGTACACGACGTTACTGACAACAAGAACAGTGGTTATTATTTCCTTCGCGCGCACGTTTGGCCCTCAATGAAAACAGATCTTCCTCACAACGTATTGATAATTTTATCGATTCAAAGTGGCGCAGTTATACATGCATCGTGTGAGCCATGCAAAGCGTCAGAACTTGGCCGATGCAGCCACGTAGTTGCGGTTTTGCTGTTGTTATTAGACCACGTCAAAGAACACGGACATATCGTAACTACACCATGTACTAGCCAGGAGTGTTCATGGAACAAAGGAAAAAAGAGAAAGAAAAATCCCAAAAGACTCTCAGATGCCAAATATCCCTCCAAAAAAAAGAAAACACAAGTTCAAGTTATAGATTTCGATCCACGACCGCCTCAATACAGACAGGTAACATCGTCAATGACCAATAACTTTGTCTCTCGGCTACAATATGAAAATGCTAAGACCGGGAAAATTTCTATGTGGACGACACAACTGAAGGTTTCATATAATGATTACTCAGTAGACGATATTTGCTTGCCTTTGTTAAGAGAGAAGGTAGAAATCCTTGTTAAGAACTTAACTCCCTCATCACTCACCCAACTTTCTGACACAGAGCAACAGAGCCAAAGTGAAAAATGGCACTCTGAGAGATGGCTTCGACTAACCGCCTCCAAATGCCTTGAAGCTGTTAAGATTGGAAAACTTGTACTTGATGGATCCAAAAGTGCAGCCAGTAGAAGTGCGAAGTTTATATCATCTTACAAATGGAATATGGAGAGTGAAAACTACCAGTCTGTTTGGATGGCAAGAGGCTTAGAAAATGAAGCCGATGCTATATTGAAATACCAAGCTCAAACAAAGCATCAAGTTGTGGCATCTGGATTGTGGGTTAATCCCAAATACCCCTGGCTAGCATGTTCTCCTGATGGTCTTGTGGAAGAAGATGGTTTGCTAGAGATTAAGAGTCTAAAGGTTTTTCATGATCACACTATTCAAAGTGTGATCCAAGAGTCTGTTCTATCACAGGAAGTCATGAAAAGGCAGTGCTTTTACATAAAAGACAACGAATGTCTTTTAAAGCACAGTCATTCATATTACTATCAAACACAAATGCAACTCCTTGTAACAGAAGTGGAAGTCTATCGGGGTATCTTGAATCACTATTACATCTTCCCCAGCAGCAATGTTTCGTACTGACCATTTTGTCAAAAAAAACGACGAGAAAATATAAAGAAACTAGCGAGCGTAATGAAAACCGCTTTACATTTACTATGACCTTTGTGTTCTGTTTGTCTGAGTCATGCGGGGGGTCCGATCTCGTGACATCTATTTTTAGTATAACCGCGCTGCGCTATTCATTCACTTGGCACCGTTAATCCCCACGGGATGAACGAACGCTTCGCTTATTAAGTTATTTCCCACCTATTGTTGTTTTCGATCCTTTTGTTTTCCTTTGTTAAATGGTTTGCTTTTTTCTTATTGGTTTGTTTTCTCTCTCCTCTACTATATAAACATCTCTCTTACTCTTACTTTCTATTTACTCCGACGAAGGACTAACGTCCGAAACGTCAGTTACTATTTTCACTACGGTGTATAACTTATCATTCTACGATAACTGTTTCATTAGAAACACCGACGCAGTCCACGCTAATGTTTACTAGCCATCATCTACTCATTATAGAATAACTGTTATAAATCTGGCATTGTAAATGGTTGGGAGCGCGTGCTTTGTGAGAGCACACAGCATTCACGCACCCTTTACATACTATAAGAGAAATAAAAAAATTTCTTGCTGTGCTATGTGGAGTTATAAAGCACTTGGGGATTGGCAGAACACTCGAGAAGTTTTCTCTTCTCGTGTTCTAACTATCCGTGCGTTCTTTATAACTACACACAGCACAGCAAGAAAGTTTTTTATGTCATCAGACCACAATGCAAATATCTAATTAAAGATATTGACATTGAGTCATACAAGTACCTTTGCTTCTGACAAAGAATGGTAAAAGCAGGTCAACCATCATAGAATGTGACAACATTCACTGGAAGACATATCTGACCGTCGTTGTAATGGGTGGTTTTCTGTTAATGGATTGGTGATTGTATGACACACAAACCTTCCAGGTAAACTGGTAATGAATGAATGAATCGATTATATATGGTGAGTCATTCTTTGAGATAAAAGGCTGGAACATCCAATGGACAGTTTGTCTTAAACACCCAGTGAAATCTAAAACATAACAATTATCATTTCTTAATCATATTATAACTAAAATGATTGTATGCGCATTACCTTCTCTTTCTTTCTCTCCATCTTTCTCTCTCTTTTTCAAACCCTATGATCAAAAACCTTTCAATTAGCATGTTTAAATTATCTAAATTAAATTATCTATATTATAATAAATAATACTGTCCATGCCAAATTCTAAGTAAAATAATTAATTAAAAGTTGAAGGAAGGAAGGAAGGAAGGAAGCTTCTTTATTTTGCCACGGTAAAAACATCAGTCGATTGCCTAAAAATATTTAAAAGTAAAGATTTACGATTAAAAAGCTAGTTACTGTTTTACATGTTTGCCGTGGAGCCCTTAGTTACAACTTTTCTTACTGTACAAACTATCAATTTCCGTTTTAAATTTTCGTACTGACTTGACCTCTTTTATATTTAACGGTAGGTCATTCCACAATTTTGCCCCACTATAGCTGAATGATCGTTTTAGATATTCAGTGTGTGGCTTAGGTATTGACAGTTTATGATCATGATTTCGAAGGTTGTATTTAGTATGGTAGTCGGTAGTATGGTAGTATGGTAGTATGGTAGTATGGTAGTTGAACGATATTCTATGTTTAAAACATAAAATTTATACAGGTAATCATATAAATGAAAGAAAAATTATAATACACGAAGATACTGGATACGAGAGTGTGCAATACGTCATCAATCAGTCAATTATTTTACGCGCGTTTTGAATGAAGTTGTTCAGTAAGAGAACAAGCAAAAGTAAGCGATCAAAATATTTCGCACGCACAAATTTTTAAAGCAGATTATTTTAAGATTCGATTGCACATACCACTTTTTTAGGTAAAAACTTTAACTTACCATAATGGATTTATTGTAATTTTTTTGATTCTGTAACGTGAAAATTAATCAATCAAACTTTAGCAGTAAAACATTCAACTACGTGTAAAACTTAAAAAGGAAAAACTGTGCGCACACAACGAATTCAAGGCCGAGAAGATAATCATCTCTGTTAAAAGTGGTTATGGGACTTAAGCAAAATAAGTAAAAAGTCAATTAATTACCAAATGATTGGGAAAATTTCAGTCAGGGTCAAAAGTCAGAGGGAAAAACATTTCAAGTATTAACGCTAAAACTACTTGAAGAGAAACAAAGAAAAACAACTTAAGCTGATAACAAAATAAACTACAGAATAAAAGATATGTTCCCGAAAATTATATTAATATTGAGAAGCCCGTGCGCTGTTTATTTATTTATTTATTTGTTTTTTGTTCTGTAAATGATAAAACTTTAAAGATGTTTATTGTACAAACATCGGTTATTACTTCATGTAAGACATCATGAAGTGGCACTATTCGATTATTAATCATTGATTATTGATTATAATGTAATAATAATAATAATAATAATAATAATAATGATAATAATAATAATGATAATGATAATAATAATAATGATAATGATATTTATTTAGACACGATTGATATTACAGTATGCCGGGCTGATGTGGTGGTGTATAATTTTAAGACTATAATAAAATAATAATTATTGGAGACGAGAAGAAAACATTAAAATAAGTGAATAAAGAAATCGATGAAGAAGATAACATAAGATGAAACTAAAATCAAGTCCTTAACAGAGTTGATATTATAATAGATATAGTTGTTATTTACATATTTACATTATTCATTTAAGGTTGGTGCCTACTAATTGCGAACCATTTTTATTTTCAAATTGTGCCAGTCATTTAAATCACCCAAGATAAGAGGCCTCTGGAATCCGAAAAAAAATTGGGGGTACCCACGCATCTAAACGAGATAATTGACGTTCAACACCGATGACGTAAGCATTTTTTTACGCAAGGGGAAAATCATATTACGAAGTTGTTTTGATCGATTTTATCTGAAAATTTCAAATAAACGACTATTTGTGCTCTTTATATCAAATATATAAACTTTTATATGGATCACATAAGAAACCATTTTTTAAATCAAATTTTGCCTTCAAAAGTGTAAAATATGGGATGCCACATTTTTGCTTACATTTGCATCCAAAACCATTTTTATTTTAAAAATTCTATTATAAAAAATAATTTAACTATTTCTGTTACATTTTGGACGAAAAAAAATGGGGGGTACCCACGCGTTTTAAAAAGTTATGATTTTAATTTTTTTTTGATGATAAATCGGGTGCTAAAAGCGTGACAAGCGTGATGCGGCGTTACGAAACAGCGTGACTCGCTCTGTTTTTGGCGTGTTTGCAACAGCTCCTTCATCTCTTCGTGGTTTTACCAGCAGGAGGAAAACTGAAGAAAGCGATATTTCAAGCCTTCAAAGTACAAGAAAACTTATTCAATTCGAAGAACAATAATAAATAATTATTTCCTGTGTAGAAGAATAGATTTCCATAAGCAAATGGTATGTAAAAATTTTTTTTGAATAAGTCGGAAAATGAACGGCTTTTCATGAATGTTTCTCGGCAGTCGTGCATGCAAAGCAAGATCCAGGCAAGAACTTTCGTAAAATACAAACCTACATTTAGTTTAACTTCACAAGTGCAAGAGACAGATTTAATAAATCAAAATAATAATTTTCTTTGTCAGTATGCTCTTTGCTTTAACGTTTTTGAATATACTTGAGTGAGTGAAAGACAGTTTATATAGTACGAGGTCTTCCAACTGTCAAAAGTTTATTTTATGTAATTGTACTCGCAGGAAAAGCTAAATGAATGGCTGATATTTGGTGTAATGTGTAATTCCTTTTCAATTTTCATTTAACTTTAAAACAAACTAGTAAGCTTATCTGTATGGAAATATTGAAAAAGTTATTTTATTATTCACCGATCCGAGGCCATCGAAACTGCCTTTTCTAGAAAGTAAAAACATATGATTTTTCGCCAAAAACACCTGAATTCTTGAACATTACTCTGTGACACACCTTTGACTACGTAAATAATAGTTATTGCTGTTGTTCTTGGTCTTAATTTTTTCCAAGGCCGACGTTTTCTGTACCTTTGAGTGTTTTGCTTTTGAAACCCGCGAGAATCCCTTGATGTAGATGCGCAGTAAGTGTGCGCACTAACAATAGTAGCCACCATCCTTAAATAACTACACAAAAGTCATATGTTGCATTGTTCTGTTGCATTGTTCTCATAAGTCAGTACGAAGGGCATGTTTTAATGTAACCCTAACCCTAACATTAAAGCATAACCCTAACTCAAATAACTCTAGCTGCCAAGCTCTCAGCGCACTACAACTCCAATCAAAATCCAACCCTTACCAAACCCTAACCCTAACCTTTACCTTTACCCTTACCCGAATGCTAACCCTAACCCTAATCATGGCGTAGCCTAACCTTAAAGCTTAGCCCTAACGTAAATTAACTCTAGCTCCAAGCTTAACCATAACTCCAAACATAGACCTCTTACCGAACCCGAATCTTAACCCTTACCCTTAGCCTTACCCTAACCCCCTAACCCTAACCCTAACAATAACGTAGCGCTAACACTAATCCTACCCTAACCCTAACCCTATAAAACTCTTGTTCAGGAAGAGTTTTGTAGTACTTTACTCATTATAGTCATCATTACAATTGTTATTATAGAATAAAAACGAGGTACGCTAATCACCTCTGCAAGTACAGCAGTGGCGCAACTCAACGGGTTTGAAGTGAAAGCACGTGAAGACGCCTTTTGGCAGGCGTTTTCACCATCATCATGCATCATTTGTAATCTCCGCCATCTCCACAGTTGTCATCATGACCATATTCATATCATCACCACCACCACCATCATCAAAATCATCACCAACACCATCCCCATCATCATCAGCACTACCAACACACCACCCCATCATCATAATCATCATTACCATCATCAAAATCATCATGACAATCATCAGTCATCATCATCATCATCATCGTCATCATCACCACTACATCATCATCATCACAATAAGCCAATCAATATCAAAGATATCACATGACTAGATTTCAAAGAAACTGAGCAATACTGACTTCCATGGACCTGCACATCAACAGCATCAACAACGACCACCATCACAACTACAACGACAACGACAAGAATGATTATATTTGCACTCTTCATAAAAAATATACATAAGTATAAATATTAGATAAGAGAAAACTACGCAAGAAAAAAGTTGGCATCGTTAGCAGAAATAAAAAAATGAAAATTCAAAAACCTTACAGAATGTTTATGGAATTCATTCAATTGGTGCTATCTTTTGAACTCGATGCATTCGAATTCCCCATATCCTGAGGCATTCGCACTGTACATGTCAGATATCACCACTTTACTGTGTTCACCCCTAACCCTATCTCTTTGGTAGGAAAGAAAGTAAAGTAGGTATTGATAAAATTGAAAAACTAAGACCCCGCCCACACATATACATTTTCATTCGTAAACGCATGATTTTGTAAATGAATCTTGTAAGTCTACAGGTAAATGGTCTTCGTTCATGAATTATTTTCTGTCGTCCACACTTATGAGATTTACTACGCGACCCGCGTCAAAGGAGGATGTTTACCTAGCATGCTTTGCGCGCCTCCACCAACTATATTACCACACTGAAAAGTCACGTGATCTACTCATTTTCGCTTTGATGTCAATGCAAAAATCAAGTTGCCAAAGAGATTGATTGTCAAAGTTATTGTTCTCTTCACATACATTCCCTTATAAGAGCCTTTCGCTGAATAAGCGCTAACTCTTCGAAGAAAATCTTTAATTTCTCAGCCTGTACATAAGCTGCGAACTCCAAGACTGGCATTGGCCAATTGCTAGATGCAAATACCCCAGAGACTTTTGTGGCTCAATTAAGCGGTCACAAAAGTCTTCAAAGCCTCCAGTCATACAAGTCAGCAAATGAGCACCATCAGCGACAAATGTCGTACATTTTGAGTTCTTCAAGTCACTCGCAAAATTCCAAACAGATAACTGCTCCTCCAGACAATAGCAGTGGCCAGTTAATAACGAGTTCACAGCAGTCACACAGCAGCCTGAGTCTCCAAAACACGACGAATTCGCTCGCTGTGAATAATTCAAGCGACCCAGCAGCTTTAAATGGTGTTTTTCCTGGAGCGAATATCAGCAGTATCTCTCAATGTCAGTTCCAGATCTTCAATGGCCCAGTTAAGTTAATCCAAGAAGTGCAAAGCGACGTTATGTTATTGAGAGAGACGACGAAGAATAACACTTCACTGAAATCACTGCAAGTTCTCCGCACGTGTTCAAAATTCATTGACAATTTGGGTCTATTTTTCTTCTAAATTTTTGAGTTTTTAAGAGTTCAAACACTTGTAAACACAGGTATCTGTGTTTTGTGAAATTAAAGTATTCGCATTTTCCTAGATCCTGCCATAATAAAGACAAAAATGTTCTCGCTTTGAACAAAACCGTCTCTGTGAATTTCAATAAATTCGCCAGGATCGCTTGGCTCAGTGAACACGACCTCAACTTTGACCTTGCGTGCGCAAGCGGATGTTTAAAATTACTTCCGGTGTTCATAGTTAGGTATATTATTTATTAAAAATACAGCACTAAAAAAGGCCATATAATAAATAACTTATTAACCTCGTCCGTTCGGTCATTACAGGGAAATCTCAGACCTCGGTCTGAGATTTCCCTGTAATGACCTCACTCTCGGTTAATAAGTGGTATGAATACTCTTAAATACGGTCATTTGAATAAAGGATGCTCTTAAATACGGTCATTTGAATAAAGGATACTCTTAAATACGGTCATTTGAATAAAGGATGCTCTTAAATACGGTCACTTAAACAAAAGGATACTCTTAAATACGGTTATTTGAATAAAGAATACTCTTAAATACGGTCATTTGAATAAAGGATACTCTTTAATACGGTCATTTGAATAAAGGATACTTTTAAATATGGTCAAGCATACTAGTCTTAAATACGGTCATTGAAGAAGAAAAAAGAATACTTTTAAATACGTTCATTTAAAAAAAGAACGACTTTTTCTGTTGTGTTTTAGAAAACAGTCCACCATGATACACAGCTGCGTACGGAATAAATGCCCGGCAGTTTTTAGTTTTTGCCCAGTTCCAAACAAAATCAAATTAATATTATAAGCGATTGAAAGTTGCAAGGAAAAATAATCTTGCAGAAAAGCAAAGTAAGCCTAAGTTTTAGGTCACCAATCCAGGTACTAATTTCGCTAAACCGGACTTGACTCAGTGTTATTGAAGCCCAACTTTTACCCACTGGGCCACGGTTTCAGCTGAATCTGCATAACAATAGTCGTGAAAACAATGCACCTAGACTAGACTTTTTAACATTCTATTTTCAACCGATTTCGTGCGTGGCAGAGATGCAAGGGATTAGCCGATATGGTCTGGGGTCTCTCCTCTGATGCTTCGACTAGAACATTTTCTTGCGTAATTCGTGCACCCAAGGGCAGAAGGATTTAATCGACGTCAGGTCCGAAGTCCATACGCCGCCTCAGCTCTGCGGATGTCTCGGGGGTATGGCAAAGTGGAGTCGATTTTTTCAATTCTTTTTTGAATGTTAGATTGAACCGCATTGTATCCAGATAATATTTTCTATCTCTTTAAAGTATATTATAATGAATTTTTTAATGTCTTCAAGTAAAGGGATACTTCTAAACCAGGTAGCTTAGGGGATACTCATAAATCAATTTAAGCGATTCTCCTAAACCAGCTAAGATATTCTACTAAATCACGTTAAGGCATAAGATTCCAAATGGACATTCTATTTATCAGATTTGTCTCTTGTACGGCACCCAGTTTAGGATTTCAAATGGCCAGCAGTTTGGCATGCATTTACTTAAAAAAACATCTATCCCAATCAATGCAATAACTTCCAAACTATCCTATAATTATGATTAAGTAGTGCCAAGCGATTCCAAAGGACATTTTATTTGTCAAATGGTTCGGACTTAAGTTTTAGATTATGCATGTAAAAGGTCTTTTCACTGAATGTGAAAAAGTCTCTCCTTATAGTCTTATTCGTTCACATCCAGTGAAGTGACCCT